>NC_092342.1:189565000-190165000 GCF_046630445.1 Rutidosis leptorrhynchoides
TGTTCGTTTGGATCTTCTTTTGTTGTACCACCAAATTGGCACTGATTGGTGATCATGTGTAGGATTTGTCCTTTGATTTCAAAATCTGATGCTCTAACATCTGGCTGAATAATGGCGTGACCTTGGCCCGTGCGTGTGGCTCTCATTCGATCTTCCATACTTAGAGGTTCCGTTACTTCCATAATTGAATTTGTTGAATACGAATCACTAGAAGATTCTGATTTAACGGTTTGTGGTTAAGGAGGAATGATTAGTGGTTCAGGATCTTGGAATTGTCCTTAAATATTCTCCGGGTTCTTGGTTGTGAGAGCCTTTATATTTAGGGTTTAAAAATTGGATTATCGGAAATTTGAGTTGGAGTACTTGGTCGTCTAGATGATGATTCTAAAGAAAAATCAACGGCGATAATATTGGCTAGATGTCTTGATCGAGTTACAGGTAGTGAATGTATGAAAGGTGGTGAACGTTTTGCTCGGTGCATTCACAGAATATCCTATTAGTTATAAAAAATAGAAAAACTTATATAAGTTGTCCAATTAATAGACTTTTCTGATTTTGCCCACGTTTCGAATAGCCAAAAGATGCAGCAGAGGGGCAGGATTCGTTTGGTCTCAATATAATTGAGGACTGTTTGGCTCCAATAACCCGGTCCACGTACAAATCCAACTATTACTACGAACCAGAAAATTTTGATGTCTATCAATTTAACCACTTAAAATAAATTTTCGTAATTTTAAGAAATTTAGATAAGAAGTAGAATAAAAATCTTATCCTAAAACTAGAATAGCGAGAAATAAGAAAGAAAAAGATTGCGCGTCGAAAAAGGTCGAAAAATAAAAGGTCGAAAAATAGGCGTCGAAAAATAAAAATAAGAAAGTAGCGCGAAAAACGGCGTCGCAAAATTCTAAAGCACATAAATCTTAGTCTAAGGAATAAGCACTTAAGGGATTTTATGGCAAACCTAAAAATTCTAGAAATAAAAATAACTATGGCAAAACTAAACTTAATACTAAAAATTGTAACTAGAGTCTAAAAATCTAAAGGTAATAAAAAAAAAACTTTTTTTTTTAATTTTTTTTTTATATTTCGTTTTTTAAGGATTTTAAAATTTTTTTTTTTAAAATTTTTTTTTTATATAAATTTTTTTTTAAAACTTTTTTTTTTAAAAAATTTTTTTTTTTAAAAAAACGATTTTTTTTACAATTTTTTTTTAAAACTAATTTTTTTTTCTTTAAAAAAAACGATTTTTTTTTACACAATTTTTTTTTTTAAAAAAAACGAAATTTTTTTTTCTTAAAAAAAACGATTTTTTTTTTTTTTTTAAAAACGATTTTTTTTTTACAAATTAATAATTTTTTTATAATTATAATTTTCTTTTCAAAACTTTTTTTAATTCATTTACTATTCATGAATAGTAAATGAAAATAAATTAATTAATTTACTATTCACATGAAAGCGACATGATAGAAATTATTAATTATAAGTTACATAATATACCCCTGAAGTATTTAATAAATACGACTTTTTAAAACTTTACGTATCAAATTTGATTCTAAAATATTATTATATTATTATATTCTATTTCAATATTATTATATTATTATATTCTATTTCAATATTATTATATTATTATATTTTATTTCAATATTATTATAATTAAAAATATAGCATTTTAGCGCTCCCCGGCAGCGGCGCCAAAAACTTGATGATGTAGCGTGAGGGTACGAAATAGTATTATTTTTACTAGGAAATACTACAAAATATGACACAAGTTTTATTAATTTACGGATGGGATATACCTAAACCTTGCTACAACACTATAGGCAGTGTACCTAATCGTAGAGTAGTGTAGTTTTTAGTAAGTCCGGTTCGTTCCACAGGGAGCTAGTGATTACGTACTATATTTTTATAAAACTATATTTATATAAATATATATATATATATATAAGTAGTAATATTATTATAAAAGGGGGGTTTTTACCGTTTAATGACCGGTTTGTCGATTTTATATTTTTAAGCGTAAAGATAAATGACAATAATTAAAGTGCGTAAAATAAATAAATGACGATAAATAAAATAACAATAAATAAAATTGCGATAGAATATGAAATAAAAGGATTATGCTTATTTAAACTTTCGTAATCATGATGTTTAACGTTTTGATTTTAATTAATTGTTACTCGGGTTAATTGTCCTTTGTCATGGTTTATTTGATACCTATCTGGTTTTTATCCATAATAGTCCATCGGTCATAAATATAAAGTGCGAGTGTCCTCGTCAAATTACCCTTATACCCGAAGTCAAATATTCCAACTAATTAAGGATTTAAACTGTGACGCAGTTATCACTTCTGTCAACAATTACACCAGTTATCACGGTATGTAATCTACCCTTGTTTTGATTAGATATGAATATTAATTTACCCACTTGATCAGTTTGAATAATCAATTACCCAACCCGAATAATTAATTAAATGATTATAATAGATTCCATATGAACGTCACTAAATAGGACAACCATAATCATTATTAATTATTAGGATAATTAATTTGAAGATAGGTTCGACAGACTCCAATGAGTTGTCACTCAATTAGACAATACCCCCCATCTATTAATAGTCAATAGTCCAATTTCCACAAGTGTCGGTCTTTTGCCCAAACCTTAATTATGGTACAAAATCCAATAACCCCGTCTTAATATTTAGTCAAACATCACGATTACTTCGGCTTAAATAAGTATAATAATAACTTAGTTACGAGACATTAAATTAAAAAGGAAGAACATAGCTTACAGTGATGATTAATCGAGTAGCGTTGCATGGACAGAATTTCGACTTAAAACCCGTAAAATATTTCTTACAATAACCCAACTAAACCATAACTTTATTATTAAAATTAACTTATATTAAAATTATAATATAAATATATATTACATATTACAGAAGAGAGAAAGAAATATGAAGAAAGGTGTTCTTTTTCATTACTACGTGAATTCCATTTTATAGGCAAATGTTGATTTGAAATTTTCACTTATGACCCCTTAACTATGCTCAATTAACAACTTTTTATTATTTATTATTATTCTTATTATGAATTATTTAAATATTATATTATATTCTTGTGCATAGTTAACTTGTACTTTCAGCTCCTTTGCGTCGAGCGTTGATAGTTGGCTCGGGTACCGGTTCCGGATTTTCGAACGTCCTTTCGTATAATTTAATATCTTGTACTTTGCATTTTGTAACTTGTACTCTTGTCATTTTTAGACGTTTCTCATCAATAAATTGAACCTTTTGAATTGTATCTTGTACATTTGAGCTTTTTGGACGTTTTGGTCGTTCAAATCTTCGTTTTTGTCTTTAATTCTTCATTTTCGAGCGATTTGCGTCTTTCGTCTTCGCACTTATTTATTTAACTATTACTACTAAAAATAAGGAAATTACATTTAAAAACTTTACATATTGGAACGATATTGCTACTAAATATATGTTCATTTGGAGCACTATCAATAAGTTACATTGTTCGTTCTTCGAATATGTTTCAACAGTAATATACTATCCTACTTACATCCACCGATATACGTATCCGTTCACCAAAGAATTACTATTTTCATTCAAATTCAAATTTCATATTAGGATTTTGACATATCAGAATCCAACAAGTGGCATAATAAAAAAAAATGGACACAATAAAAATTGATTAGAAACACACTAATTAACAATATGAAATTTTGTTAAGAATCCACGCTAACAAAATCCTAGCTAACTGCTCCTAGCTAACTGTTAATTCCGTATTACATTTTATTTATCGCAATTTAATTATCGCAATTTATTTTATCGCAATTTAATTCTCGCAATTTTATTTATTGTTATTTAATTTCTGTTATTCACTTTACGCACTTTATTTATCGTTATTTAATTTCTGTTATTTATTTTACGCACTTTAAATATCGGGACATGTATTCAAGGTTTTGACATATCATATCGACGCATCTATATATATTATTTGGAATCACCATAGACACTCTATATGCAGTAATGATCGAGTTCTCTATACAGGGTTGAGGTTGATTCTACAATAATATATATAGTTTGAGTTGTGATCGAGTCTAAGACGTATACGGGTTACGATACATATTAATTAATTCTAATATTATATATTAAACTGTATATTAATTATTGAATTGTTAACTGTGGACTACCAACATTGGACAATTAAAATGAATTAAAATATTGACTATAACATATGAAACTAAACAATTCTTCAAGTTTGCCACTAGATTTCATCTTAAACCTCATTTGTATCTTGACGATTACAATCTGCGTTCAAACCTTTCATGATTCTTGAAAACATCTCAATCGAGAGGATGAACCAACCGCACATCATTTACGGAAGGGAAGAGTGATGCACATAACTATGCACCTGAAAACACTTGGAACCTGAGTAAACATTTAACATGTATCTGTGTTAGATCCCTTAGCATTATTATTATTACCCAAAATAACTTTACAATCCCTTTTCAAGGTAGTAAATTTTGTCACGCTTCAACAAGTCAACTTCAATTTTTTGTTCAAAACAACCTTATTATAACCTCGATATATAAGTTTCCAGTCGTCATCGTTACCGGGGAACCGTTTATATTCTATCACATTAGCAGTAAACTTACCAGCAACTTCCATGAATTTGGACTTTCCGAAGAATCATTATATTCATTGAAACCCCATCATGTATACCTCTATACCCTGTAACAATAATTGCCATACCAATTACCGAGAATCAGCAATCAGTATTTCGAATTTCGTAGTATTTCTACATCAATAGTTATATGTATATATATAACAATTATCTCCTAGAATTACGACCTTCAATTATGAAATTTTGAAAAGCACCCAGCCTACGAATCAATACATTGAACTTTGAAAAAGCGAAATGAAGCAGCAGAAACTGCGGGCAACTGTAAACAACCTTAGTCGTCGGAAGTTTGATAATAAAGAATAATATGTTGGAAAAGCTCAGAAATGTTGGAACTGGAAAACGGATAGAGTTAACCATGAAGGAGACCAAGGACAAATACAAGGACCATACCCTATATTCAAAGAATCCAGATAATTCTGGATCCATTGAAATCTTTAGAGAATATCTTGCTCCGAAGTCATGTTAAAATATTACGGAAAATTTTTCTCCATCAACTATCGAACTTAGAAATTCCAAAATATCATCATCAATATCTTCGATATTTCTGAGGATATTTTCATAAATATTCTCGTCCGAAATTATATACCTCTCCGTGCTTCCTGTGTAACATTATATTGGAAACATTCAATAGAAAATTTAGTACCGAAAAGCGAATTATGTGAAACTATGAAGGAAGCCGTGGACAAATCACAAGGAATAAGTTTGACTTCAAAGAATCCAAATGATTCTGTTTCTGATGAAATCTTTAGCGAATACTTTGCTTCCGAATCTAAACCCTTACGGATAAATCTTCTTCATCATCCATCGATATTAGAAATTCTAAGATATCATCGTATATCTATTTATAAATATCCTCCATATTTCTGAAGATATTTTCATAACTATTCTTATCTGAAATCATTTATCTCTATGTGCTATCAATGTTACAGCATATAGAAACTGTTAGTTTCTATATTCTGTAAACTTTCGAGCTTAAAATATGAATGTTTTTGAAGTAATGTTGGGAACTGATGCATGAGTTAGTATAATATAATGACACTTGATCAACGTGATTATATTACAGTAAGTCATGCTGAGTTTCTAAATGGAACATGATGATTCACAGATTATAACGTCATCATGTGCCATGTTACATAACTCTTTCATTCAAATTAACGTCTGAACATATCAAGAAAATATATTCTTGATAGTTCTATTCTCAGTGATTCTGGTAATTAGACAAATCAAATCGTGCCATTACGATTTCCTTCTTAGAACATTAACAATGTTCATTCTGTAGTTTATATCTGCGAATTCTGAACCATTACAAGCGGTGTTTAATCACAAGAAGAAGAAATGAAGGGACAAAGCTCCAAAATATAAGAGAAAATATAAAGCCCAATAACAACCCGGAGGTTACAAACCGTGGATATTAATACGAATAACAATATAAAGACATGAAATAATTAAGAATAGTATTACCCGAAGGTAATAGTAGGAGTAAACAGATTTTTCTGGTGGAAGATTGGAAAGAAGGATGACAGAAATGATGATTTAGAAAACATCAAGGATTAGAACGGGATTAAGCATTTCACAATCTTTTGGATGTATGGACTAATAAAGAAAGTATAAGAATGGTGAGAATAATGAAACGGAAGAGTTTGATTTATAATGGAAAAATCAGACAGAGTAATCGAGGCAGATCACGGTATTTAATTATAGAGATCTTATTTTCCTTATTCGCCGCAGAATCAAATCTTTTAGATTTCGAAGATTTTCTTTAAATCCCTTGAATTCCGGAATTTAACCAAGACAACGTCAAAAGTTAAGACGCACCTTATTTTCTGAATTCAACCCTGACTCTGTCAAAAGTTAAGATGAATCTTTACGTTCCTATTTCACTCTTTGATGATAGCTTCATTGTACTCTTCGAATAAATGAATTATTTTTATCCATATTACTCAATGATGATAAAACTCAATTTATCAACTCATATTCGTCATGAAAACATTTTTATTCTTAGCCATGACCACCTCACTCAAATTTTGGGACAAAATTTCTTTAACGGGTAGGTAATGTGATGACCCGGGAATTTTCGACTAGATTTAAACTTTAATCTTTAGATGTTTCCGACACGATAAGTAAAATCTGTAATGTTGAGTCTCGAAAAGTTTGAAACTATATTCATGTAATCAATTACCTTTTGACTGTGCCCGACGATTCACGAACAATTGAGTGTAAATAAATATGTATACATATATGTATATTTATATATATATATATATATATATATATATATATATATATATATATATATATATATATATATATATATATATATATATGAATATAAACAAAAGTATATATAATGATTTAAAATAATAAAATACAATAGATCAGTAAGATTAAGTATGTAAAATAAAATACAAGATAATAAAGTGGTTATTAAAATAAAGTTAAATATAAATGTGTATGAGTCCTATAAATAATTATTATGATATACATATTGGATATAAATATTATATATTATTATTTTTTAGATATAATTAAAAATATGTAATTTTAATATATTAAGTTTAATTACGAGTTATAACATAAGTTGTTATTATTATTATTACTATTACTTTCATTAGTATTATTACATTTAATATTAATATTAATATTAACATTATTATTATTAATATTATTGTTTGTAACATGAAATGTGATATGTACAAGTTGTTATATTATTATTAATATTATTATCAGTAATAATATTAACAATATAACTAATATTACTATTAGTATCAATAACAAAATTATTATTATTATCATTTTTATAAATATTATCATTATTAAATATTAGTAAGCTTATTAATATCAGTATTATTGTTCTTATAAATATTATCATATTATTATTATTATTGCTTTTAATGTTATTAGTAATATTATTAATAATATTATTATTATTATTGATTGATATTAGTATTATTATAATTAGTATTATTATTATTATTATTACTAATAATAATATTGTTATAGATTTTAAAGTTATTGTTATCAATATTTTTTTTACTCACTTATATCATTACTAGTATTATTATTGTAATTATTAATATTATTATTATTTCAATTATTATTATTATGATAACCCTTATTATTATTAATTTAATTATTAATTAGTAATATTAATAAAAATCATACGTACAAATCCCATCTATTGCATATCACGAATCGAACTGTGTAATTTCTACTTTCTTTCTAATCTAAGAGTTATCTATAGCCTAATTGGTAAGATTCTGTTATAAATCACTATCTACCTTTTAATTTTTTTTGTATCTTCTTCTTGTCTGAGGGAAAATGCTGTCGACACCAAAATTTGATACATAATTCGATTTGTATCAGTCTTAATCAATTCGATCAAACTCCCAACACCTTTATGAATCACACAACAACTCTGCTTCCTAAAAATCAAAGAGTAAACAGATTTATTTATTTATTTACTTATTTAACTGCATCGGTATCTCTGTTTCTTCTTTTATTTTCAAAAACTTCGAATTCAAATCGTAATTAAAAATCTTAAAATGTAGTCATGTTAGGATGGATACATTTAATCTATCTGTAATGTTTCAGTTTTCAATTTCTTAAATTGAGAAAGAATTTTGAAGTCAAAGGTTCTAGTTAAAAAGTCAAATAAACGATTCAAGAAGAAATTAGAGCTGTAGGTGTTGTTGATGTTGAAATTAATGATTCACAAAGTTTATATGAATCATTTTCAACATATTTTATGTTATAATTTTTTCCTGAAACCTTTTATAAATCAAAATCAAACATTGAGTTTATTAAACCCAAGAACACGACGGTTTCAAATTTTTTATTTATTTCTGTTACATAAAACAATTCAACTAAATCTTATTTGTTTCTGTGTTGGTTGAGTGTCTTAAAACCGAAAGAACAAACTGTGATTATCGTGGTTTAATCCTGGTCGATTGTATTTTGGGCGAAGGAGATGATGAACATATACATAATACGGGTTAAATAATAATGAATTCAGTAATATTTCGTATATAGGGCAATAGCCCAACTGGTTTGTGTGTGCTTTGAGGTAACGAGAGGTTGGGGGTTCGATACCGTGCAGAGTCAGTTTTTTTTTTAAAAGCCCATCTTATTTGAGGTAGTCATTCATTTATTATTATTATTATTATTATTATTATTATTATTATTATTATTATTATTATTATTATTATTATTATTATTATTATTATTATTATTATTATTATTATTATTATTATTATTGTTATTATTATTAATCTGATTATTGTTAATGATGTATTATTATTTGTATTAAGGATATTATTATTGTCATCATTATTACTAATAAAAGTAATGAATATTATTTACTTATAATTACGAAAATGGGTAATCTTATTAATATAAGTATTAGTATTAGGTAATAGTATTATTATTGTTAATATTATTATTAGTTCAATTACTATTATTATCATCACAACTATAAGTATCATAATCATTAGTAGTACTAGTATTGATTTTATGTTCATTATTAAGTATTATTATTGTTATAACATGATTCTTATTATTATCATTTTAGTTATTATTAAGTAATATCGTTATGAACTAAAAGTATTATTATTATTAATACAAGGTATGATTTTTATTATTATTACGAATATGATTATTATTATTGTTCCTATGAAGATAACACAAACTATTATTATTATTATATTTAATATTAGTATTAGTATCATTTTAGACTTATTATTATTAACAACAAAAGTATTATTATAAAGATTATTATTAGTAATAAGATCATATAATAATAATTATTATTATTAAGAATTATGTAATGGTATCAAAATTATTATTTTCATTATCATTATTATTATTAAACTTATCATTTTATATAAAATTTGCATTAATATTATTATTATTAAATCTAAAAGTATTAACATCCATATCTAAAAAAAAAATTTCATTAAATTGACTCACAATTGATATTCATATAACAATATATTTAATAACACAAAAGTAAACTATATTAATATCTCGTTTATTAAAATGAATAAAATGAAAATAATGAAACATATAAGTTACTAATACTAAAACTTATATTACTAATAATATACATATTTGTCCGATTACAAATATATGTATTAATTTATATACGAATGATATAGGTTCGTGAATCCGAGGCCAACCCTGCATTGTTCAATGTTGTCATATGTATTTTTACTACAAAATACATTAGGTGAGTTTCATTTGCCTTTTTACCCTTTATATTTTTGGGCTGAGAATACATGCGCAATTTTTATAAATGTTTTACGAAATAGACACAAGTAATCGATACTACATTATATGGTTGAATTATCGAAATCGAATATGCCCCTTTTTATATAGTCTGGTAATCTAAGAATTAGGGAACAGACACCCTAATTGACGCGAACTCTAAAGATAGATCTATCGGGCCCAACGAGCCCCATCCAAAGTACCGGATGCTTTAGTACTTCGAAATTTATATCATGTCTGAAGGAGGATCCCGGAATGATGGGGATATTCTTATATGCATATTGTGAATGTCGGTTACCAGGTGTTCAATCCATATGAATGATTATTTTGTCTCTATGTATGGGACGTATGTTTACGAGAAATGGAAATATGAAACCTTGTGGTCTATTAAAATTATGAAATGATTATTTATGTTAAACTAATGAACTAACCAACCTTTTGGTTGACACTTTAAAGCATGTTTATTCTCAGGTATGAAAGAAATCTTCCGCTGTGCATTTGCTCATTTTAAGGATATTATTTGGAGTCGTTCATGACTTATTTCAAAAGACGTTGCATTCGAGTCATTGAAGTTCATCAAGATTATTACTAAGTCATTTATAGTTTAGATATATTATGAAATGGTATGCATGCCTGTCAACTTACGATGAAATGAAAGTTTGTCTTTTAAAAACGAATGCAATGTTTGTAAAATGTATCATATAGAGGTCAAGTACCTCGTGATGTAATCAACTGTTGTGAATAGTTTATAATCGATGTGAACTTCGTCCGGATAGATTAGAACTGGTCCTTTCACAAATGAAACTCACAATATATATATGTTGGTCAATATTTGTCTAAGAATTTTATGTCAAGTCATAGTGTACCACAATCCTAATGCTCGAGACTAATATGTAAAAGTCAACAAAAGTCATCTTGACCAAAATGACTTCTAAAATTTATACATGATTATTATATAGTTTAAATATAGTCATTTTATTTATTTAAATATTTTTAACAGAATTTATTAGCGTAAATAATATAATTCATTTATTAATAAATAAAATTTTACATTAAAATTTATATAATAAAAATATACTTTTATATATCTTAAGTAATAAAATTTATAAAGTTCATTTAATATCATAAAAATAATATGATAGGTATTATTAATGTCATTATATTACACGTAATAAAATATCTTTGTATCACATATTTATTTTGATAAAATAATATCGATAATAACAATAGTACGTAAAAATTGCATTATTTTGTAATAATAATTATTATTATTCTACTAATAACAATATTTATATTTTCTAAAAAAAATGACATTATGATAAAATAATAATTTTTATTAAAATGATAATAATAATAATGATATTTTATATTAACAATGATATTCCTATAATAATTTTTGTAAAAAAATAGTTTTAATATTATAATACTTTTAATAATAATAAAATAATGAAAAAATGATATTTTTATCTAATTCAATACCTTTCAATATTTTAATTTCATCATGATACTCATACTCATTATTTCCTAATCAATTTGTTAATAGCTTTTAGTCGTCTTTTATATCGCGTTCATAATAATGATAATAATATTAATCATAATAATTAGATGTTACTAATATTAGTTTTAATTATAATAATACTAATAATAATAAATGTTATGATAATGATAATACAATAACTATGATAAATAATAATACTAATTATAACCTTAACGATAATAACGATAGTAATAATAAAAATAACAATTTTTAATGATAATACCTTTTATTAATAACGATAATGATAATAATAATAATAATAATAATAATAATAATAATAATAATAATAATAATAATAATAATAATAATAATAATTATAATTATAATTATAATAATTATAACGACGATAGTAATAATAATCATTGTAACAATAAATATACTAAAATTAACAATACTTCAGTTGACTATATCTTTTAATCCGTTCATCGAAATCACACGAGTTCTAAATGAAAAGTTCTTAATTTTTTGCTAGCTTTTCAACGACATGCATATCATATACCTTATCTCAGTAGCATATGTATCTAATTCAGGATTCAACATAACTTTATCTAACGACAAAATTAAACATACAGGCATGCATAATCCTATAAACTCGAGCGCTAGTCAGGGATACACTATTAATATATAAAAGTTGAGTTATGAATGCTCACGTATCAATATTGAGATTCAATATTGCAGGAAAGTACGTAAACGCAACGGAGACGATAAACACTAGGTTGACCTCACGAGCACACCCACGAACATTACACATAACCTCCATAGCTATAACCCATAATTTCCTTAGCCCTATCCTACTCGAAAAACCCGTCTTGAAATTACCCGAACAGTACTCCGTCGTAGTATTTTATGTAAATACTAATAATACTCCGAATACTAAGATTAATAATAATAATTATCTTAATAATAATAATAATAATAATAATAATAATAATAATAATAATAATATTAATAATAATAATAATAATAAAAATAATAATAATAATAATAATAAATATAATTAATAAATATGTTACGGAGTAATATTGTTATGTATGTGTAAACCGAGCCACATATCGAGCATTTTATAGCACCTCTCACCCATCCACACCCCATACGATCGCATGAGATTTGTAGTTATAAGTCATGCAATCGCATGAAAGGTTCTGACAGCTGGTGTCCATTTAAATCTCTTGCCGACACTCGTATAATATTATTATATATATAATATATTTAATTTATATAATTAATTATATATTATATTATATTTATGTACATAGTTAACATGTAATTTTCGTTCCGATGACTCGTACGTTGTAACTCGACTTACGTCCCGTTTTCGGTTTCTCGAACGCGTTTTTGTACGCTTAGGAAATTAGAACTTTACGTTTCGTGATGAGTACCTTTATCAACATTTGGACTTACTCATCGATAAATTATTTTATAATAAATGTAACTTATAAAATTGAGCGTTATGGTCATTTGCTTCTATAAATCAGTGGCTCGTTGTTTATTAATATATATTATTTTAAATCAGCACGTTTTATCACTAAGTTAATATTATATCAATCACTTTGTAGTATATATATATATATACATTAAAAATATAAATTTGTACGTAATGTATGTAATTGAAATATTTATTTAATAATATAATATTTAGTTTTTCAAAACTACTTATAATTTAAAGTTTGTTTTAAAAATCATTTAGAAAAATATTATACCACGTAACGTTTTCATTTTAAAACTTAAATAGATACCATTCATTTATGTACTAATGTTTTAAATATTAATCACATCAGTAAGTGAGTGTTACAATTGTGTACATAACTAATTGGTAAACATATATATTTAATGAACACGTTTTAAATACAAGTTACAAGTTATCTATATAATTAACAACAAATATTCCAACTTACGTTTATTTAATCAAGACATTTTAAATAATCAATTTCTATTATATCGAAAAGTATTTTCGTACATTTTGGAAACTACATCAATTGATTACTATGCAATTTAGTCTTCCACTAATATTTGTCTAACTCTCGCTAATTGACAAATTTGTCCTTACTTGTAAATCACTTTACCATCTTCCGAATATTGTTAAAATGGGAAGATTCCTCAAATCAATGTGGACCTCTCAATAGAGACTCGTAATCATAATTCAATGAATCTGATAATTCAATCATTTGATATTATCTTTTAGTTCTGTCGATAATTATTTTAAATATATTTTAAAACAAATACGTTCATGTAAAGTATTATACGTCTAATACTTTGTTAACATTTTCGAGTTATAATATATATACATATAATTACATATATAATCATACTCGTTCATTTAATGGTTCGTGAATCATTGGAATTTGGTCGCGGTTAAATGAATGGATGAACACGGTTTAAAATTCTTGAGATTTAACTTAACAAACTTTGCTTATCGTGTCGGAAATATATAAAGATTAAAGTTTAAATTTGGTCAGAAATTTCCGGGTTGTCATAGTACCTACCCGTTAAAGAAATTTCGTCCCCGAAATTTGATCGGGATGGTCATGGCTGACAATAAGTATGTTTTCATGACTCATACGAGCTGAAAGTTAGAATTTTATCATCATCGAGTAATATGGACAAAATAATTTGACTTTTTGAAGCGTACGAGTGGAGCTATCACAAAAAAATGTAATGAGTAAGCATAGTTTCATCATATCTTTTGATGTGGATAGAATTGATTTTCCAGAGTTCAAGAGATTTGGAGAAAATCTTCGTAATAAGATTTGATTCTTCGGTAATCTAGGAAATTAAGATCCGCTTTAAATGCGACCATCCGTTTTGATTCCTCTGTCGGATATTTTACTATAAATCCACCCCCTTCATTTCCTTATAACTTACACCTTCTATTCTTTCTCCTCAATTCATAATTTAAAGCATTAATCAATATGCTTCATCCAGTTCTGCTTCTTGATATATTCCTCACTTTCATATCTGTCATTATTCTTTTTCATCTACCACCAGAAGAATCTATTTACTTCTATACACTTGGTTTTATAGTGTTTTTAGTTCTCCCGTGTCTTTATATTGCCATATGCATCGATATTTATGGTTTGTAATTTATGGGTTGTTGTTGAGCTTTATATTTTCCCTTATATTTCAAGGTTCTTGTTTATGTCTTCTATAATCATTGTCATCTACAGTTAATGCTCTCTCCTATTTGCTGTAATTTATACTCCAATTTTTATGTCGGAGTTTCATTCTTTCGTTTCCTCTTCTTGCGATTAAGCACCGTATGTAATGGTCCAGAATTCGTAGGTATGGATTTCATAATGAACATATTTAATGTTCTAAGAAGAAAATTGTAATGGCATGATCTTGATTTGTCAAATTACCAGAATACTTCGAATCATCAAGATAATATTTTCTTGATATTCTTAGAGGTTAAATAGAATACCAGAGTCGTGTAACATGGCACATGTTGACGGTATAGTCTGTGAATCATCATATTCCATTTAGAAACTCAGCATGACTTACTGTAATATAATCACATTGATCAAGTGTCATTATATTATACTAACTCATGCTTCAGTTCCCAAAACTACTTCAAAAATATTCTTATTTTAAACTCGAAGGTTTCAAAATTTAGAAACTAAAATAGTTTCTTTTATGATGTAATACAGATAGCGCGAAGAGGTAAATGATTTCAGATAAAAATAATTATGGAAATATCTTCAGAAATATGGAGGATATTTATAATGAAAGATACGATGATATCTTAGAATTTCTAATATCAGAGGATGAAGAAGAATATTGTCCGCAAGGGTTTAGAGTCAGGAGCAAGGTATTCGTTAATAACTTTAGCAGATTCTGAATCATTTGGATTCTTTGAAGGTAGGTTTAGTCTTTATGATTTGTCCACCGCCTCCTTCATAGTTTGCTCAATCCGTTTTCCAGTTCCAAGCCTTCTCTTTTTCTGATCTTTGCCAACACACTACTCTTTATCATTAAGTTTTTACTATTAAGGTCGTTTATAGTTTTTGCTGCTTCATCAGCATTTCGAGAACTAGTTCTCAGTTCAGGGTGTTTTTCAGAAACTTCACATTCGAAGTATGTAAGTTTTGGAGGTAGATGTTATATGTATATATGCTGTTGATGTAGACAATGCTGCGAGATTTCAAAATACTGGTTGCTGATTCTCAATAATTGGCATGACAATTCTTGTTACAAGGTGCGGATGAGTTTTGATAAATATATAATGATTTCTCGAAAAGTCAAAGATCAGTGAAGTTGTTGGTAAGTTTATTGCTAATGTGGTGGAACATAAATGGTTCCCCGATAATGATGGCGAAAAAGACAACATATATATCAAGGTTATAATAATGCTGGTTCAACTGAAAAGTCGAGGTTGACTTTGCTGAAGCTGTGACAAAACTGGCTAATTTGGAAAGGAATTGAAAAGTCATTTTTTCTAATAAATGCCAAAGGTTTTGACACGGATACGTGTTAAATTATGACTTTGGTTTCAAGAGTTTTTCAGGTACATAACTGTGGGTAACATGTGATTAGATTATCATCTCGATTGTTCATTATTTGAAATGTCTTCAGGAATTTCGAAGGGTTTGAACACAGATGGTAACCGTTGATATACATATGATGTTCTAGCACAGTTTTGAAGTCAAAGTATAGCTTTAAAAGATGTAGGAATCTAAGAGTGATGATACTGGTTATATCTCGAATTGTATTTTGCAATTTCAAACTCAGAATATGAATTTGAATGAGTATGGTTGTTTTAATTTTTATGAAAGAATGTATATTGTTGAGAAAATAGTGAGTATAGTTAATGATTGCTGAATCAGATTTGAAGAATGTAACATATTAATTGTGAATTTATATATCTCTCGGGTATTACCTACCCGTTAAAAAAAATTCCCAATTAATATTTTGTACAAAAGAATTTTATTACAATCTTTATGAAAATGTATATTTTCTTCAGATGTAACATAGATTTAATGAGTTAATATTAAATTAAACTCATTTGATTTATGGTTGAAACTAGTATTGAGTAATCCGTAAACTTTAGAAATTACATAAGTATTCCTTCAATGATATTGAAATTATGAATCAATACTTCGTTATTTGTTGATGCATGATGTTGGTTTTCGTGAAATTCTTGTGAACTTCGCAAAGTACGAATGATGTTATTTGAAAAGTTTCGAATACATCGATGATGAAAGTATAAAATTAAACATATATTTGAATAATACACTTGATTTATTATGAATTGTAATTTATTGAATTGAGACAGAGATCGTAGTTAACGATGGTTAAGTTGCGAAGGAAGGATGTACCTTATTGCATATTAATAATATGAATTGACCGAGTAGTTAAGATTCATACATAATAGCTTAGTATAGAAAGATTTATTATGGTTTAAAAATTTATATATATAAAATATGCATATAAATTCTTCAGTGGAAATGAGTTGATACTTCATAACTCGTTGATATGACATACTTGTTGTTGATTTGTAATGATGTCCACGGTGATTCTTGAACTGTCGGAGCTTGGGATGTTAACGGTACTGTTGATGTTGCTGGTAAAACAAGTTTAGCTTGTAAATCACGCACCATTCTTGTCAGGGTTTCTATTCTTTCTTCTATCATTTTGGTTCATTCATCTAATTTATGGTTAGGGCTAGAATAGATAATCTCTAAGACTTTAGAGATTACATAATCGCCGTGGAATGTTTCCCTAATGAAGTTATGAGTCAATACTTTATCCTTTATTGGTGTTAGTACTCCTTGGTATTTACGGTGCGTATGATGTTGATGCTCGAGGTACAGATTGTGATGTTGAAGTGTGAAATGTGGATGTTGTTGTTGGTGGTGATAATGGTACTGTTGGTGTTGCAGATGGTGGTATTGTTGTTGCCGGTGCTGTTGCTGGTGCTTGTAACCTTTGCACCATATTCTCCAAAGCCACTACCCGAGTGCGAAGCTCGTTGACTTCTTCTATTACACCGGGATGATTGTCGGTTCGGACGAGCGGATGAATAAGATCTAGAATCTGGGATAGTATGTAATCGTGACGAGATACTCTATAAATGAGAGAGAAAATGGTGTATCGAATAGGTTCGCCAGTAAGTGCTTCAGGTTCTTCGCCAAGAGGGCAATGTGGTGGATAGAAGGGATCACCTTCTTCTTGTCTCCAGTGATTAAGTAGACTACGAACCCATCCCCAATTCATCCAGAATAGATGATGGCTAATTGGTTGATCCATTCCGGTCACACTACTTTCGGAGCTTGAGTGGAATTCCATATCGAAATTTGAGGGACTTGAACTAGTGGCAAATTCCATTTCGTACGATTGAATAAAGGATTTTTCAATATAAAATGATTTCGGGCTATCGGATGGTATTCTGATTACATAGAATATCTATATATATAGAGTAAAAGATTTCGTAGATTACGGAGGAATTTTTGGAATATGTCAGGCAAAGTTTACAGTAACAGATACACTAAGATATGAATTAGCAGATACGCTTAGATACGAATTTTGTCTATACACTATTCATGCAATCAATGCAGTAAGATGTGTCTAGACTAAGAATGATAAGTAGGTAAGTTCTGACAAGAAAAGATAAGCAAAACTTTTGACATGCAGCTAAGGTCGAAGTCCAGACTCATTAATGCATCTTAATATCTATCTGTTAGACACACTAATGCAAGACCTGGTTCGCTAAGACTGTAGAGACCCGTCCTAATCCATCCGGACGAAGTGCATCTTGATTATAAACAATTTACAACAGTTGATTACATCGCGAGGTACTTGACCTCTATATGATACATTTACAAACATTGCATTCATTTTTGAAAAGACAATCTTTCATTACATCGAAGGTTGACGTCATGCATACCATTTCATAATACATCTAACTATAATTGAGTTAATAATAATCTTGGTGAACTCAATGACTCGAATGCAACGTCTTTTGACATATGTCATGAATGACTCCAAGTAATGTCTCTAATATGAGCTAATGCACAGCGGAAGATTTCTTTCATACCTGAGAATAAACAAGCTTTAAAGTGTCAACCAAAAGGTTGGTGAGTTCATTAATTTAACATAAATAATCATTTCATAATTTTTAATAGACCACAAGATTTCATATTTCCATTTCTCAAAAACATACGTCCCATACATAGAGACAAAAAATATCATTCATATGGATTGAACACCTGGTAACCGACATTCACAATATGCATATAAGAATATCCCCATCATTCCGGGATCCTCCTTTGGACATGATATAAATTTTGAAGTACTAAAGCATCCGGTACTTTGGATGGGGCTTGTTGGGCCCAATAGATCTATCTTTAGAGTTCGCGTCAATTAGGGTGTCTGTTCCCTGATTCTTAGATTACCAGACTTAATAAAAAGGGAATATTCGATTTCGATAATTCAACCATAGAATGTAGTTTTAAGTACTTGTGTCTATTTCGTCAAACATTTATAAAGCAGAGCATGTATTCTCAGTCCCAAAAATATATATTGCAAAAGCATTTAAAAAGGGAGCAAATGAAACTCACGCATATAAATATTGTAAAATAGTTAATAAAGCGTTTGCATGTATTCTCAGCCTAAAAATATAATGAGTAAAAAGGGAGCAAATGAAACTCACCTAATGTATTTTGTAGTAAAAATACATATGACTATATTGAACAACTGAACAATGTAGGGTTGGCCTCGGATTCACGAACCTATATAATTTGTATATTCATTAATATATGATTGTAATTGAGTAAATATATATATATATATATATATATATATATATATATATATATATATATATATATTGTTGGTGATGTAATTGTTATTTTTTTTTTATCTTTCATAAGTTTCATTTTTATATTTTCATTCAATATATATATATATATATATATATATATATATATATATATATATATATATATATATATTGTTTGTTGAAACTAGTATTTATAATAATAGTAAAATAATATTTGTCATGGTAAGATGTTAATATTAGTAATACTTAATATTACAAATAAAGATAATAATGTTGATAATAATCATATTAATAATAATAATAATGGTGATATTAATAACAATACTTGTAAACATATAAATTTTATTTTTAATGATAGTTATGATAATGATTTTAATCATTATATTAATAATACAAATAATAATAATAATTTATATGATAATAGAAATGAAAATAGAATTATATACCCTTTTAAAATGCTTTGCTAAAAAGGATTGCACTAGACTAGACTCGAACTCCTGACCACGCGCTCAACCACAAACACCCATAACCATCTGTCTGTCCATTTCGTTTCTGTTTTAACCCGAAATGAAATCAATATAACATATCTAACTGTTCTTTCTTCTCCATAACAAAACCCAGAACTATTCATCTTATATCAAAATCATAAAATTACAGCCATCTTAACATCATCACCCAAGTTATCATTTCGTGGAATCACCATCATACTTTTCGACTCATAATCATCATTGACTTATATCATGATCATCATCAACAACGAATCATCATCATCTATATTATGATTTTATGTATCGTCATCATCTTCACAGGAATGTTTACAATCATCATTATTATACTGCGAATATCATCATCTTCATATTGCATCACCATCTTTATACAACAGAAAAGCGTAGCAGTAACAAGGTCTGATCGAAACAGTGTTATACGGGTAGCATGATGCTCAAATGAAACAGGAACAGAAAAGTTTACTGCAGCAGCAGTTTGGGGTTCTCCGGTGGTCTTTGTCGACCAGAAACAGTAGTAGGCGACGGTGGAAGATGGTGATAGTTGAGAGTGACGAAGATGGTGGTTCGAACAGCAGCAGTTCACGACTAGTTATGAGGTTGTTGTCAACCGTAAACAGAAAAATAATCATAGCAATAGCTGCAGTTATTGATGGTGGTTGGGTGGTGGTTCAGAGTACTTTTGAGGCTGTTTTGATGGCGAAAACAACAACCAACACTGCTGTCACAGCAGGTGGTTTCATGGGTGTCGGAAAAAAAAATGGTGGTTTATTGTGGTTTGTTGTGGTCATGATGTGAATAAGATGAAAACAGAAAATATAAGTAATAGCATTCAAGCATCCATGGTTGTAGTTTGTTAATGATGATGGTGGTGCTGTGCTAGTGATGGTGAACAAGGGGTGCTCCGGTAGTGGTTTGCTATGGTGATGGGTTGTTGTTGAAACCGTAAAAGAAGAAGAAGTAGAGGGAAAGAGAATAGGGGTTACAAGTGGTTCATGATTTGAGGGTGAAAGAGGATGGGGCTGTGATGATGGATTTACGGTGGCCGGTGAAGGTGGTGGATGTCATAGGTGGTTAGTGGTAGTTGAAGATGATGGGTGGTGGTTTTTGCTAAAGCTCACGAGTAACAAAAATCTTAAAGTGAAGGTGGTGGCGATGATTCACGAGGGAAAGGGTGGCGGATGGAGGCGGTTATTGGTGATTGTAGGGTGATGATGGTGGCCGGTGATCGTGGAAGATGTCGATGAGTGGTGGCGGTTGTAATTCAACAGGGTGGTGAAGTGTTGGTGATTGATAAGTGATGACATTTATGTATATCTTAAACATATATATGTTTATATATTGAATTAGATAGAGCACATGTATATATTATATATATTATAATATTCAATATAACACAGTAAGCAGTCGGTAAGTTTAACAATATATGCCGACAATTTTACGGAGCGTGTCCACTGCTAAACAGTTGTCGTATAAAAGTGTTCCTAAAAATCTCAAAATTTTAGATTAAATATATTTAATTATTTCACTCATTAACAGTTTGAAACCTGATCAAAAAGGTTCGATAATTATTTATTTTCTGTTCCAATTTATATGTACGGAGTACAAATATTTAAATTTAAAAAGGTAAAAATATTTCTAACAAATCTGAAATCTTCGTAATTGATTTACAGTTCAACCTTATCTTAGATTGTCATAAACTCATGTTAAATCTATATGAACGCTAATGAAATGTCAACCGAGTGTTTCCGACGTTTACTAATTAAACTCGAAATCATTTATTTTTAATATATTCACATTCTATATAAAAATAGTTTTTAAAAACAGTATGTTTAATTACTAAAACAAATGTATTATATATTTTTAAACAATTAGATTTAATATAACTTTATATATTTACACATAATATTTATATACATAATTATATATATCTATATATTTATAAATAGGGTTTCCATTACATCGCATGTTATTTTACATATTTGATTCTAACAGTTTAATCATATATTATTTCAATAATATCTATATGCATCTATTTATATAGTTGTTCGTGAATCGTCGGGAATAGTCGAAGGGTAATTGATTACATGAACACAATTCAAAGTTCTTGAAAACATCAACATTACAGACTTTGCTTATCGTGTCAAAACTATATAAAGATTAAGTTTAAATTTGGTCGGAAATTCCCGGGTCATCACAGTACCTACCCGTTAAAGAAATTTCGTCCCGAAATTTGAGTGAGGTGGTCATGGCTAACAATAAAAATGTTTTCATGACGAATATGAGTTGATAAATTGAGTTTTATCACTGTTGAGTAATATGGATAAGATAATTCGATTACTCGAAGGGTACGAGTGAAGTTATCACCAAAGAGTTTAATAGGAAAGTAAAGATTCATTCTTGACTTTTGACAGAGTCAGGATTGAATTTAGAAAATAGGATGCGTCTTATCTTTTGACGTTGTCTTGATTGAATTCTGGAATTTAAGGGATTTGAAGAAAATCTTCGAAATCTAAAAGATTTGATTCTTCTGTGAATAAGGAAATTAAGATCTCTATAATTAAATACGGTGATCTGCCTTGGTTACTCTGTCTGATATTTCCATTATAAATTAAACTCTTCCGTTTCAATATTCTCACCATTCCTATACTTTCTTTCTTAGTTCGTGCATCCAAAAGATTGTGAAAATGCTTAATCTCCTTCTAATCCTTGATGTTTTCCTAGTTATCATTTCTGTCATCCTTCTTTTCAATCTTCCACCAGAAGAATCTGTTTACTTCTACTATTATCTTGGGATGATACTATTCTTAATTATACCGTGTCTTTATATTGCTATTTGTATTAATATTCACGGTTTGTAACCTACGTGTTGTTATCGGGCTTTATATTTTCTCTTATATTTTGGATCTCTTTGCCTTTTTATTATCCTCTCGATCTCTAGTAAAGTTAGTAACGGTCCAGAATTCATAGATATGAATTTCGAAATGAACATAGTTAATGTTCTAAGAAAGAAATGGTAATAGCACGATCTTGATTCGTCAAATTACCATAATATCCGGAAAAGATAGAACTGTCAAGAAAAAATATTCTTGATATGTTTATATATCAGATAGAATGTAAGAGTCGTGTAACATGACACATGATGACGTTATAATCTGTGAATCATCATGTCCCATTTAGAAACTCAGCATGACTTAATATAATATAATCTCGTTGATCAAGTGTCATTATATTATACTAACTCAGGCATCAGTTCCCAACATTACTTCAATAACATTTATATTTTAAGCTCGAAGTTTACAGAATATAGAAACTAACAGTTTCTATATGATGTAACACTGATATCAGGAAGAGATTAATGATTTCAGATAAGAATAGTTATGAAAATATCTTCAGAAATATGGAGGATATTTATAATGAAAGATATGATAATATCTCGGAATATCTAAATAAGCGGATGATATAAACTATTGTCTGCAAGGGTTTAGAGTACGGATCAAGATATTCACTAAAGACTTTAGCAGATATTGAATCATTTGGATTCTTTGAAGTCAAACTTATTCTTTGTGATTTGTCCACGGTTTTCTTCCTAGTTTCTCATAATCTGCTTTTCGGTACTAAATTTTCTATTGAATGTTTCCAATATAATGATACACAGGAAGCACGAGGAGGTATATAATTTCGGACGAGAATATTTATGAAAATATCCTCAGAAATATCGAAGATATTGATGATGATATTTTGGAATTTCTAAGTTCGATGGTTGATAGAGAAAGATTTTCCATAAAATTTTAACATGACTTCGGAGCAAGATATTCTCTAAAGATTTCAACGGATCCAGAATTACCTGAATCCTTTGAATATAGGGTTTGGTCCTTGTATTTGTCCTTGGTCTCCTTCGTGGTTAGCTCAATCTGTTTTCCAGTTCTAACTTTTCTGAGCTTTTCCAACATTCTATTCTTCATCATCAAACTTTCTATGATTAGGGTCGTTTACAGTTTTTGTTGCTTCATTCAACTTTTCAAAATTTAGAGTATTGGTTCGCAGACTGGGTGCTTTTCAGAATTTCAGAATGGAAGATTATTATTCTAAGAGATAAATGTTATACATATAACTGTTGATGTAGATATGCTGTGAGTTTTCAAAGTACTGCTTGCCGATTCTTCTACATTTACTGCTACCATATCTGAATCATTGGTTATCGATCTGAGGTGATTTCAAGAGAATTGTGTTTTTAGATGATTAAACGCTAACGGTAACATGGTGGAATATAAAAGGTTCCCCGGTAACAATAAAAGAGCATACATATAAATCAAGGTGATAATAAGGTTGTTTCGAACGAAAAGTCGAAGTTGATTTGCTGAAACTGTGACAAAATTTGCTACATTGAAAGAAATTACCAAGTTATTTTGGGTAATAATAACACTAAAGGAATTAGCACAACTATGTGTTAAACGTTTACTCAGTTTCTGAGAGTTTTTCAGATGCATAACTAAATGCATCAATCTTTTCTCCCGTAGATGAAGTGCGATTGATTCATCCTATCGATTGAGGTGTTTTCAAGAATAATGAAAGGTTTGAACGCAGATTGTAATTATGATGATACGAATGGAGTTTAAAATGAAATCAAGTGGCAAACTTGAAGAAATGTTTAGTTTCATATGTAATAATCAATATTTTAATTTATTTTAATTGTCCAGTGTTGGTAGTCCACAGTTGATAGTCCACAGTAACAGTCCAGTAATTCATATATAGTTTAATATATAATATTCGAATTAATTAATAAATATCGTGACCCGTGTACATGTCTCAGACTCGATCATAACTCAAAGTATATATATTATTTGAGAATCAACCTCAACCCTGTATAGAGAACTCGATCATTACTGCATATAGAGTGTCTATGGTGATTTCAAATAATATATATAGATGCGTCGATATGATATGTCAAAACCTTGTATACGTGTCCCGATATTTAAAGTGCGTAAAATAAATAACAGAAATTAAATGACGATAAATAAAGTGCGTAAAGTAAATAACAGAAATTAAATGACGATAAATAAAATTGTGAGAATGTAAATTGCGATAAATAACTGCGATAAATAAATTGCGATAATTAAATGGTAATACGGAATTAACAGTTAGCTAGGAATAGTTAGCTAGGATTTTATTAGCGTGGATTTTTAATAGAATTTCATATTGTTAATTAATCTGTTTCTAATCAATTTTTATTGTGTCCATTATTTCTTCATTATGCCACTTGTTGGATTCTGATAGGTCAAAATCCAAATATGTAATTGGATGAATATGGTTATTCTGTGGTGAACGGATTTGTATATCGGTGGATGTAAGTAGGATAGTATATGACTGTTGAAACAGATTCGAAGAACGTACAATGTAACTTATTAATGTGAAATATAAATAGTCCTCGGGTATTACCTACCCCTTAAAATATTTTCACCATTAATAGTTTGTACAAGAGAATTTTTAATTACAATCTTTATGAAAACATATATACATATATATTTTCTTCAGATGTATTCATGGATTTAATGAGTTAATATAATATTAAAATCATTTGCTTTTCGGTTGGAACTAGAATAAATAATCTTTAAAACTTTCGAGATTACATATTCGACATGTCGAACGAAGATCATACTCAAAGTACATATAATGATATTGAAGCATGGATTGTTGATGGTACTGATGCTATTATTGATTGTACTGTTGGTGCCGGTGATGTTACTGAAGTTGGTACATTTTGCACCATATTCTCCGAATTGATTATTCAAGCGCGAAGTTCGTTGACTTCTTCGATTACCCCGGGATGATTGTCGGTCGGAACGAGCGGATGAATAAGGTTTAGAATCTGAGTTATGATATAGTCGTGGCGAGATATTTGGGAAATGAGGGTGAAATGGTGTTACGAATAGGTTCGCCGGTAAGTGCTTCAGGTTCTTTGCTAAAAGGTGAATTCGGTAGTGGATTGGATCACCTTCTGCGCATCTCCATTGATTAAGTCGACTATGAATCCATCAGATGAATTGGGGATGGATGATTGGTTGATTCATTCTGGTGTCGTTGCTTCCGGAGATTAGATGACTATCCATTCTGAATAACTGTCGAGATAACTATCGGAATAGCTGTCGGAATCCGAGGAACTCGATCTAGTTGAGGGATTCATCTCGTACGATCAGATGAAGGATTTTCGATAAGAAATAGATTATAGGATGTAGATTAGTATCCTGCAATACATAATTTACATATTCAAATATAATACTAAAATCTCATAAGTTACGGAGGAATCTACGGAAGCTGTCAGGCAAAGATAACAATAACAGATACGCTAAGATATGAATTACCAGATACGCTAAGATATGAATTTTTTTCTATACACTAATCATGCAATTAATGCAATAAGATGTGTCTAGACTAAGGATGATAAGCAAGTGATTCTCTAAGAATGATAAGCAGGAAATTTTCGACACAAAATGATAAGCAAAACTTTTGACATGCAGACACGGTCAAAGTCCAGACTCACTAATGCATCCTAACGACTTATCAGTTAGACACACTAATGCAGACCCGGTTCACTAAGACCACCGCTATGATACCAACTGTAGAGACCCGTCCTAATCCATCCGGACGAAGTCCATCTCGATTATAAACAATTCACAACAGTTGATTACATCGCGAGGTACTTGACCTCTATATGATACATTTACAAACATTGCATTCATTTTTGAAAAGACAATCTTTCATTACATCGAAGGTTGACGGCATGCATACCATTTCATAATACATCTAACTATAATTGACTTAATAATAATCTTGGTGAACTCAATGACTTGAATGCAACGTCTTTTGACATATGCCATGAATGACTCCAAGTAATGTCTCTAATATGAGCTAATGCACAGCGGAAGATTTCTTTCATACCTGAGAATAAACATGCTTTAAAGTGTCAACCAAAAGGTTGGTGAGTTCATTAATTTAACATAAATAATCATTTCATAATTTTTAATAGACCACAAGATTTCATATTTTCATTTCACATAAACATACGTCCCATACATAGAGAAAAAAAATATCATTCATATGGATTGAACACCTGGTAACCGACATTCACAATATGCATATAAGAATATCCCCATCATTCCGGGATCCTGCTTCGGACATGATATAAATTTCGAAGTACTAAAGCATCCGGTACTTTGGATGGGGCTTGTTGGGCTCGATAGATCTATCTTTAGAGTTCGCGTCAATTAGGGTGTCTGTTCCCTGATTCTTAGATTACCAGACTTAATAAAAAGGGCATATTCGATTTCGATAATTCAACCATAGAATTTAGTTTTAAGTACTTGTGTCTATTTATTCAAACATTTATAAAGCAGCGCATGTATTCTCAGTCCCAAAAATATATATTGCAAAAGCATTTAAAAAGGGAGCAAATAAAACTCACGCATATAAATATTGTAAAATAGTTAATAAAGCATTTGCATGTATTCTCAGCCCAAAAATATAATGAGTAAAAAGGGAGCAAATGAAACTCACCTAATGTATTTTGTAGTAAAAATACATATGACTATATTGAACAATGTAGGGTTGGCCTCGAATTCACGAACCTATATAATTTGTATATTCATTAATATATGATTGTAATTGAGTAAATATATATATATATATATATATATATATATATATATATATATATATATATATATATATATATATATATATTGTTTGTTGAAACTAGTATTTATAATAATAGTAAAATAATATGTGTCATGGTAAGATGTTAATATTAGTAATACTTAATATTACAAATAAAGATAATAATGTTGATAATAATCATATTAATAATAATAATAATGGTGATATTAATAACAATACTTGTAAAAATATAAATTTTATTTTTAATGATAGTTATGATAATGATTTTAATCATTATATTAATAATACTCATAATAATAATAATTTATATGATAATAGAAATGAAAATAGAAGTATATACCCTTTTAAAATGCTTTGCTAAAAAGGATTGCACTAGACTAGACTCGAACTCCTGACCACGCGCTCAACCACAAACACCCATAACCATCTGTCTGTCCATTTCGTTTCTGTTTTAACCTGAAATGAAATCAATATAACATATCTAACTGTTCTTTCATCTCCATAACAAAACCCAGAACTATTCATCTTATATCAAAATCATAAAATTACAGCCATCTTAACATCATCACCCAAGTTATCATTTCGTGGAATCACCATCATACTTTTCGAATCATAATCATCATTGACTTATATCATGATCATCATCAACAACGAATCATCATCATCTATATTATGATTTTATGTATCGTCATCATCTTCACAGGAATGTTTACGATCATCATCATTATACTGTGAATATCATCATCTTCATATTGCATCACCATCGTTATACAACAGAAAAGCGTAGCAGTATCAAGGTCTGATCGAAACAGTGTTATACGGGTAGCAGGATGCTCAAATGAAACAGGAACAGAAAAGTTTACTGCAGCAGCAGTTTGGGGTTCTTCGGTGGTCTTTGTTGACCAGAAACAGTAGTAGGTGACGGTGGAAGATGGTGATAGTTGAGAGTGACGAAGGTGGTGGTTCGAACAGCAGCAGTTCACGACTAGTTGTGAGGTTGTTGTCAACCGTAAACAGAAAAATAATCATAGCAATAGCTGCAGCTATTGATGGTGGTTGGGTGGCTGTTCAGAGTACTTTTGAGGCTGTTTTGATGGCGAAAACAACAACCAACACTGCTATCATAGCAGGTGGTTTCATGGGTGTCGAAAAAAAATGGTGGTTTATTGTGGTTTGTTGTGGTCATGATGTGAATAAGATGAAAACAGAAAATATAAGTAATAGCATTCAAGCATCCATGGTTGTAGTTTGTTAATGATGATGGTGGTGCTGTGGTAGTGATGGTGAACAAGGGGTGCTCCGGTGGTGGTTTGCTATGGTGATGGGTTGTTGTTGAAACCGTAAAAGAAGAAGAAGTAGAGGGGGAGAGAATAGGGGTTACAAGTGGTTCATGATTTGATGGTGAAAGGGGATGGGGCTGTGATGATGGATTTACGGTGGCCGGTGAAGGTGGTGGATGTCATAGGTGGTTAGTGGTAGTTGAAGATGATGGGTGGTGGTTTTTGCTAAAGCTCACGAGTAACAAAAATCTTAAAGTGAAGGTGGTGGCGATGATTCACGAGGGAAAGGGTGGCGGATGTAGGTGGTTATTGGTGATTGTAGGGTGATGATGGTGGCCGGTGATCATGGAAGATGTCGACGAGTGGTGGCGGTTGTAATTCAACGGGGTGGTGAAGTGTTGTTGATTGATAAGTGATGACATTTATGTATATCTCAAACATATATATGTTTATATATTGAATTAGATAGAGCACATGTATATATTATATATATTATAATATTCAATATAACACAGTAAGCAGCCGGTAAGTTTAACAATATATGCCGACAATTTTACGGAGCGTGTCCACTGCTAAACAGTTGTCGTATAAAAGTGTTCCTAAAAATCTCAAATTTTTAGATTAAATATATTTAATTATTCACTCATTAATAGTTTGAAACCTGATCAAAAAGGTTCGATAATTATTTATTTTCTGTTCCAATTTATATGTACGGAGTACAAATATTTAAATTTAAAGAGGTAAAAATATTTCTAACAAATCTGAAATCTTCGTAATTGATTTACAGTTCAACCTTATCTTAGATTTTCATAAACTCATGTTAAATCTATATGAACGCTAATGAAATGTCAACCGAGTGTTTCCGACGTTTACTAATTAAACTCGAAATCATTATTTTTAATATATTCACATTCTATATAAAAATAGTTTTTAAAAATAGTATGTTTAATTACTAAAACAAATGTGTTATATATTTTTAAACAATTAGATTTAATATAACTTTATATATTTACACATAATATTTATATACATAATTATATATATCTATATATTTATAAATATGGTTTCCATTACATCGCATGTTATTTTACATATTTGATTCTAACAGTTTAATCATATATTATTTCAATAATATCTATATGCATCTATTTATATAGTTGTTCGTGAATCGTCGGGAATAGTCGAAGGGTAATTGATTACATGAACACAATTCAAAGTTCTTGAAAACATCAACATTACAGACTTTGCTTATCGTGTCAAAACTATATAAAGATTAAGTTTAAATTTGGTCGGAAATTCCCGGGTCATCACAAAGACTACCGCTCTGATACCACATGAAGCGACCCATTCAAATCCATAAGGACGAATACAATAACATATGGTTACATTGCGAGGTATTTGACCTCTATATGATACATTTTTACAAACATTGCATTCGTTTTAAAAGACAAACTTTCATTTCATCGAAAGTTGACAGGCATACATACCATTTCATAATATCCAACTATAAATGATCTAATATGTCATTTACTTAATAATAATCTTTATTGAACATAACAATCTTGAATGCAACGTCTTTTGAAATATGCCATAAATGACTCTAAGTAATATCTTTAAAATGAGTAAATGCACAGCGGAAGATTTCTTTCAATCCTGAGAATAAACATGCTTTCAAGTGTCAGCCAAAAGGTTGGTGAGTTCATTAGTTTATCGTAATCAATCATTTCCATAATTTTAATAGACCACAAGATTTCCCTTATTCAATAATCATACACTCGCAAGTGTTTAAAAATCATTCATATGGATTGAACACCTGGTAACCGACATTAACATCATGCATATAGAATATCCCCAAAATAGAAATCCAGCTGTATAATATAAACTCAAAGTACTAAAGCATACCATTTTCCAGTATGGGGGGTATTAGTGGCCGTAGATCTACCTTTAGGATTCGCGTCAATTAGGGTGTCTATTCCCTAATTCTTAGGCTACCAAGCTAAAAGGGGTGATATTCGATTCAATAATCCAACCATAGAATGTATTTTCGATTACTTGTGTCTATTTCGTAAAACATTTATAAAAGCAGCGAATGTATTTTTTCAGTCCCAAAAATATATATTGCAAAAGCATTTAAAAAGGGAGCAAATGAAACTCACAATATTGTATTTCGTAGTAAATAAGCATAAGATGACATTGAACAAGTGCTAGGTTGGCCTCAGAGTCACGAACCTATATTAATTATATATATATATATATATATATATATATATATATATATATATATATATATATATATATATATATATATATATATATATGTTGGTCAATATTTGTCTAACAATTTTAGGTCAAGTCATAGTGTACCACAATCCTAATGCTCGAGACTAATATGCAAAAGTCAACAAAAGTCATCTTGACCAAAATGACTTCCAAAATTTATACATGATTATTATATAGTTTAAATATAGTCATTTTATTTATTTAAATATTTTTAACAGACTTTATTAGCTTAAATAATATAATTCATTTATTAATAAATAAAATTTTACATTAAAATTTATATAATAAGAATATACTTTTATATATCTTAAGTAATAAAATTTATAAAGTTCATCTAATATCATAAAAATAATATAATAGGTATTATTAATATAATTATATTACACGTAATAAAATATCTTTATATCACATATTTATTTTGATAAAATAATATCGATAATAACAATAGTACGTAAAAATTGTATTATTTTGTAATAATAATTATTATTCTACTAATAACAATATTTATATTTACTAAGAAAATGACATTATAATAAAATAATAATTTTTATTAAAATAATAATAATAATGATATTTTATATTAACAATGATATTCCTATAATAATTTTTGTAAAAAAATAGTTTTAATATTATAATACTTTTAATAATAATAAAATAATGAAAAAATGATATTTTTATCTAATTCAATACCTTTCAATATTTTAATTTCATCATGATACTAATACTTATTATTTCCTAATCAATTTGTTAATAGCTTTTAGTCGTCTTTTATATCGCGTTCATAATAATGATAATAATATTAATCATAATAATTAGATGTTATTAATATTAGTTTTAATTATCATAATACTAATAATAATAAATATTATGATAATGATAATAGCAATAACTATGATAAATAATAATAATAATTATAACATTAACGATAATAACGATAGTAATAATAAAAATAACAATTTTTAATGATAATACCTTTTATTAATAACGATAATGATAATAATAATAATAATAATAATAATAATAATAATAATAATAATAATAATAATAATAATAATAATAATAATAATAATAATAATTTGATAATAATTATAACGACGATAATAATGACGATAGTAATAATAATCATTGTAACAATAAATATACTAAAATTAACAATACTTCAGTTGACTATATCTTTTAATCCGTTCATCGAAATCACACGAGTTCTAATTGAAAAGTTCTTAATTTTTCGCTAGCTTTTCAACGACATGCATATCATATACCTTATCTCAGTAGCATATGTATCTAATTCAGGATTCAACATAACTTTATCTAATGACAAAATTAAACATACAGGCATGCATAATCCTATAAACTCGAGCACTAGTCAGGGATACACTATTAATATATAAAAGTTGAGTTACAAATGGTCACGTATCAATATTGAGATTCAATATTGCAGGAAAGTACGTAGACGCAACGGAGACGATAAACACTAGGTTGACCTCACGAGCACACCCACGAACATTACCCATAACCTCCATAGCTATAACCCATAATTTCTTTAGCCCTATCCTACTCGAAAAACCCATCTTGAAATTACCCGAACAGTACTCCGTCGTAGTATTTTATGTAAATACTAATAATACTCCGAATACTAAGATTAATAATAATAATTATCTTAATAATAATAATAATAATAATAATAATAATAATAATAATAATAATAATAAATATAATAAATATAATTAATAAATATGTTGCGGAGTAATATTGTTATGTATGTGTAAACCGAGCCACATATCGAGCATTTTATAGCACCTCTCACCCATCCATACCCCATGCGATTTCATGGGGTTTGTGGTTATAAGTCATGCGATCGCATGACAGGTTCTGACAGCTGGTGTCCATTTAAATCTCTTACCGAAACTCGTATAATATTATTATATATATAATTAATTATATATTATATTATATTTATGTACATAGTTAACATGTAATTTTTGTTCCGATGACTCGTACGTTGTAACTCGACTTACGTCCCGTTTCCGGTTTCTCGAACGCGTTTTCGTACGCTTAGGAAATTAGAACTTTACGTTTCGTGACGAGTACCTTTATCAAAATTTGGACTTACTCATCGATAAATTATTTTATAATAAATGTAACGTATAAAATTGAGCGTTGTGGTCATTTGCTTCTATAAATCAGTGGCTCGTTGTTTATTAATATATATTATTTTAAATCAGGACGTTTTATGACTAAGTTAATATTATATCAATCACTTTGTAATATATATATATATATATATATATATATATATATATATATATATATATATATATTCATTAAAAATATAAATTTGTATGTATTATATGTAATTGAAATATTTATTTAATAATATAATATTTAGTTTTTCAAAACTACTTATAATTTAAAGTTTGTTTAAAAAATCGTTTAGAAAAATATTATATCACGTAACGTTTTCATTTTAAAACTTAAATAGATATCATTCATTTATGTACTAATGTTTTAAATATTAATCGCATCAGTAAGCGAGTGTTACAATTGTGTACGTAACTAATTAGTAAACATATATATTTAATGAACACGTTTTAAATACAAGTTACAAGTTATCTATATAATTAACAACAAATATTCCAACTTACATTTATTTAATCAAGACATTTTAAATAATCAAGTTCTATTATATCGAAAAGCATTTTCGTACATTTTGGAAACTACATCAATTGATTACTATGCAATTTAGTCTTCCACTAATATTTTTCTAACTCTCGCTAATTGACAAATTTGTCCTTACTTGTAAATCACTTTACCATCTTCCGAATATTGTTAAAATGGGAAGATTCCTCAAATCAATGTGGACCTCTCAACAGAGACTCGTAATCATAATTCAATGTATCTGATAATTTAATCATTTGATATTATCTTTTAATTCCGTCGATAATTATTTTAAATATATTTTGAAACAAATACGTTCATGTAAAGTATTATACGTCTAATACTTTGTTAACATTTTCAAGTTATAATATATATACATATAATTACATATATAATCATACTCGTTCATTTAATGGTTCGTGAATCATTGGAATTTGGTCGCGGTTAAATGAATGTATGAACACAGTTTAAAATTGTTGAGATTTAACTTAACAAACTTTGCTTATCGTGTCGGAAACATATAAAGATTAAAGTTTAAATTTGGTCAGAAATTTCCGGGTTGTCACTGTAGTGACTCGAACTTTTCCATGTTTATATATATTAATTGAGATTGATATTTACATGATTAAATGTTTCCAACATGTTAAGCAATCAAACTTGTTAAGACTTGATTAATTAAAATCGGTTTCATATAGACAATTGACCACCCAAGTTGACCGGTGATTCACGAACGTTAAAACTTGTAAAAACTATATGATGACATATATATGGTTATATATATAGTTAACATGATATTATGATAAGTAAACATATCATTAATTATATTAACAATGAACTACATATGTAAAAACAAGACTACTAACTTAATGATTTTGAAACGAGACATATATGTAACGATTATCGTTGTAACGACATTTAATGTATATATATCATATTAAGAGATATTAGTACATCATAATATCATGATAATATAATAATTTAAAATCTCTTTTGATATTATAAACATTGGGTTAACAACATTTAACACGATCGTTAACCTAAAGGTTTCAAAACAACATTTACATGTAACGACTAACGATGACTTAACGACTCAGTTAAAATGTATATACATGTAGTGTTTTAATATGTATTCATACACTTTTGAAAGACTTCAAGACACTTATCAAAATACTTCTACTTAACAAAAATGCTTACAATTACATCCTCGTTCAGTTTCATCAACAATTCTACTCGTATGCACCCGTATTCGTACTCGTACAATACACAGCTTTTAGATGTATGTACTATTGGTATATACACTCCAATGATCAGCTCTTAGCAGCCCATGTGAGTTACCTAACACATGTGGGAACCATCATTTGGCAACTAGCATGAAATATCTCATAAAATTACAAAAATATGAGTAATCATTCATGACTTATTTACATGAAAACAAAATAACATATCCTTTATATCTAATCCATACACCAACGACCAAAAACACCTACAAACACTTTCATTCTTCAATTTTCTTCATCTAATTGATCTCTCTCAAGTTCTATCTTCAAGTTCTAAGTGTTCTTCATAAATTCCAAAAGTTCTAGTTTCATAAAATCAAGAATACTTTCAAGTTTGCTAGCTCACTTCCAATCTTGTAAGGTGATCATCCAACCTCAAGAAATCTTTGTTTCTTACAGTAGGTTATCATTCTAATACAAGGTAATAATCATATTCAAACTTTGGTTCAATTTCTATAACTATAACAATCTTATTTCAAGTGATGATCTTACTTGAACTTGTTTTCGTGTCATGATTCTGCTTCAAGAACTTCGAGCCATCCAAGGATCCATTGAAGCTAGATCAATTTTTCTCTTTTCCAGTAGGTTTATCCAAGGAACTTAAGGTAGTAATGATGTTCATAACATCATTCGATTCATACATATAAAGCTATCTTATTCGAAGGTTTAAACTTGTAATCACTATAACATAGTTTAGTTAATTCTAAACTTGTTCGCAAACAAAAGTTAATCCTTCTAACTTGACTTTTAAAATAAACTAAACACATGTTCTATATCTATATGATATGCTAACTTAATGATTTAAAACCTGGAAACACGAAAAACACCGTAAAACCGGATTTACGCCGTCGTAGTAACACCGCGGGCTGTTTTGGGTTAGTTAATTAAAAACTATGATAAACTTTGATTTAAAAGTTGTTATTCTGAGAAAATGATTTTTATTATGAACATGAAACTATATCCAAAAATTATGGTTAAACTCAAAGTGGAAGTATGTTTTCTAAAATGGTCATCTAGACGTCGTTCTTTCGACTGAAATGACTACCTTTACAAAAACGACTTGTAACTTATTTTTCTGAATATAAACCAATACTTTTTCTGTTTAGATTCATAAAATAGGGTTCAATATGAAACCATAGCAATTTGATTCACTCAAAACGGATTTAAAATGAAGAAGTTATGGGTAAAACAAGATTGGATAATTTTTCTCATTTTAGCTACGTGAAAATTGGTAACAAATCTATTCCAACCATAACTTAATCAACTTGTATTGTATATTATGTAATCTTGAGATACCATAGACACGTATACAATGTTTTGACCTATCATGTCGACACATCTATATATATTTCGGAACAACCATAGACACTCTATATGTGAATGTTGGAGTTAGCTATACAGGGTTGAGGTTGATTCCAAAATATATATAGTTTGAGTTGTGATCAATACTGAGATACGTATACACTGGGTCGTGGATTGATTCAAGATAATATTTATCGATTTATTTCTGTACATCTAACTGTGGACAACTTGTTGTAGGTTACTAACGAGGACAGCTGACTTAATAAACTTAAAACATCAAAATATATTAAAAGTGTTGTAAATATATTTTGAACATACTTTGATATATATGTATATATTGATATAGGTTCGTGAATCAACCAGTGGCCAAGTCTTACTTCCCGACGAAGTAAAAATCTGTGAAAGTGAGTTATAGTCCCACTTTTAAAATCTAATATTTTTGGGATGAGAATACATGCAGGTTTTATAAATGATTTACAAAATAGACACAAGTACGTGAAACTACATTCTATGGTTGAATTATCAAAATCAAATATGCCCTTTTTTATTAAGTCTGATAATCTAAGAATTAGGGAACAGACACCCTAATTGACGCGAATCCTAAAGATAGATCTATCGGGCCCAACAAGCCCCATCCAAAGTACCGGATGCTTTAGTACTTCGAAATTTATATCATATCCGAAGGGTGTCCCGGAATGATGGGGATATTCTTATATATGCATCTTGTTAATGTCGGTTACCAGGTGTTCACCATATGAATGATTTTTATCTCTATGTATGGGATGTGTAATGAAATATGAAATCTTGTGGTCTATTATTATGATTTGATATATATAGGTTAAACCTATAACTCACCAATATTTTTGTTGACGTTTTAAGCATGTTTATTCTCAGGTGATTATTAAGAGCTTCCGCTGTCGCATACATAAATAAGGACGAGATTTGGAGTCCATGCTTGTATGATATTGTGTAAAAACTGCATTCAAGAAACTTATTTTGTTGTAACATATTTGTATTGTAAACCATTATGTAATGGTCGTGTGTAAACAGGATATTTTAGATTATCATTATTTGATAATCTACGTAAAGCTTTTTAAACCTTTATTGATGAAATAAAGGTTATGGTTTGTTTTAAAATGAATGCAGTCTTTGAAAAACGTCTCATATAGAGGTCAAAACCTCGCAACGAAATCAATTAATATGGAACATTTTTAATCAATAAGAACGGGACATTTCAGTTGGTATCAGAGCGTTGGTCTTAGAGAACCAGAATTTTGCATTAGTGTGTCTTATCGAGTTTGTTAGGATGCATTAGTGAGTCTGGACTTCGACCGTGTTTACTTGAAAAATGATTGCTTAACAAATTTTGTTGGAAACTATATATTTTTAACATGTGAATGTTATGTGATATATTAATCTCTTAACGCGTTTGATATTATGTGATAGATGTCTACCTTTAGAACAAGTCCCATTGACTCACCTAATAATAATGAAGAGTCAAATGTAAATTGGAATGATTCGTGGACTGATTCACAAGTTCCCGAAGAGGAACCGGAAGAAGAGTCGGAACCGGAAGAAGAATCGGAACCGGAAGAAGAATCGGAACCGGATGAAGAAATAGAACCGGTGGGGGAAATAATAAAACGGTTAAGTAAAAGAAAATCCTCAACCAACCGACCAAGGTTAATTATGGTCAATGGTGTTTCCGCCAAGGAAGCAAAATATTGGGAGGATTACCAATTCTCCGACGAATCGGATTCCGACGAGAATTCCGATGATATTATAGAAATTACCCCAACTGAATTTAAAAAGGCAAAAAAAAATAATAAGGGAAAGGGCATAAAAATAGAGAAATCTAATTCCAACCCCGATGAACTTTATATGTATCGTCAACCCCCGAAGTCCTTAAGTTGTAACAATGACCCGGGAACCTCTAAACCACCAGGTTTTTCTAAACCAATGTGGATTACGACGGCTCGTATTAGGGGAACATCATATATCCCTAGAAACTTGGCAAAACGAACCAAAACCGAAGAAGAAGAAACAAGCGAGTCGGAATAAGATAGTTGTATTCGTGTGGTGTAATATATGTAATATAGTGTGCTTATGCTTTATGATATATGTAAAAATTGCTTGTATTAATAAGTATTTTTTTTTTAATCTAACTCTTGTCTATTTTACAGTATAAAAACACAAAATGGATAGACAACCCAATATTTTAAGAGACCTACCCGGAGACATGATTGATGAAATCTTGTCTAGAGTCGGTCAGCATTCTTCGGCACAACTATTTAAGGCGAGATCAGTTTGTAAGACATTCGAAGAACGTTCCAAGAATGCCTTGGTTTATAAAAGGCTTTCGTTCGAAAGATGGGGGATATCACATTGGGAAATCCATAAGTTACGATGTGTTTACTTTGACGCATATATTGCGGGGAACCCAAATGCTATTTTACGCAATGGGTTAAGAAATTATTTTGACTCAATATATCCGAATATTGGACTTCGTGATTTAGAAAAAGCGGCTAACATGCAACATAAAGAAGCATGTTATGCTTACGGATTAGTAATGTTCGCTTCGCACCAAAGTGAGAACAAGAACATCAGGCTACAACTATTAAACAAAACGTTCCCACAAGTGACGGAGTCGGTAATTGGGGTAAGAAATGAGGTTTTTAGATTGTTACGGGACTGTTGGACATTACGTAACCCTCGCCCCTTTGACGACGTTACAACACGCTGTCTTATCAACGGCCATAACGGTTATGTTCCACAAGACCAAGGATGGGAAGTAATCCTAGTAAAACCAGAATGCATGACTTGTTTCTGGACGTATGAATTACGTGTCTTTATTGCCTTTGCTGAACGACTTGTGTACTAGCTAGAATTTTCTTCACAACCATCTTGTATCAAATTTATTATGTGCTATATTTCATGCTATATGTAAAATAAGCGGTATTGTAAGTTTGTAAAATATTGTGTAAAAGTTTGAAATTGAAATATTATTATAATCAGTTTTTCATATAGAATTGTAGTAGTTGAATTGTATATTAGCTACTAAGTATGAACTTAACGGGTAGGTACTACCCGAATTTAAACTTATAAAAAGCTAATATGAAGAAAAAGCTTTTATAAATGAGTTCATATTATGCTACAAAATACTATTAACTACTCTTAATATTCTGTATGATTAACTTGTTCCATTTGACTATTTTGAAGGAAATGGCACCGACTACTCGACACACCGTGAATATGAATGAAGAGGAATTCCGTACTTTTCTAGCTTCAAATATAGCCGCAGTACAGGCTGCGCTACATACCAACAATAACCTTGGATCTATCAGTACAGGAAATCGTGTAGGATGCACCTACAAAGAATTTACTGCCTGCAAACCTTTGGAATTTGATGGAACCGAAGGACCGATCGGATTGAAACGGTGGACCGAGAAGGTCGAATCGGTGTTTGCCATAAGTAAGCGTACTGAAGAGGACAAAGTGAAGTACGCTATGCATACCTTCACAGGTTTTGCGTTAACATGGTGGAATACCTATCTAGAGCAAGTGGGACAAGACGATGCGTACGCACTACCGTGGTCAGCATTCAAGCACTTGATGAACGAGAAGTACCGTCCCAGAACCGAGGTCAATAAGCTCAAGACAGAACTTAGAGGGTTACGAACCCAAGGATTTGATATTACCACGTACGAAAGACGATTCACAGAATTGTGCCTATTGTGTCCGGGAGCATTCGAAGATGAGGAAGAGAAGATCGACGCATTTGTGAAAGGATTACCGGAAAGAATCCAAGAAGATATAAGTTCACACGAGCCCGCCTTCATACAACAGGCATGTAGAATGGCTCACAAACTAGTGAACCAGATTGAAGAAAGAATTAAAGAACAGACTGCTGAAGAGGCCAATGTGAAGCAAGTAAAAAGAAAGTGGGAGGAAAACGGTGATAAGAATCACCAATACAACAACAACAGCAATTACAACAATAATCGCAACAATTATCCCAACAATCGCAACATCAATCGCAACTACAACAAACGGCCCAACAACAACAACAACAACAACAACAGCAACTACAACAATCATCCCAACAACAATAATAACCGCAATAACAACAATCAGAAGCAGCTATGCCAAAGGTGTGAAAAGTATCACTCGGGGTTCTGCACCAAATTTTGCAACAAGTGTAAAAGAAATGGTCATAGCGCGGCGAAGTGTGAGGTCTACAGACCAGGGTTTAATAGAACGAAAGGAACAAATGGTGTCGGAACGAGTAATGGCGGAGCAAGTAGTGTCGGAGCAAGTTATGCCAATGTAGTTTGTTATAAATGTGGAAAACCGGGCCACATTATTAGAAATTGCCCGAACCAGGAGAACACGAATGGACAAGGCCGTGGAAGAGTTTTCAATATTAATGCGGCAGAGGCACAAGAAGACCCGGAGCTTGTTACGGGTACGCTTCTTATTGACAATAAATCTGCTTACGTTTTATTTGATTCGGGTGCGGATAGAAGCTATATGAGTAGAGATTTTTGTGCTAAATTAAGTTGTCCATTGACGCCTTTGGATAGTAAATTTTTACTCGAATTAGCAAATGGTAAATTAATTTCAGCAGATAATATATCTCGGAATCGAGAAATTAAACTGGTTAGCGAAACATTTAAGATTGATTTGATACCAGTAGAGTTAGGGAGTTTTGATGTGATAATCGGTATGGACTGGTTGAAAGAAGTGAAAGCAGAGATCGTTTGTTACAAAAATGCAATTCGCATTATACGAGAAAAAGGAAAACCCTTAATGGTGTACGGAGAAAAGGGAAACACGAAGCTACATCTTATTAGTAATTTGAAGGCACAAAAACTAATAAGAAAAGGTTGCTATGCTGTTCTAGCACACGTCGAGAAAGTACAAACTGAAGAAAAGAGCATCAATGATGTTCCCATTGCAAAAGAATTTCCCGATGTATTTCCGAAAGAATTACCGGGATTACCCCCACATCGATCCGTTGAATTTCAAATAGATCTTGTACCAGGAGCTGCACCAATAGCTCGTGCTCCTTACAGACTCGCACCCAGCGAGATGAAAGAACTGCAAAGCTAATTACAAGAACTTTTAGAGCGTGGTTTCATTCGACCAAGCACATCACCGTGGGGAGCTCCTGTTTTGTTTGTCAAGAAGAAAGATGGTACATTCAGGTTGTGTATCGACTACCGAGAGTTGAACAAACTTACCATCAAGAACCGCTACCCACTACCGAGAATCGACGACTTATTTGATCAACTACAAGGCTCGTCTATTTATTCAAAGATTGACTTACGTTCCGGGTATCATCAAATGCGGGTGAAAGAAGATGATATTCCAAAGACTGCTTTCAGAACACGTTACGGTCATTACGAGTTTATGGTCATGCTGTTTGGTTTAACTAATGCACCAGCTGTGTTCATGGACCTTATGAACCGAGTGTGTGGACCATACCTTGACAAGTTTGTCATTGATGACATACTTATTTACTCAAAGAATGACCAAGAACACGGTGAACATTTGAGAAAGGTGTTAGAAGTATTGAGGAAGGAAGAATTGTACGCTAAGTTTTCAAAGTGTGCATTTTGGTTGGAAGAAGTTCAATTCCTCGGTAACATAGTGAACAAAGAAGGTATTAAGGTGGATCCGGCAAAGATAGAAACTGTTGAAAAGTGGGAAACCCCGAAAACTCCGAAACACATACGCCAATTTTTAGGACTAGCTGGTTACTACAGAAGGTTCATCCAAGACTTTTCCAGAATAGCAAAACCCTTGACTGCATTAACGCATAAAGGGAAGAAATTTGAATGGAATGATGAACAAGAGAAAGCGTTTCAGTTATTGAAGAAAAAGCTAACTACGGCACCTATATTATCATTGCCAGAAGGGAATGATGATTTTGTGATTTATTGTGACGCATCAAAGCAAGGTCTCGGTTGTGTATTAATGCAACGAACGAAGGTGATTGCTTATGCGTCTAGACAATTGAAGATTCACGAACAAAATTATACGACGCATGATTTGGAATTAGGCGCAGTTGTTTTTGCATTAAAGACTTGGAGGCACTACTTATATGGGGTTAAAAGTATTATATATACCGACCACAAAAGTCTTCAACACATATTTAATCAGAAACAACTGAATATGAGGCAGCGTAGGTGGATTGAATTATTGAATGATTACGACTTTGAGATTCGTTACCACCCGGGGAAGGCAAATGTGGTAGCCGATGCCTTGAGCAGGAAGGACAGAGAACCCATTCGAGTAAAATCTATGAATATAATGATTCATAATAAACTTACTACTCAAATAAAGGAGGCGCAACAAGGAGTTTTAAAAGAGGGAAATTTAAAGGATGAAATACCCAAAGGATCGGAGAAGAATCTTAATATTCAGGAAGACGGAACCCGGTATAGGGCTGAAAGGATTTGGGTACCAAAATTTGGAGATATGAGAGAAATGGTACTTAGAGAAGCTCATAAAACCAGATACTCAATACATCCTGGAACGGTGAAGATGTACAAGGATCTCAAGAAACATTTTTGGTGGCCGGGTATGAAAGCCGATGTTGCTAAATACGTAGGAGAATGTTTGACGTGTTCTAAGGTCAAAGCTGAGCATCAGAAACCATCAGGTCTACTTCAACAACCCGAAATCCCGGAATGGAAATGGGAAAACATTACCATGGATTTCATCACTAAATTGCCAAGGACTGCAAGTGGTTTTGATACTATTTGGGTAATAGTTGATCGTCTCACCAAATCAGCACACTTCCTGCCAATAAGAGAAGATGACAAGATGGAGAAGTTAGCACGACTGTATTTGAAGGAAGTCATCTCCAGACATGGAATACCAATCTCTATTATCTCTGATAGGGATGGCAGATTTATTTCAAGATTCTGGCAGACATTACAGCAAGCATTAGGAACTCGTCTAGACATGAGTACTGCCTATCATCCACAAACTGATGGGCAGAGCGAAAGGACGATAAAAACGCTTGAAGACATGCTACGAGCATGTGTTATTGATTTCGGAAATAGTTGGGATCGACATCTACCGTTAGTAGAATTTTCCTACAACAACAGCTACCATTCAAGCATTGAGATGGCGCCGTTTGAAGCACTTTATGGTAGAAAGTGCAGGTCTCCGATTTGTTGGAGTGAAGTGGGGGATAGACAGATTACGGGTCCAGAGATTATACAAGAAACTACCGAGAAGATCATCCAAATTCAACAACGGTTGAAAACCGCTCAAAGTCGACAAAAGAGCTACGCTGACATTAAAAGAAAAGATATAGAATTTGAAATTGGAGAGATGGTCATGCTTAAAGTTGCACCTTGGAAAGGCGTTGTTCGATTTGGTAAACGAGGGAAATTAAATCCAAGGTATATTGGACCATTCAAGATTATTGATCGTGTCGGACCAGTAGCTTACCGACTTGAGTTACCTCAACAACTCGCGGCTATACATAACACTTCCACGACTCGAATTTGAAGAAATGTTTTGCTAAAGAAGATCTCACTATTCCGTTAGATGAAATCCAAATCAACGAAAAACTTCAATTCATCGAAGATCCCGTCGAAATAATGGATCGTGAGGTTAAAAGACTTAAGCAAAACAATATACCAATTGTTAAGGTTTGATGGAATGCTCGTAGAGGACCCGAGTTCACCTGGGAGCGTGAAGATCAGATGAATAAGAAATACCCGCATCTATTTCTAGAAGATTCGTCAACACCTTCAACAGCTTAAAATTTCGGGACGAAATTTATTTAACGGGTAGGTACTGTAGTGACCCGAACTTTTCCATGTTTATATATATTAATTGAGATTGATATTTACATGATTAAATGTTTCCAACGTGTTAAGCAATCAAACTTGTTAAGACTTGATTAATTGAAATAGGTTTCATATAGACAATTGACCACCCAAGTTGACCGGTGATTCACGAACGTTAAAACTTGTAAAAACTATATGATGACATATATATGGTTATATATATAGTTAACATGATATTATGATAAGTAAACATATCATTAATTATATTAACAATGAACTACATATGTAAAAACAAGACTACTAACTTAATGATTTTGAAACGAGACATATATGTAACGATTACCGTTGTAACGACATTTAATGTATATATATCATATTAAGAGATATTCGTACATCATAATATCATGATAATACAATAATTTAAAATCTCTTTTGATATTATAAACATTGGGTTAACAACATTTAACAAGATCGTTAACCTAAAGGTTTCAAAACAACATTTACATGTAACGACTAACGATGACTTAACGACTCAGTTAAAATGTATATACATGTAGTGTTTTAATATGTATTCATACACTTTTGAAAGACTTCAAGACACTTATCAAAATACTTCTACTTAACAAAAATGCTTACAATTACATCCTCGTTCAGTTTCATCAACAATTCTACTCGTATGCACCCGTATTCGTACTCGTACAATACACAGCTTTTAGATGTATGTACTATTGGTATATACACTCCAATTGTCACGACCCTAATTTTTCCGTTATCTTTTTCCGTTAATTATTTAACGACCGTTAACTGTTAGTGTGCCACGTCATTTCTATGACCTATATTATTATTTGTAATAATATATATATATATATATATATATATATATATATATATATATATATATATATATATATATATATATATATTATTATGTGTTATGTGAATATTTGTATTCATATTTTAATTTATACGTTTCTACGTCTCGCGGATTTTCATCCGGCAAATCTTTTTGGTTTTCAAACCAACGGTCGAGTTTTCGGGATTTTTAAATCCTAAATATTTTAAATATGATATTTTATGATCATATTATTATTAGGTGTATTTATATTTATTTTTCGTCGCGCGTTTGTTATCTTTCCGGATTTTTAATCGCGTAAGTGTGTTTTCGCGTTTCGGGATTCGTTCGGGCTTTCGGGCCACAAGGAAATTAACTTTTAACAAAATTGGACCCATGGGGCCCACCCCCATGCAAAACTCGGCCGAAGCCAAGGGGGTACCCCCTTTACACTTTGTTTTTCAATTTTATTTTTCACATTTTTAGATTTATTCCCTAAAACCTAATTCTCCTAATTTTCTCTCAACTCCTCCCTCCCCTCTCCCTTTGAGCCGTCGCCAACACCAACCATCATCATCATCTTCATTATTTTTAGAGCTTGGATCAAGAATTGGTTTACATAAACGTGTTCCTCTCTTCGTTCTCTACGCGATAACACTCTTTGATTCTCGATTAGGGTATAAACCCTAACCCTAGAACTTTTCATTTTTATTTATATTTCTGTATTTTGAGCTTATATTATTAGTATGATGTATATTAGTTGTTGTAATGTTGTTTGGATGCGTAGAATTACTCGTTTGCATATGTTTTCGGTTTGTAAAATTTGGACAGCAGTTTGATTCGTGATTTCTGACTTTGTAACTGATATAAAGGTTAAAATAAAGTACATAAATGAGTTCCTCTCATCAAGACATTAATGTTAGACTCCGGATTCATGTCGTTTCGATTCCCGGAGCCCTAGATATGCTTAATTTGATTTTTGTTAAAGATTGAAAGGTGTTCTTGGCATGAACAAGGTTGGGTCCGACTTTGTGACCATCCTTGGTGTCTTTAGGGTGTTTCATTTGGTTGGGACTAATGGTGAGATGAATTTTCATGTTCGGGTCACCTAAATCTGAGCCACGGTTCACCCGTTGTGCCTAAATTACTGTTTTGAGTAAATTGATTTTCCCAAGTGTGGTCATGGCTGATATCCACGACCTAGGGACTGTTCTTGGAGTGTTCTTGAGTTCATAATTGTGTTGGGTGGTTTGAGTAGGCGGAAATGCATATGTGGCTCGCCCGAAACCGACACCCGGGGCTCAAGATACGACCCGATGAACTTTTAAACTTAAAATTTGTGGTTAATGATTAAACTTATGATAAAAATTATGGATCTCATTATTAATAAATTACTTTAGATAAAAGAAGTAATTATTATTATTTAAAACTTATGATATAAATATTTATTATATCATTTAATTATTAATTATGATTTAATTAACATTTTAATTAAACTTATGATTAATAATACTTTTATTATTAAAGGAAAATACTTATGATAAGTATTAAATTTGTTTTTGAGAAATTATTATAAGACTTATAATAAAGATTAAATAATTATTTAATTATTATAAGACTTAATTATTATTTAATTATGATTTAATTATTAAATACTTATGATTTAATAATTTTAATTAGAGATTTATGATATGATTAATAATTCATTATTAATTTATAATACTTATGATATGATTTAAAAATTATTATTATTAATAATACTTATATTATGATTAATATTTAATTAATTTATTTAAATACTTATGTCGTACTAATTATAACATTTCAACTTATATTAACTTTAATAATTCATTTTATTTAATTAAACTTATGTTAAGACATTATTATACGCTTTTGACTTTAAATAACATTATAACCTATGTTATTATTATAACTTACACTTTTAAAATTAATGTTGACTATGTTTGACCAAGGTTGACTTTTGAGTTGACTTTCGGTTGACTTTGACTTTCAGTTGACTTCTGTTGACTTTCTAAATAAGGAAACTTTCCTAACTTCAAAACTTTCTAAAAATAGAAACTTTCCAAAAATAGAAACTTTCCAAAAATAGAAACTTTCCTAAAATAGAAAACTTTCCAAAAATGGAAACCTGCTAAAATAGAAACTTTCTAAAAATAGAAAGTGTGTGTCCTTATGCTGTTCCAATCAAACCGATGCTTGCTGAGTAATGTTCTATGCCTACTTTCAACATGTACAATAGCTATCATACTAAGACTTGGCCTAAGTTAGTTATTTATTTCGACCTGCTTTATTTATAGGTCGGCGTTGTGATCTTTCTTGATCACTTTACTTTACTTGCTGTTCGCTTGTTTGTGTGGTTTCTTCAGTTGCTTTTAAGGTGAGTTATAGTCCCGTTTTTATATACTTTTCAAAGTATACTTTTTGGGATGTGATTACATGCATATTTTTATTTACGTTTAGACACAAGTAACAGTTAAATTTAATTATTCATTGTGAGTTGGACAAAAATATTCCCTAATCTGGTAACTGTAATCATTGGTTTCTACCGGTGAACACGAATCCTACGGATAGATCTATCGGGTTTGACAACCCCATTTCGAGCTAGTCGCGCTAGCAATTTATAATCGGAATGTTTAGTACTTCGTAATTTGTTGTAGATACACTGTCCAAGTGTATATTTTTATTGTGTTTGGCAAGGGTAAATAAAGGGTTAAGTGGTTACCAGGTGGCTCATTGATAATGGAATAATGTTTAATGTTTTCTAACATTTTTAAATCTTGTGGTCTAAAGTTTACTTATTTATTTAAACCTATAATTCACTCAACCTTTGTGTTGACAGTTTACTTGCATGTTTTCACAGGTACTTGAGTTATTTGATGCTTCCGCTGTCGTTAGAAGAGTCTGCATGCATTTGGGCAGATTTTATGAAACTATTTATGAAACTTAAGTTTGCATTCTATTTTGGATAATTTAAATTGTGGGTTTGTTGGCAATGTTTTGTGTCAACTTTTGGTTCATTACTATGGTTGGTTGATTTAAACTACTTAATTGGGTTTGTTTCCTTTTTGGGCAACATTTTGAAATAAAAGAATGCAACTTTGTTTATTTAATTCATTTAAGTCCGATCAAGCTATGGGACCAACTGACGGATCCGTTAAGTGTTTTGACGGGGTCGTCACTTGTGGTATCAGAGCACTGGTTGTAGGGAACTAGGCGGTCTTAATGTGGTCAACCCGTGGTTATTAGGGTGCATTAGAGTCTAGTCTACAGCCCGACCTTTTTGATATAGCATTATTATGCATTTCATTTCGTATAAGTTATATTATTAGCTTTCATATCTTTTTAGTATGTGGTTTGCGGTTTTGCTGTTTGCAGATGTCGACTTCGAGTGATAACTCTGTTGCTGCTCCTGCTCCACCGTCTCCTGCTAGACGCCGTGCTAATCAACCAGAGATCGATGATCCTGTTCATTACTATTTTTCTACCATTACTCCTATGAACCGGGCTTATAATGAGGTGACACGTATTAACGCCCTTAGTGATTGTTTGCGCACCTTGCCACATAATGAAGTTATGGACGAGATCCGTGCCGACATGGGTAACTTTATCACTTTCAAGCATAGGGTTGAGGATGCGAACCGTAAGCGTGATCGAGTAGTTAATGCTAAGTTCGAGGCTCTCGAGAGTACTGTTCGTGTGTTGAAGGAAGAGTTGGATGTTGTGAAAGGGAAGTTGCGTAAGTATGAGGATCCTGCTGAGACTCATGCTGGACCAGCTTATCACACCCGCTCTAAGTGAATGTGATGTGATTATTCATATTGATTATCAATTTCATCAGACTTAATGTCCTTTTTATACATACATTTTGGGTTATGTACGGCGTTTTGCAGAGGATTTTGTTAAGATTTTGTTATGGGATATTTTTCATTATGTATGGATGGTTATTTTTATGACATCTATTATCATTATCATGTTTTATTTCTGATGTTTTGGCTCTTGGCATGTTATATTATGCGTAATATATGTTCATGTATGTTAGGTGCTATGTATGTTGTATGATGTTATCATAAAATATGTATGCATGTGATGGTTATTTCTATAACAATCATAACTGTCATGTTATTACTCATAGTGTTAGTTGACTAATATCTTAATGGTTAGTCTTTTCGTGTTTCGATCTATTCCTTTATGACACTAGTATTATTCTTGGTACTAACGGATGTGTTATTCTATTTTGAAGATCATGCCTCCAAGGGAGTCCACTGAAGCGCGTATGCAACGCCTGATCAATGAAGGAATTGCTGCTGCTATGGCAGCAAATGCTAATGTTAATGCCAATGTGAACAACAACTTGGGATGCTCCCACAAAACTTTTATGGCTGGTCGACCCCAAGAATTCAGTGGTACGGAAGGACCAATAGGGCTTACTCGTTGGTTCGAGAAAATCGAATCTATTTTCAGGGCCAGTCGGGTCCATGAAGAGGACAAAGTTAGTTTCGCTAGTTGCACTCTCAAGGATAGTGCCTTGACATGGTGGAACAATCTAGTTAGTAGTTTGGGAAGCGATGTAGCTTATGGTTTGGCCTGGAATGATTTTAAGGAAAGATTGATCACCCGCTATAGACCTCGGGGTGAGCTTAAGAAGCTAGAGGTTGAGCTCAAGAATTTGAAAATGCATGGCACCGAGTTAGATGCCTATGAACGAAGGTTTTTCGAGTTAACTTTGCTGTATCCTAGGGTTTATGCGGATGAGGACCGCAAAATTGAGGCTTACATTGATGGTTTGTCCGAGAAGATTGAACACGGGGTTGAGTCCAGTGAACCCCAGACTATTGAGGCCGCTATGTCTATGGCCCACAAACTTAATGACAAGGTGTTGAGAAGAAGCAAGACTACAGTTGTTGAAAGTAGTGAGGAGGTTGTCAAGAAGGCTGATAATTGGAAACGAAAGTGGGATAACAACCGCAATCAAAACCAGGGTCAGCAGAAGAAACAGGATACCTCAGGTGCTAATAACAGAAATCAGCGTGTGTGTCCTCGTTGCTATAAAGCTCATGAGGGTTACTGCACAGTTACTTGTAAGAGGTGCTCTAAGCAAGGGCACATTGCTAAAGATTGTACAGTGCTTTTTCCGGGGTCTGCTACTCCCGCGACTGGTGGTAATAATAATAATGTTGGTAATAGAGGTGGTAACGGTAACGGTAATGGGAAATCGAATAATGGAGGTAATCCAAGGGTTTGTTATGAGTGTGGGAAGCCGGGGCATTTCCGAGATGCTTGTCCCAACAAGAAGACTGCAGAGACTGCACGCGGCCGAGCGTTCAACATTAATGCTAAGGATGCGGAGGAAGATCCTAAGCTTGTTACTGGTACGTTCTCAGTCAACGATTTATCAGTTTATGAATTATTTGATTCAGGGGCTGATTTAAGTTTCGTGTCGAGTAAATTAAGTCCGAGAATCAAAACGCCGTTAACTCTCTTAGACAATACTTATGTTGTTGAAGTAGCTAATGGTAAGGAACTTACTGCTAAGACTGTACATCGTAAGTGTAACATTAATCTGGGTGGTAGGGATTTCGAGATAGATTTGATACCGATTGAACTTGGTAGTTTTGATATTGTTATTGGTATGGATTGGCTGTCTGCGAACCGTGCTGAGATCGTGTGTTATGATAAGGCTATTCGTATTACTGATGTGATTGGAGAGCCACTGATGGTCTTTGGAGATAAGAAATGCACACAGTTAAACCTTATTAGCTGTATGAAAGTTCGTAAACATCTCCGCAAAGGCTGTCATGCTATCCTTGCTCATGTTGTTGATCCTTGTAAGGTAGTAAAGAATGTTGATGACGTTCACATTGTTAGGGATTTTCCCGAAGTGTTTCCCGATGACTTACCTGGCCTTCCGCCACAACGCGCGGTAGAATTTCAGATTGATCTTGTTCCCGGCGCTGCTCCTGTAGCACGTGCTCCTTATCGTCTTGCGCCTTCTGAACTTCAAGAATTGTCAAGTCAACTCCGTGAGTTGTTAGACAAAGGTTTTATTCGTCCTAGTTCGTCCCCTTGGGGAGCTCCTGTTCTGTTTGTTAAGAAGAAGGATGGTTCTTTTCGTTTATGCATCGATTATCGTGAACTGAATAAGCTCACTGTTAAAAATCGTTATCCTCTTCCGAGAATTGATGATCTGTTCGATCAGCTTCAGGGTTCTTCTGTTTATTCAAAAATTGATCTTCGTTCTGGCTATCATCAGTTGCGTGTTAAAGAATCTGATGTTTCAAAAACTGCTTTTCGCACCCGTTACGGTCACTTTGAATTTCTTGTTATGCCGTTCGGATTGACAAATGCACCTGCTGTGTTCATGGACCTCATAAACCGTGTATGTAGACCCTATCTGGACAAGTTCGTTATTGTTTTCATCGACGACATCCTTATCTATTCTAAGAGTGATGAAGAGCACGAAGAACACTTGAGGTTAGTGCTTGATTTGTTAAAGGAAGAAGAGTTGTACGCCTAAGTTCTCTAAGTGTGCTTTTTGGTTAAGAGAAGTTCAGTTCCTTGGTCATATTGTTAGTAAACAGGGAATACAAGTTGATCCTGCTAAAATTGAGGCGATTGAAAAGTGGGAAACCCCGAAAACTCCTACTCAGATTCGTCAGTTCCTAGGATTGGCAGGTTACTATAGAAGGTTCATACAAGATTTCTCTCGTATCGCGAAACCTCTGACTGCTTTAAAGCATAAAGGGAAAAAGTACGAGTGGAAGGATGAACAAGAGACTGCTTTTCAGATTTTAAAGAAGAAGTTGACTACCGCTCCGATATTGTCACTACCTGAGGGTAATGATGATTTTGTTGTTTATTGTGACGCTTCGCGTCAAGGCTTTGGTTGTGTTTTGATGCAACGAAAGAAAGTTATTGCGTACGCATCACGTCAGTTGAAGATTCACGAGCAGAACTATACAACTCATGATTTAGAGTTGGGGGCCGTTGTTTTTGCACTTAAGATTTGGAGACATTATTTGTATGGGGTCAAGAGTACTGTGTACACAGATCACAAAAGTCTTCAACATATCCTCGATCAGAAACAGTTGAACATGAGACAACAAAGATGGATTGAGACATTGAATGATTACGATTGTGAACTTTTGTATCATCCGGGTAAGGCCAATGTGGTGGCGGATGCGTTGAGTCGTAAAGAAAGGGCTGAACCTCGCAGGTTTAGGGCCTTGAATATGACAATTAGAACAAACCTCGCAAGGCAGATTCTTGAGACACAACAAGAAGCCTTAAAGGAAGAGAATTTTGTGAAAGAGAACGTAAGAGGTATGGCTAAGAAATTTGAGATTCGAGCAGATGGTACTAGGTACTTTGTAGGACGTCTTTGGGTTCCGAAGTTTGGTGAACTGCGACAACTTGTTTTGGATGAGGCTCATAAGTCTAGGTACTCTATTCATCCTGGTTCAGGAAAGATGTATCATGATCTTAAGGAGCTGTATTGGTGGCCAAATTTGAAAGGTGATGTGGCTACGTATGTGGCTAAGTGTTTGACCTGTGCTAAGGTTAAAGCTGAACATCAAAAACCGTCTGGACTGTTGGTACAACCCGAGATTCCCGAGTGGAAGTGGGAAGGAATTACAATGGATTTTATTACTAAGTTACCGAGAGTTGCGGGTGGCTATGACACTATCTGGGTGATTGTAGATCGACTCACTAAGTCGGCTCACTTTTTGCCAATCAGGGAAACAGATTCAATGGAGAAGCTCACTCGTTTGTACTTGAAGGAGATTGTTTCTAGGCATGGTGTTCCTGTATCCATTATTTCGGACCGAGACAGTCTTTTTGTATCGAGGTTTTGGCGATCTTTATAGGAATCCTTGGGAACTAGATTAGATATGAGCACCGCTTATCATCCTCAAACGGATGGTCAAAGTGAGCGGACCATTCAGACATTAGAAGATATGTTGCGAGCTTGTGTGATTGATTTTGGGAATGGGTGGGATAAGTATTTGCCGTTAGCTGAGTTTTCTTATAACAACAGTTATCACGCAAGTATTAAAGCCGCACCATTTGAAGCTTTGTACGGTAGGAAATGTAGGTCTCCTATTTGTTGGAATGAGATTGGGGATGCTCAACTTGCAGGTCCAGAGATTATTCACGAGACTACTGAGAAGATTGTGCAAATTAAAGAAAGGTTGAGAACTGCTAGAAGTCGGCAAAAGAGTTATGCCGACAAAGGAAGGAAAGATGTTGAATTTCAAGTTGGTGATCGTGTTATGTTAAAAGTTTCGCCTTGGAAGGGTGTTATTCGTTTTGGTAAAAGAGGGAAGTTAAGTCCTCGTTTCGTGGGACCATTCGAGATCATTGAAAGAGTTGGACCGGTGGCTTATCGTTTGAAGTTGCCACAAGAACTCAGTGCTGTTCACGATGTTTTCCATATTTCGAACTTAAAGAAGTGTTTGGCTGAATTTGATCAGACTATTCCTTTGGAGGAACTTCAAGTTGACAAGCAATTGCATTTTATTGAGGAGCCAGTTGAGATCATGGACCGAGAGGTTAAGACTCTTAAACAGAGCAGAATTCCTATTGTTCGGGTCCGATGGAACGCTAGACGCGGTCCCGAGTTCACTTGGGAGCGTGAAGACCAAATGAAGCAGAAGTACCCGCATTTGTTCTCAGATGCCGAGTCAACCTCTGCGCCTGCTTAAATTTCGGGACGAAATTTCCGTAACGGGGAGGTACTGTCACGACCCTACTTTTTCCGTTATCTTTTTCCGTTAATTATTTAACGACCGTTAACTGTTAGTGTGCCACGTCATTTCTATGACCTATATTATTATTTGTAATAATATATATATATATATTAATTATTATGTGTTATGTGAATATTTGTATTCATATTTTAATTTATACGTTTCTACGTCTCGCGAATTTCCATCCGGCAAATCTTTTTGGTTTTCAAACCAACGGTCGAGTTTTCGGGATTTTTAAATCCTAAATATTTTAAATATGATATTTTATGATCATATTATTATTAGGTGTATTTATATTTATTTTTCGTCGCGCGTTTGTTATCTTTCCGGATTTTTAATCGCGTAAGTGTGTTTTCGCGTTTCGGGATTTGTTCGGGCTTTCGGGCCACAAGGAAATTAACTTTTAACAAAATTGGACCCATGGGGCCCACCCCCATGCAAAACTCGGCCGAAGCCAAGGGGGTACCCCCTTTACACTTTGTTTTTCAATTTTATTTTTCACATTTTTAGATTTATTCCCTAAAACCTAATTCTCCTAATTTTCTCTCAACTCCTCCCTCCCCTCTCCCTTTGAGCCGTCACCAACACCAACCATCATCATCATCTTCATTATTTTTAGAGCTTGGATCAAGAATTGGTTTACATAAACGTGTTCCTCTCTTCGTTCTCTACGCGATAACACTCTTTGATTCTCGATTAGGGTATAAACCCTAACCCTAGAACTTTTCATTTTTATTTATATTTCTGTATTTTGAGCTTATATTATTAGAATGATGTATATTAGTTGTTGTAATGTTGTTTGGATGCGTAGAATTACTCGTTTGCATATGTTTTCGGTTTGTAAAATTTGGACAGCAGTTTGATTCGTGTTTTCTGACTTTGTAACTGATATAAAGGTTAAAATAAAGTACATAAATGAGTTCCTCTCATCAAGACATTAATTTTAGACTCCGGATTCATGTCGTTTCGATTCCCGGAGCCCTAGATATGCTTAATTTGATTTTTGTTAAAGATTGAAAGGTATTCTTGGCATGAACAAGGTTGGGTCCGACTTTGTGACCATCCTTGGTGTCTTTAGGGTGTTTCATTTGGTTAGGACTGATGGTGAGACGAATTTTCATGTTCGGGTCTCCTAAATCTGAGCCACGGTTCACCCGTTGTGCCTAAATTACTGTTTTGAGTAAATTGATTTTCCCAAGTGTGGTCATGGCTGATATCCACGACCTAGGGACTGTTCTTGGAGTGTTCTTGAGTTCATAATTGTGTTGGGTGGTTTGAGTAGGCGGAAATGCATTTGTGGCTCGCCCGAAACCGACACCCGGGGCTCAAGATACGACCCGATGAACTTTTAAACTTAAAACTTGTGGTTAATGATTAAACTTATGATAAAAATTATGGATCTCATTATTAATAAATTACTTTAGATAAAAGAAGTAATTATTATTATTTAAAACTTATGATATAAATATTTATTATATCATTTAATTATTAATTATGATTTAATTAACATTTTAATTAAACTTATGATTAATAATACTTTTATTATTAAAGGAAAATACTTATGATAAGTATTAAATTTGTTTTTGAGAAATTATTATAAGACTTATAATAAAGATTAAATAATTATTTAATTATTATAAGACTTAATTATTATTTAATTATGATTTAATTATTAAATACTTATGATTTAATAATTTTAATTAGAGACTTATAATATGATTAATAATTCATTATTAATTTATAATACTTATGATATGATTTAAAAATTATTATTATTAATAATACTTATTTTATGATTAATATTTAATTAATTTATTTAAATACTTATGTCGTACTAATTATAACATTTCAACTTATATTAACTTTAATAATTCATTTTATTTAATTAAACTTATGTTAAGACATTATTATACACTTTTGACTTTAAATAACATTATAACCTATGTTATTATTATAACTTACACTTTTAAAATTAATGTTGACTATGTTTGACCAAGGTTGACTTTTGAGTTGACTTTCGGTTGACTTTGACTTTCAGTTGACTTCTGTTGACTTTCTAAATAAGGAAACTTTCCTAACTTCAAAACTTTCTAAAAATAGAAACTTTCCAAAAATAGAAACTTTCCAAAAATAGAAACTTTCCTAAAATAGAAAACTTTCCAAAAATGGAAACCTGCTAAAAATAGAAACTTTCTAAAAATAGAAAGTGTGTGTCCTTATGCTGTTCCAATCAAACCGATGCTTGCTAAGTAATGTTCTATGCCTACTTGCAACATGTACAATAGCTATCATACTAAGACTTGGCCTAAGTTAGTTATTTATTTCGACCTGCTTTATTTATAGGTCGGCGTTGTGATCTTTCTTGATCACTTTACTTTACTTGCTGTTCGCTTGTTTGTGTGGTTTCTTCAGTTGCTTTTAAGGTGAGTTATAGTCCCGTTTTTATATACTTTTCAAAGTATACTTTTTGGGATGTGATTACATGCATATTTTTATTTACGTTTAGACACAAGTAACAGTTAAATTTAATTATTCATTGTGAGTTGGACAAAAATATTCCCTAGTCTGGTAACTGTAATCATTGGTTTCTACCGGTGAACGCGAATCCTACGGATAGATCTATCGGGTTTGACAACCCCATTTCGAGCTAGTCGCGCTAGCAATTTATAATCGGAATGTTTAGTACTTCGTAATTTGTTGTAGATACACTGTCCAAGTGTATATTTTTATTGTGTTTGGCAAGGGTAAATAAAGGGTTAAGTGGTTACCAGGTGGCTCATTGATAATGGAATAATGTTTAATGTTTTCTAACATTTTTAAATCTTGTGGTCTAAAGTTTACTTATTTATGTAAACCTATAATTCACTCAACCTTTGTGTTGACAGTTTACTTGCATGTTTTCACAGGTACTTGAGTTATTTGATGCTTTCGCTGTCGTTAGAAGAGTCTGCATGCATTTGGGCAGATTTTATGAAACTATTTATGAAACTTAAGTTTGCATTCTATTTTGGATAATTTAAATTGTGGGTTTGTTGGCAATGTTTTGTGTCAACTTTTGGTTCATTACTATGGTTGGTTGATTTAAACTACTTAATTGGGTTTGTTTCCTTTTTGGGCAACATTTTGAAATAAAAGAATGCAACTTTGTTTATTTAATTCATTTAAGTCCGATCAAGCTATGGGACCAACTGACGGATCCGTTAAGTGTTTTGACGGGGTCGTCACACCAATGATCAGCTCTTAGCAGCCCATGTGAGTCACCTAACACATGTGGGAACCATCATTTGGCAACTAGCATGAAATATCTCATAAAATTACAAAAATATGAGTAATCATTCATCACTTATTTACATGAAAACAAAATAACATATCCTTTATATCTAATCCATACACCAACGACCAAAAACACCTACAAACACTTTCATTCTTCAATTTTCTTCATCTAATTGATCTCTCTCAAGTTCTATCTTCAAGTTCTAAGTGTTCTTCATAAATTCCAAAAGTTCTAGTTTCATAAAATCAAGAATACTTTCAAGTTTGCTAGCTCACTTCCAATCTTGTAAGGTGATCATCCAACCTCAAGAAATCTTTGTTTCTTACAGTAGGTTATCATTCTAATACAAGGTAATAATCATATTCAAACTTTGGTTCAATTTCTATAACTATAACAATCTTATTTCAAGTGATGATCTTACTTGAACTTGAACTTATATTTATGTACATAGTTAACATGTAATTTTTGTTCCGATGACTCGTACGTTGTAACTCGACTTACGTCCCGTTTCTGGTTTCTCGAACGCGTTTTCGTACGCTTAGGAAATTAGAACTTTACGTTTCGTGACGAGTACCTTTATCAAAATTTGGACTTACTCATCGATAAATTATTTTATAATAAATGTAACGTTTAAAATTGAGCGTTGTGGTCATTTGCTTCTATAAATCAGTGGCTCGTTGTTTATTAATATATATTATTTTAAATCAGGACGTTTTATGACTAAGTTAATATTATATCAATCACTTTGTAATATATATATATATATATATATATATATATATATATATATATATATATATATATATATATATATATATATATATATATATATATATATATATATATATATATATTCATTAAAAATATAAATTTGTATGTATTATATGTAATTGAAATATTTATTTAATAATATAATACTTAGTTTTTCAAAACTACTTATAATTTAAAGTTTGTTTAAAAAATCGTTTAGAAAAATATTATATCACGTAACGTTTTCATTTTAAAACTTAAATAGATATCATTCATTTATGTACTAATGTTTTAAATATTAATCGCATCAGTAAGCGAGTGTTACAATTGTGTACGTAACTAATTGGTAAACATATATATTTAATGAACACGTTTTAAATACAAGTTACAAGTTATCTATATAATTAACAACAAATATTCCAACTTACATTTATTTAATCAAGACATTTTAAATAATCAAGTTCTATTATATCGAAAAGCATTTTCGTACATTTTGGAAACTACATCAATTGATTACTATGCAATTTAGTCTTCCACTAATATTTTTCTAACTCTCGCTAATTGACAAATTTGTCCTTACTTGTAAATCACTTTACCATCTTCCGAATATTGTTAAAATGGGAAGATTCCTCAAATCAATGTGGACCTCTCAACAGAGACTCGTAATCATAATTCAATATATCTGATAATTTAATCATTTGATATTATCTTTTAATTCCGTCGATAATTATTTTAAATATATTTTGAAACAAATACGTTCATGTAAAGTATTATACGTCTAATACTTTGTTAACATTTTCAAGTTATAATATATATACATATAATTACATATATAATCATACTAGTTCATTTAATGGTTCGTGAATCATTGGAATTTGGTCGCGGTTAAATGAATGTATGAACACAGTTTAAAATTGTTGAGATTTAACTTAACAAACTTTGCTTATCGTGTCGGAAACATATAAAGATTAAAGTTTAAATTTGGTCAGAAATTTCCGGGTTGTCACTGTAGTGACCCGAACTTTTCCATGTTTATATATATTAATTGAGATTGATATTTACATGATTAAATGTTTCCAACATGTTAAGCAATCAAACTTGTTAAGACTTGATTAATTAAAATCGGTTTCATATAGACAATTGACCACCCAAGTTGACCGGTGATTCACGAACGTTAAAACTTGTAAAAACTATATGATGACATATATATGGTTATATATATAGTTAACATGATATTATGATAAGTAAACATATCATTAATTATATTAACAATGAACTACATATGTAAAAACAAGACTACTAACTTAATGATTTTGAAACGAGACATATATGTAACGATTATCGTTGTAACGACATTTAATGTATATATATCATATTAAGAGATATTCGTACATCATAATATCATGATAATATAATAATTTAAAATCTCTTTTGATATTATAAACATTGGGTTAACAACATTTAACAAGATCGTTAACCTAAAGGTTTCAAAACAACATTTACATGTAACGACTAACGATGACTTAACGACTCAGTTAAAATGTATATACATGTAGTGTTTTAATATGTATTCATACACTTTTGAAAGACTTCAAGACACTTATCAAAATACTTCTACTTAACAAAAATGCTTACAATTACATCCTCGTTCAGTTTCATCAACAATTCTACTCGTATGCACCCGTATTCGTACTCGTACAATACACAGCTTTTAGATGTATGTACTATTGGTATATACACTCCAATGATCAGCTCTTAGCAGCCCATGTGAGTCACCTAACACATGTGGGAACCATCATTTGGCAACTAGCATGAAATATCTCATAAAATTACAAAAATATGAGTAATCATTCATGACTTATTTACATGAAAACAAAATAACATATCCTTTATATCTAATCCATACACCAACGACCAAAAACACCTACAAACACTTTCATTCTTCAATTTTCTTCATCTAATTGATCTCTCTCAAGTTCTATCTTCAAGTTCTAAGTGTTCTTCATAAATTCCAAAAGTTCTAGTTTCATAAAATCAAGAATACTTTCAAGTTTGCTAGCTCACTTCCAATCTTGTAAGGTGATCATCCAACCTCAAGAAATCTTTGTTTCTTACAGTAGGTTATCATTCTAATACAAGGTAATAATCATATTCAAACTTTGGTTCAATTTCTATAACTATAACAATCTTATTTCAAGTGATGATCTTACTTGAACTTGTTTTCGTGTCATGATTCGGCTTCAAGAACTTCGAGCCATCCAAGGATCCATTGAAGCTAGATCCATTTTTCTCTTTTCCAGTAGGTTTATCCAAGGAACTTAAGGTAGTAATGATGTTCATAACATCATCCGATTCATACATATAAAGCTATCTTATTCGAAGGTTTAAACTTGTAATCACTAGAACATAGTTTAGTTAATTCTAAACTTGTTCGCAAACAAAAGTTAATACTTCTAACTTGACTTTTAAAATAAACTAAACACATGTTCTATATCTATATGATATGCTAACTTAATGATTTAAAACCCGGAAACACAAAAAACACCGTAAAACCGGATTTACGCCGTCGTAGTAACACCGCGGGCTGTTTTGGGTTAGTTAATTAAAAACTATGATAAAATTTGATTTAAAAGTTGTTATTCTGAGAAAATGATTTTTATTATGAACATGAAACTATATCCAAAAATTATGGTTAAACTCAAAGTGGAAGTATGTTTTCTAAAATGGTCATCTAGACGTCGTTCTTTCGACTGAAATGACTACCTTTACAAAAACGACTTGTAACTTATTTTTCAGACTATAAACCTATAATTTTTCTGTTTAGATTCATAAAATAGGGTTCAATATGAAACCATAGCAATTTGATTCACTCAAAACGGATTTAAAATGAAGAAGTTATGGGTAAAACAAGATTGGATAATTTTTCTCATTTTAGCTACGTGAAAATTGGTAACAAATCTATTCCAACCATAACTTAATCAACTTGTATTGTATATTATGTAATCTTGAGATACCATAGACACGTATACAATGTTTCAACCTATCATGTCGACACATCTATATATATTTCGGAACAACCATAGACACTCTATATGTGAATGTTGGAGTTAGCTATACAGGGTTGAGGTTGATTCCAAAATATATATAGTTTGAGTTGTGATCAATACTGAGATACGTATACACTGGGTCGTGGATTGATTCAAGATAATATTTATCGATTTATTTCTGTACATCTAACTGTGGACAACTTGTTGTAGGTTACTAACGAGGACAGCTGACTTAATAAACTTAAAACATCAAAATATATTAAAAGTGTTGTAAATATATTTTGAACATACTTTGATATATATGTATATATTGATATAGGTTCGTGAATCAACCAGTGGCCAAGTCTTACTTCCCGACGAAGTAAAAATCTGTGAAAGTGAGTTATAGTCCCACTTTTAAAATCTAATATTTTTGGGATGAGAATACATGCAGGTTTTATAAATGATTTGCAAAATAGACACAAGTACGTGAAACTACATTCTATGGTTGAATTATCGAAATCGAATATGCCCCTTTTTATTAAGTCTGGTAATCTAAGAATTAGGGAACAGACACCCTAATTGACGCGAATCCTAAAGATAGATCTATCGGGCCCAACAAGCCCCATCCAAAGTACCGGATGCTTTAATACTTCGAAATTTATATCATATCCGAAGGGTGTCCCGGAATGATGAGGATATTCTTATATATGCATCTTGTTAATGTCGGTTACCAGGTGTTCACCATATGAATGATTTTTATCTCTATATATGGGATGTGTAATGAAATATGAAATCTTGTGGTCTATTATTATGATTTGATATATATAGGTTAAACCTATAACTCACCAACATTTTTGTTGACGTTTTAAGCATGTTTATTCTCAGGTGATTATTAAGAGCTTCCGCTGTCGCATACATAAATAAGGACGAGATTTGGAGTCCATGCTTGTATGATATTGTGTAAAAACTGCATTCAAGAAACTTATTTTGTTGTAACATATTTGTATTGTAAACCATTATGTAATGGTCGTGTGTAAACATGATATTTTAGATTATCATTATTTGATAATCTACGTAAAGCTTTTTAAACCTTTATTGATGAAATAAAGGTTATGGTTTGTTTTAAAATGAATGCAGTCTTTGAAAAACGTCTCATATAGAGGTCAAAACCTCGCAACGAAATCAATTAATATGGAACGTTTTTAATCAATAAGAACGGGACATTTCAGTCACATATGGTATTCTAGGATTTTGAATGATACAAATATTTTTCTGGGTTCTATGAATAGAAATGATGTTATAGCACAGTTTTGAAGTCAAAGTATAGATTTGAAAGATGTAGAAATCTAGGAGTGATAATACTGGTTATTTCTTAAATTAAATTCTGAGATTTCAAAATCAGAATATGTAATTAGATTTGAATGAGTATTGTTGTTTTGATTTCTAAAAAAGAATGTATATTGTTGTGAAAGTAGAGAGTATAGTTGATGATTTGCTGAATCATAATCTAAAGATATAACATATTAATTGTGAATTTTTTATATCTCTCGGGTATTACCTACCCGTTAAAAAAAATTTCACAAGTAATGTTTTGTAACAGAGAATTTTATTACAATCTTTATGAAAATATATGTATATTTTCTTCAGATGTAATACAGATTTGATGACTTAAGCTCATTTGATCTTTGGTTGGAATTAGAAATGAATAATCTCTAATACTAGAGATTACATAATCTTCACAGAGTATTTCACTACTGTGATCAATACTTCATTATTTATTCTTAGAGATATTTCCTTAGTGAATCATGTTGATGCTCATAGAACTCTTGCTAACTTCGCAAGATACTAATGATGTTATCTGAAAAGTTTCGAGTACATCGATGATGAAACTGTGAAATCAAACATATATTTGAATAATACACTTGATTTATTATGAAATGAAATTCATTGAATTGAAACAGAGATTGTAGTTAGCGATGATTAAGTCGCTGATGAAGGATGTACATTATAGCATATTAGTAATATGAATTAACCGAGTAGTTAAGATTCACACATAATAGCTTAGTACGGAAAGATTTATTATGGTTTAAAAATTTATATATATAAGATATACATATAAATCCTTCAGTGGAAATGAGTTAATACTTCATAACTCATTATTTCGATATACCTATTGGTAATTGTGTTGTCGATATCGTTGGTGGTTATGTAATTGATGGAGCTTGTAGTGTTACATGTGTTGCTGGTGTTGGTAATACTGTCGGTGATGCTGGCGGTACTGTGGATGCGGCTGGTAAACAAGTCTAGATTATAATTCGTGCACCATCATTGTCAGGGTTTCTATTCTTCCCTGTATCATTTCTATCCATCCATTCATCTTGGTTTACGGCTATGTTTTGAATAAATAATCTCTAAAACTTTACAGATTACATAATCACCGTAGAATATTTCTCCGATGAAGTTATGAATCATTACTTCATCTTTTGTTGTTGTTGGTATTCCTTGGTATCTATGGTGTGTGTGACGTTGTTGCTCGAGGTACTGATTGTGATGTTAAAGTGTGGGGTGCGGATGTTGATGTCGGTGGTGGTGATGCTGCTGGTGCTTGTAACCTTTGCACCATATTCTCCAAGGCCACTACCCGAGCATGAAGTTCGTTAACTTCTTCTATTACTCTGGGGTGATTATCGGTTCAGACGAGCGGATGAATAAGATCTAGAATCTGAGATAGTATATAATCGTGATGAGATACTCTGGAAATGAGAAAGAAAATGGTGTTTCGAATAGATTCACCGGTAAGTGCTTCAGGTTCTTCGCCAAGAGGGCATTGTGGTGGATAGAAGAGATTGTAGTGACCCAAACTTTTCCATGTTTATATATATTAAATGAAATTGATATTTACATGATTAAGTGTTTCCAACATGTTAAGCAATCAAACTTGTTAAGACTTGATTAATTGGAATAGGTTTCATATAGACAAATGACCACCCAAGTTGACCGGTGATTCACGAACGTTAAAACTTGTAAAAACTATACGATGACATATATATGGTTATATATATAGTTAAAATGATTTTATTATAAGTATGTATCTCATTAGGTATTTTAACAATGAGTTATATACATAAAAATGAGACTATTAAATTAAGAAACTCGAAAACGATATATTTAACGATTATCGTTATAACAACGTCTTACTAGGTACATATGAATCATATTAAGATATTGATACACTTGGTTAATTATGTTAAATTATAAGTAAATATATCATTAAGTGTATTAACAATGAACTACATATATAAAAATAAGACTACTAACTTAATGATTTCGAAACGAGACATATATGTAACGATTATCGTTGTAATGACATTTAACTGTATATATATCATACTAAGATATATTACATATCATAACATCATGATAATATAACAATTTGACATCTCATTTGATATAATAAAAAATGGGTTAACAACATTTAACAACATTTACATGTAACGACTAACGATGAATTAACGACTCAGTTAAAATGTATATACATGTAGTGTTTTAATATGTATTCATACACTTTTGAAAGACTTCAAGACACTTATGAAAATACTTCTACTAAACAAAAATGCTTACAATTACATCCTCGTTCAGTTTCATCAACAATTCTACTCGTATGCACCCGTATTCGTACTCGTACAATACACAGCTTTTAGATGTATGTACTATTGGTATATACACTCCAATGATCAGCTCTTAACCGCCCATGTGAGTCACCTAACACATGTAGGAACCATCATTTGGAAACTAGCATGAAATATCCCATAAAATTACAAAAATATGAGTAATCATTCATGACTTATTTACATGAAAACAAAAGTACACATCCTTTATATCTAATCCATATACCAATGTGACGACCCGGAAATTTCCGACCAAATTTAAACTTTAATCTTTATATTATTCCGACACGATAAGCAAAGTTTGTTAAGTTAAATCTCAAGAATTTTAAACTGTGTTCATACATTCATTATAACCTTGACCAAATTCTGACGATTCACGAACCGTTATATATAAATAGATATGTATATGTATATATATTATAACTTGAGAATATTAATAAAGTATTAAACGTATAATACTTTACACGAACGTATTTGTTTCAATATGATTTTCGACGAAATTAAAAAAAATATATTAAATGATTGAATTATCAGAAACATTGATTTATGATTACAAGTCTCTGTTGAGAGGTCCACTATGATTTGAGAAAATCTATTCCTCTTAACGATATTCAGAATAATTTGTAAAGCTATTTATAAATAAAAACAAAAAGTGTCATTTACGAAAGTTAGACAAAAGTTAGTGGAGAATTGGTTTCCATAATATTCTATTAATCTATTTTCAAACGTACAAAGACGTTTTCAGTTTAAAAAGAACTTTATTATTAAAACGTATATAACTTTTATAAATATCTAGAATCACTTTTGAAAACTCATTACTTAACCAGTATAATAAATATAACGATATTTATATTTTATTTCATTAAACATATATAACGACTTAAATTAATATTATATATATTTATACGTGTATTTTACATAAATAGTTTTTATACTTTTACTATACTTTAACTTTACCTTTACTTTGCTTTTACTTTACTTTAACTTTAATAATTCACTTTAATAATTCATACTTTAATAATTCACTTTAATAATTCATACTTTAATAATTCACTTTAATAATTCATACTTTAATAATTCAAAAATCTATTATAAATAGAATTCAATAGGTTTCATTATTTCATAGAATTTGAAAATATATTTCTTTAAATTCTCTCAATCGATTTATATATATATATATTTACTCTTTATTATTTCAAGATATTATTAGTATACATAAAATAGTACGACGGAGTGCTGTCCGAGTGATTTCAAAATAATTTTTTTGAATGAGTCGAAGCTAAGGAAATTATGGGTTATAGCTATGGAGGTGATGGGTATGGTTCATGGGTATGCTCGTGAGGTCAATCTAGTGTTTATCATCTCCGTTGCGTCTACGTACTTTCCTGCAATATTGAATCTCAATATTGATACGTTCGTGAATCCGAGGCCAACCTTGCACTTGTTAAATGACGTTATATGTATTTTTACTATGAAATACAGTATTGTGAGTTTCATTTGCTCCCTTTTTAATTGCTTTTGCAATATATATTTTTGGGCAGAGAATACATGCGCTGCTTTTATAAATGTTTACGAAATAGACACAAGTACTTAAAATACATTCTACGTTGAGTTGTACCACTGGCATATTTCCCTGTAGCTTGGTAACTACTATTTACATGGGTATTGTAAACGCGAATCCTGTTGATAGATCTATCGGGCTTGACAACCCCAACCGGACTGGACGACCAGTATTCAACGGTTGCACAGTACTTCGTTTCGTTACTACACTTGGTACAGTGTAGGGAGATTTTATAATAAAGGGAATATGCGACGTTGATTAAATGTTAAGTATGGTTACCAAGTGCTCAACCACTTAGAATGCTTTACATACACTTGCGAGTGTATTATGTTTATGATAACGGAAATCTTGTGGTCTATTAATATATTCAAATGATTATCATGATAAACCTATGAACTCACCAACCTTTTGGTTGACACTTTGAAGCATGTTTATTCTCAGGTATGAAAGAAATCTTCCGCTGTGCTTTTATGCATTTTAAAGATATTATATGGAGTCGTTCAAGGCATATAGAGTTCAGTACCTCACGATGGGACCATATGTTGAAGACTTCGTCCAGGTGGATAAAGACGGGTCTTTACAACCAACAACCAAAAACACCTACAAACACTTTCATTCTTCAATTTTCTTCATCTAAGTGATCTCTCTCAAGTTCTATCTTCAAGTTCTAAGTGTTCTTCATAAATTCCATAAGTATAGTTTCATAAAAATCAAGAATACTTTCAAGTTTGCAAGTCTACTTCCAAGCTTTCTAATCCATTCCAAGTAATCATCTAAGATCAAGGAACCTTTGTTATTTATAGCAGGTTATCTTTCTAATTCAAGGTAATATTCATATTCAAACTTTGATTCAATTTCTACAACTATAACAATCTTATTTCGAGTGAAAATCGTGCTTGAACTGTTTTCATGTCATGATTCTGCTTCAAGAATTTTCATGCCATCCAAGGATCCTTTGAAGCTAGATCCATTTTTCTCATTTCCAGTAGCTTTATCCAGAAAACTTGAGGTAGTAATGATGTTCATAACATCATTCGATTCATACATATAAAGCTATCTTATTCAAAGGTTTAAACTTGAAATCACTAGAACATAGTTTAGTTAATTCTAAACTTGTTCACAAACAAAAGTTAATCCTTCTAACTTGAATTTTAAAATCAACTAAACACATATTCTATTTTAAAACCTGGAAACACGATGAACACCATAAAATCGGATATACTCCGTCGTAGTGAAACCGGGGGCTGTTTAGGTTTGGATAATTAAAAACTATGATAAACTTTGATTTAAAAGTTGTTCTTCTGAGAAAATGATTTTTCATATGAACATGAAACTATATCCAAAAATCAAGGTTAAACTCAAAGTGGAAGTATGTTTTCTAAAATGGTCATCTAGACGTCGTTCTTTCGACTGAAATGACTACCTTTACAAAAATGACTTGTAACTTATATTGCCGACTATAAACCTATACTTTTTCTGTTTAGATTCATAAAATAGAGTTCAATATGAAACCATAGAAATTTGATTCACTCAAAACGGATTTAAAATGAAGAAATTATGGGTAAAACAAGATTGGATATTTTTGATCTTTTTAGCTACGGGAAATATTTAACAAATCTATAAAAATCATATCCTAGCTAACTTATATTGTATTATACATGTATTCTAATATATTATGTAATCTTGGGATACCATAGACACGTATGCAAATGTTTTTACATATCATATCGACCCATCTATATATATTATTTGGAACAACCGTAGACACTCTATATGCAGTAATGTTAGAGTTAGCTATACAGGGTTGAGGTTGATTACAAAAATATATATAGTTTAAGTTGTGATCTAGCCTGAGACGTGTATACACTGGGTCGTGGATTGATTTAAGATAATATATATCGATTTATTTCTGTACATCTAACTGTGGACAACTAGTTGTAGGTTACTAACGAGGACAGCTGACTTAATACACTCAAATCTTTAAAACATAATAAAAATGGTTGTAATTATATTTGGATCATACTTTGATATATATGTACATCTTTGTTATAGGTTCATGAATCGACCAGTGGCCAAGTCTTACTTCCCGACGAAGTAAAAATCTGTGAAAGTGAGTTATAGTCCCACTTTTAAAATCTAATATTTTTGGGATGAGAATACATGCAGGTTTTATAAATGATATATAAAATAGACACAAGTACGTGAAACTACATTCTATGGTTGAATTATCGAAATCGAATATGCACCTTTTTTATTAAGTCTGGTAATCTAAGAATTAGGGAACAGACACCCTAATTGACGCGAATCCTAAAGATAGATCTATTGGGCCTAACAAACCCCATCCAAAGTACCGGATGCTTTAGTACTTCGAAATTTATATCATATCCGAAGGGTGTCCCGGAATGATGGGGATATTCTTATATATGCATCTTGTTAATGTTGGTTACTAGGTGTTCACCATATGAATGATTTTTATCTCTATGTATGGGATGTGTATTAAAATATGAAATCTTGTGGTCTATTGTTACGATTTGATATATATAGGTTAAACCTATAACTCACCAACATTTTTGTTGACGTTTAAAGCATGTTTATTCTCAGGTGAATACTAAGAGCTTCCGCTGTTGCATACTAAAATAAGGACAAGATTTGGAGTCCATGTTTGTATGATATTGTGTAAAAACTGCATTCAAGAAACCTATATCGATGTAATATATTTCTGTTGTAAACCATTATGTAATGGTCGTGTGTAAACAGTATATTTTAGATTATCATTATTTGATAATCTACGTAATGTTTTTAAAACCTTTATTGATAAAATAAAGGTTATGGTTGTTTTAAAAATGAATGCAGTCTTTAAAAAACGTCTCATATAGAGGTCAAAACCTCGCAACGAAATCAATTAATATGGAACGTTTATAATCAATATGAACGGGATATTTCAGTTGGTATCCGAGCGTTAGTCTTAGAGAACCAGAAAATTGCATTAGTGTGTCTTACCGAGTTTTTTAGGATGCATTAGTGAGTCTGGACTTCGACCGTATTTTCTTCAAAAACGATTGCTTAACATTTTTTTTTGTTGGAAATTATATATTATTAACATGTAAATATTATGTGATATATTAATCTCTTAACATGTTTGATATTGTGTGATAGATGTCTACCTCTAGTACAAATTCCATTGATTCACCTATTAATAATGAAGAGTCGAATATATTTTGGGAAGATTCACAAATTCCCTAAGAGGAACCGGAAGAAGAAGAACGGGAAGAGGAGGAACCGGAAGAAGATGAACCAGAAGAGGAGGAATCGGAAGAGGAGGAACCAGAAGAAGAGGTTTAGGAGGAAGAAATATTGATACCTATAGTAAATCGATTAAATAAAAGAAAATCCTCAACCAACGGACCAAAGTTAATAATGGTCAATGGTGTTTCCGCCAAGGAAGCAAAATATTGGGAAGATTACCAATTTTCTGATGAATCGGATCCTGATGAGGATTCCGATGATATTATAGAAATTACCTCGACCCAATTTAATAAAGCGAAAGAAAATAATAAGGGAAAAGGTATAAAAATAGAGAAACCCGATTCCAACCCCGATGAACTTTATATGTATCGGCAACATCCGTATTTCCTAAAATGTAACAATGACCCGGGAACCTCTAAACCACCAGGTTTTTCTAAACCAATGTGGAAAATGACGACTCGTATTAGAGGAACACCATATATTCCTAGAAAATTAGGAAAACGAACCAAGTCAGAAGAAGAAGAAACCAGTGATTCAGATTAGAGGGTTGTAATCATGTTGTGTATTATATGTATTGTAGTGTGCTTGTACTTTTATGTTCTATGTAAAAATTGCTTGTATTGTTTGTTAATTATCTTTTATGAATCTAATCCTTGTCTATTTTACTGTATAAAAACAAAATGGACGTTAAGGGTAGACAACAGAATATTTTTGAAGACTTACCAGAGGATATGATTGAGGAAATCTTGTCTAGAGTCGGTCATAATTCATCAGCATATTTAGTTATGGTGAAATTAACTTGTCAAACATTTGACAGACTTTCCAGAAATGCCTTAATTTATAAAAGGCTTTCCTTTGATAGGTGGGGTATATCACATTGGGGAGACCATAAGTTACGCCGTGTTTTCTTTAAAGCGTTAAATACGGGGAACCCAAATGCAATTTTACGCTACGGGTTAAGAACCTATTTTAACTCAACATATCCCAACATAGGATTTCGTGAATTAGAAAGAGCTTCTAACATGCAACATAAAGAAGCATGTTATGCTTACGGGGTAGTGATGTTCGCTTCTTACCAAAGTGAGAAAAACAACATCGGATTGCAACTTTTAAATAAAACCTTCCCACAAGTGACGGATTCAGTAGTTGGGGTGAGAAACAAGGTTTTTAGATTATTACAAGGCTGTTAGACATTACGAAACCCTTGTCCTTTTGACGACATTACAACATGCTGCCTAGCTAATGGTCATAACGGTTATTTTCCACAAGACCAAGGATGGGAAGTCGTCTTAGTAAAACTAGAATGCATGACTTGTTTCTGGACTTACGAATTACGTTTATTTATTTCCTTTGCTGAACAACTTGCGTATTAACTAGATTTATCTTCAAAACTGTCCTGTATCATAGTGTACTATATTTCATGTTATATGTAATATAACGAAGTTGTAAGTTTGAAGAATATTTGTATGTGATATATTATTATAATCAGTTTTTCATATGGAATTGTAGTAGTTGAATTGTATATTAGCTACTAAGTATGAACTTAACGGGTAGGTAGTACCCGAATTTAAACTTATAAAACGCTAATATGAAGAAAAAGCTTTTATAAATGAATTCATATTATGCTACGAAATACTATTGACTACTCTTAATATTCTATATGATTAACTCGATTCAATTGGCTATTTTAAAGGAAATGGCACCGACTACTTGACAGACCATGAATATTAGCGAAGAGGAATTCTGTACCTTTCTTGCTGCAAACATAGCCGCAGTACAGGTTGCGCTTCATACCAACAATAACTCTGAATCTAGCAATGCAGCTAACGGCGCAAGAAATCGTGTAGGATGCTCCTACAAAGAATTCACTTCCTGCAAACCTTTGGAATTTGATGGAACCGAAGGACCAATTGGATTGAAACGGTGGACCGAGAAAGTCGAATCGGTGTTTGCCATAAGTAAGTGTACTGAAGAGGACAAAGTTAAGTACGCTACGCATACCTTCACAGGTACTGTGTTAACATGGTGGAACACATATCTTGAACAGGTAGGACACAATGCTACTTACACACTACCGTGGTCAGCATTCAAGCACTTGATGAATGAGAAGTACCGTCCCAGAACCGAGGACAATAAGCTCAAGTCAGAACTTAGAGAGTTACGAACACAGGGATTCGATATTACTTCGTACGAAAGACGATTCACAGAATTGTGCCTATTGTGTCCGAGAGCGTTCGAAGATGAGGAAGAGAAGATCGACGCGTTTGTGAAAGGGTTACCGGAGAGAATCCAAGAAGATATAAGTTCACACGAGCCTGTCTCCATACAAAAGGCATGTAGAATGGCTCACAAACTAGTGAACCAGATTGAGGGAAGAATTAAAGAACAGGCGGCCGAAGAGGCCAACGTGAAGCTAGTCAAAAGAAAGTGGGAGGAAAACGGTGATAAGAGTCACCAATACAACAACAACAATCCCAACAATCGCAACATCAATCGCAACTACAACAAACGGCACAACAACAACAACAACAACAACTACAACAATCATCCCAACAACAATAACAACCACAACAACAACAACAATCAGAAGCAGCTATGCCAAAGGTGTGAAAAGTATCACTCGGGGTTCTGCACCAAATTTTACAACAAGTGTAAAAGAAATGGTCATAGCGCGGTGAAGTGTGAGGTCTACAGACCAGGGGTTAACAGAACAAAAGGAACAAATGGTGTCGGAACGAGTAATGGCGGAGCAAGTAGTGTCGGAGCAAGTTATGCCAATGTAGTTTGTTATAAATGTGGAAAACCGGGCCACAATATTAGAAATTGCCCGAACCAGGAGAACACGAATGGACAAGGCCGCGGAAGGGTTTTCAATATTAATGCAGGAGAGGCACAGGAAGACCCGGAGCTTGTTACGGGTACGTTTATTATTGAAAATAAATCTGCTTACGTTTTATTTGATTCGGGTGCGGATAGAAGCTATATGAGTAGAGATTTTTGTGCTAAATTAAGTTGTCTATTGACGCCGTTGGATAGTAAATTTTTACTCGAATTAGCAAACGGTAAATTAATTTCAGAAGATAATATATGCCGAAATCGAGAAATTAAACTGGGTAGCGAAATATTTAAGATTGATTTGATACCAGTAGAGTTAGGGAGTTTTGATGTAATAGTTGGCATGGACTGGCTGAAAAAGATGAAAGCAGAGATCGTATGTTACAAAAATGCAATTCGCATTATACGAGAAGCAGGAGAACCCTTAATGGTGTATGGAAAAAAGGGCAACACTAAGCTACATCTTATTAGTAATTTGAAGGCACAAAAACTAATAAGAAAAGGTTGCTATGCTGTTCTAGCACACGTCGAGAAAGTACAAACTGAAGAAAAGAGCATCAATGATGTTCCCGTCGCAAAAGAATTTCCCGATGTATTTCCGAAAGAATTACCGGGACTACCTCCACATCGATCTGTTGAATTTTAAATAGATCTTGTACCAGGAGCTGCACCAATAGCTCGTGCTCCTTACAGACTCGCACCCAGCGAGATGAAAGAACTGCAAAGCCAACTGCAAGAACTATTAGAACGTGGTTTCATTCGACCAAGTACATCACCATGGGGAGCTCCTATTTTGTTTTTCAAGAAGAAGGATGGTACATTTAGGTTGTGTATTGACTACAGAGAGTTGAATAAACTTACCATCAAAAACCGTTATCCACTACCGAGAATTGACGACTTATTTGATCAACTACAAGGCTCGTCAGTTTATTCGAAAATCGATTTACGTTCTGGATATCATCAAATGCGAGTAAAGGAGGATGATATTCCAAAAACTGCTTTTAGGACGCGTTATGGTCATTACGAGTTTATGGTTATGCCATTTGGATTGAATAACGCACCAGCTGTGTTCATAGACCTTATGATCCGAGTGTGTGGGCCATATCTTGACAAGTTTGTCATTGTTTTCATTGATGACATACTTATTTACTCAAACAATGATCAAGAGCACGAAGAACATTTGAGAAAAGTGCTAGAAGTATTGAGGAAAGAAAAACTGTACGCTAAGTTTTCAAAGTGTGCATTTTGGTTGGAAGAAGTTCAATTCCTCGGTCACATAGTGAACAAAGAAGGTATCCAGTGAAATGTTCCATTCATATTGATTATAAACGTTCCATATTAATTGATTTCGTTGCGAGGTTTTGACCTCTATATGAGACGTTTTTCAAAGACTGCATTCATTTTTAAAACAACCATAACCTTTATTTTATCAATAAAGGTTTTAAAAAACATTACGTAGATTATCAAATAATGATAATCTAAAATATACTATTTACATACGACCATTACATAATGGTTTACAATAGAAATATATTACATCGACATATGTTTCTTGAATGCAGTTTTTAAACAATATCATACAAACATGGACTCCAATTCTTGTCCTTATTTTAGTATGCAACAGCGGAAGCTCTTAGTATTCACCTGAGAATAAACATGCTTTAAACGTCAACAAAAATATTGGTGAGTTATAGGTTTAACCTATATATATCAAATCGTAACAATAGACCACAAGATTTCATATTTCAATACACATCCAATACATAGAGATAAAAATCATTCATATGGTGAACACCTGGTAACCGACATTAACAAGATGCATATATAAGAATGTCCCCATCATTCCGGGACACCCTTCGGATATGATATAAATTTCGAAGTACTAAAGTATCCGGTACTTTAGATGGGGTTTGTTAGGCCCAATAGATCTATCTTTAGGATTCGCGTCAATTAGGGTGTATGTTCCCTAATTCTTAGATTACCAGACTTAATAAAAAGGGGCATATTCGATTTCGATAATTCAACCATAGAATGTAGTTTCACGTACTTATGTCTATTTTGTAAATCATTTATAAAACCTGCATGTATTCTCATCCCAAAAATATTAGATTTTAAAAGTGGGACTATAACTCACTTTCATAGATATTTCCTTCCTCGGAAATAAGACTTGGCCATGGATCGATTCACGAACCTATACAAATATGTACATATATATCAAAGTATGATCAAAATATAATTAAAACCATTTTTATTATGTTTTAAAGATTTGAGTGTATTAAGTCAGCTGTCCTCGTTAGTAACCTACAACTAGTTGTCCACAGTTAGATGTACAGAAATAAATCGATATATATTATCTTGAATCAATCCATGACCCAGTGTATACACAGCTCATGCTAGATCACAACTCAAAGTATATATATTTTTGGAATCAACCTCGACCCTGTATAGCTAACTCCAACATTACTACATATAGAGTGTCTATGGTTGTTCCAAATAATATATATACATGGTTCGATATGATATGTCAAAATATTTGCATACGTGTCTATGGTATCCCAAGATTACATAATATATTAGAATACATGTATAATACAATATAAGTTAGCTAGGATATGATCTGTATAGATTTGTTAAACATTACCCGTAGCTAAAATAATCAAAAAATATCCAATCTTGTTTTACCCATAACTTCTTCATTTTAAATCCGTTTTGAGTGAATCCAATTGCTATGGTTTCATATTGAACTTAAGTTTATGAATCTATACAGAAAATGTATAAGTTTACAGTCGGAATTACAGGTTACAAGTCATTTTTGTAAAGGTAGTCATTTCAGTCGAAAGAACGACGTCTAGATGACCATTTTGGAAAACATACTTCCACTTTGAGTTTAACCATGATTTTTGGATATAGTTTCATGTTCATAAGAAAAATCATTTTCCCAGAAGAACAACTTTTAAATCAAAGTTTATCATAGTTTTTAATTAACTAACCCAAAACAGCCCGCGGTGTTACTACAACGGCGTATATCCAGTTTTACGGTGTTTTTCGTGTTTTCCGGTTTTAAATCATTAAGTTAGCATATCATATAGATATAGAACATGTGTTTAGTTGATTTTAAAAGTCAATTTAGAAGGATTAACTTTTGTTTGCGAACAAGTTTAGAATTAACTAAACTATGTTCTAGTGATTACAAGTTTAAACCTTCGAATAAGATAGGTTTATATGTATGAATCGAATGATGTTATAAACATCATTACTACCTCAAGTTTTCTGGATAAAGCTACTGAAAATGAGAAAAATGGATCTAGCTTCAAAGGATCCTTGGATGGCTTGAAAGTTCTTGAAGCAGAATCATGACACGAAAACAAGTTCAAGTAAGATTTTCACTCGAAATAAGATTGTTATAGTTGTAGAAATTGAATCAAAGTTTGAATATGAATATTAACTTGAATTAGAAACATAACCTACTATTAATAACAAAGGTTCCTTGATCTTAGATGATTACTTGGAATGGATTAAAAAGCTTGGAAGTAGACTTGCAAACTTGGAAGTATTCTTGATTTTTATGAAACTATACTTATGGAATTTATGAAGAATACTTAGAACTTGAAGATGGAACTTGAGAGAGATCAATTAGTTGAAGAAAATTGAAAAATTAAAGTTTTTGTAGGTGTTTTTGGTCGTTGGTATATGGATTAGATATAAAGGATATGTAATTTTGTTTTCATGTAAATAAGTCATGAATGATTACTAATATTTTTATAATTTTATGAGATATTTCATGCTAGTTGCCAAATAATGGTTCTCACATGTTTTAGGTGACTCACATGGGCTGCTAAGAGCTGATCATTGGAGTGTATATACCAATAGTACATACATCTAAAAGCTGTGTATTGTACGAGTACGAATACGGGTGCATACGAGTAGAATTGTTGATGAAACTGAACGAGGATGTAATTGTAAGCATTTTTGTTAAGTAGAAGTACTTTGATATGTGTCTTGAAGTCTTTCAAAATTTTAAGAATACATATCAAAACACAACATGTATATACATTCTAATGGATTCGTTAAGTCTTCGTTAGTCGTTACATGTAAGTGTTGTTTTGAAACCTTTAAGTTAACGATCTCAATTAATGTTGTTAACCCAATGTTTATTATATCAAATGAGATGTTAAATTATTATATTATCATGATATTATGATGTATGAATATCTCTTAATATGATACATACATTAAAATATCATTACAACGATAATCGTTACATATAATTCTCGTTTCGTAATTCTTGAGTTAGTAGTCTTGTTTTTACATATGTAGTTCATTGTTAACACACTTAATGATATATTTAAATATTATTTTATCATGTTAAATATAGTGTATCAATTTCTTAATATGATACATATGCATTTAGTAGACGTTATCATAACGATAATCGTTATATATATCATTTCGAGTTTCTTAACTTAGTAATCTCATTTCTTATGTATATCACACATTGTTAATATAGTTAGTGAGATACTTACTCATCATAATCTTATGTCAACCATATATATATGTCTATATATATACCACAACATGTAGTTTTTACAATTTTGTAACGTTCGTGAATCGCCGGTCAACTTGGGTGATCAATTGTCTATATGAAACTTATTTCATTTAATCAAGTCTTAACAAGTTTGATTGCTTAACATATTGGAAATATTTAATCATGTAGAAAACAATTTCATTTAATATATATAAACATGGAAAAGTTCGGGTCACTACAGTACCTACCCGTTAAATAAATTTCGTCCCGAAATTTTAAGCAGTTGGAGGTGTTGATGAATCTTCTGAAATAGATGCGGGTATTTCTTCTTCATCTGATCTTCTTGTTCCCAGGTGAACTCGGGTCCTCTACGAGCATTCCATCAAACCTTAACAATTGGTGTCTTGTTTTGCTTAAGTCTTTTAACCTCACGATCCATTATTTCGACGGGTTCTTCTATGAATTGAAGTTTTTCGTTGATTTGGATTTCATCTAAAGGAATAGTGAGATATTCTTTAGCAAAACATTTCTTCAAATTTGAGACGTGTAAAGTGTTATGTACAGCCGCGAGTTGTTGAGGTAACTCAAGTCGGTAAGCTACTGGTCTGACACGATCAATAATCTTGAATGGTCCAATATACCTTGGATTTAATTTCCCTCATTTACCAAATTGAACAACGCCTTTCCAAGGTGCAACTTTAAGCATGACCATCTCTCCAATTTCAAATTCTGTATCTTTTCTTTTAATGTCGGTGTAGCTCTTTTATCGACTTTGGGCGGTTTTCAACCGTTGTTGAACTTGGATGATCTTCTCGGTAGTTTCTTGTATTATCTCCGGACCCGTAATCTGTCTATCCCCCACTTCACTCCAACAAATCGGTGACCTGCACTTTCTACCATAAAGTGCTTCAAACGGCGCCATCTCAATGCTTGAATGGTAGCTGTTGTTGTAGGAAAATTCTGCTAACGGTAGGTGTCGATCCCAAATGTTTCCGAAATCAATAATACATGCTCGTAGCATGTCTTCAAGCGTTTGTATCATCCTTTTGCTCTGCCCGTCAGTTTGTGGATGATAGGCAGTACTCATGTCTAGACGAATTCCTAATGCTTGCTGTAATGTCTGCTAGAATCTTGAAATAAATCTGCCATCCCTATCAGAGATAATAGAGATTGGTATTCCATGTCTAGAGATAACTTCCTTCAAATACAGTCTTGCTAACTTCTCCATCTTGTCATCTTCTCTTATTGACAGGAAGTGTGCTGATTTGGTGAGACGATCAACTATTACCCAAATAGTATCAAAACCACTTGCAGTCCTTGACAATTTAGTGATGAAATCCATGGTAATGTTTTCCCATTTCCATTCCAGGATTTTGGGTTGTTGAAGTAGACCTGATGGTTTTTGATGCTTTGCTTTGACCTTAGAGCACGTCAAATATTCCCCTACGTATTTAGCAACATCGGCTTTCATACCTGACCACCAAAAATGTTTCTTGAGATCCTTGTACATCTTCCCCGTTCCAGGATGTATTGAGTATCTGGTTTTATGAGCTTCTCTAAGTACCATTTCTCTCATATCTCCAAATTTTGGTACCCAAATTCTTTCAGCACTATACCGGGTTCCGTCTTCCCGAATATTAAGATGCTTCTCCGATCCTTTGGGTATTTCATCCTTTAAATTTCCTTCTTTTAAAACTCCTTGTTGCGCCTCCTTTATTTGAGTAGTAAGGTTATTGTGAATCATTATATTCATAGATTTTACTCGAATGGGTTCTCTGTCCTTTCTGCTCAAGGCGTCGGCTACCACATTTGCCTTCCCCGGGTGGTAACGAATCTCAAAGTCGTAATCATTCAACAATTCAATCCACCTATGCTGCCTCATATTCAGTTATTTCTGATTAAATATGTGTTGAAGACTTTTGTGGTCGGTATATATAATACTTTTGACCCCATATAAGTAGTGCCTCCAACTCTTTAATGCAAAAACAACCGCGCCTAATTCCAAATCATGCGTCGTATAATTCTGTTCGTGAATCTTCAATTGTCTAGATGCATAAGCAATTACTTTCATTCGTTGCATTAATACACAACCGAGACCATGCTTTGAGGCGTTACAATATATCACAAAATCATCATTCCCTTCAGGTAATGACAATATAGGTGACGTAGTTAACTTTTTCTTTAACAATTGAAACGCTTTCTCTTGTTCATCTTTCCATTCAAATTTCTTCCCTTTATGCGTTAATGCAGTCAAGGGTTTTTCTATTCTGGAAAAGTCTTGGATGAACCTTCTGTAGTAACCAGCTAGTCCTAAAAACTGGCGTATGTGTTTTGGAGTTTTCGGGGTTTCCCACTTTTCAACGGTTTCGATCTTTGCCGGGTCCACCTGGATACCTTCTTTGTTCACTATGTGATCGAGGAATTGAACTTCTTCCAACCAAAATGCACACTTTGAAAACTTAGCGTACAGTTTTTCTTTCCTCAATACTTCTAGCACTTTTCTCAATTGTTCTTCGTGCTCTTGATCATTCTTTGAGTAAATAAGTATGTCATCGATGAAAACAATGACAAACTTGTCAAGATATGGCCCACACACTCGGTTCATAAGGTCCATGAACACAGCTGGTGCGTTAGTCAATCCAAACGGCATAACCATAAACTCGTAATGACCATAACGCGTCCTAAAAGCAGTTTTTGGAATATCATCCTCCTTTACTCGCATTTGATGATATCCAGAACGTAAATTGATTTTCGAATAAACCGACGAGCCTTGTAGTTGATCAAATAAGTCGTCAATTCTCGGCAGTGGATAACGGTTTTTGATGGTAAGTTTGTTCAACTCTCTGTAGTCAATACACAACCTAAATGTACCATCCTTCTTTTTGATAAACAAAACAGGAGCTCCCCATGGTGATGTGCTTGGTCGAATGAAACCACGTTCTAATAGTTCTTGCAGTTGGCTTTGCAGTTCTTTCATCTTGCTAGGTGCGCGTCTGTAAGGAGCACGAGCTATTGGTGCAGCTCCTGGTACAAGATCTATTTGAAATTCAACAGATCGATGTGGAGGTAGTCCCGGTAATTATTTCGGAAATACATCGGAAATTTCTTTTGCGACGGGAACATCTTTGATGCTCTTTTCTTCAGTTTGTACTTTCTTGACGTGTGCTAGAACAGCATTGCAACCTTTTCTTATTAATTTTTGTGCCTTCAAATTACTAATAAGATGTAGCTTCGTGTTGCCCTTTTCTCCGTACACCATTAAGGGTTTTCCTTTTTCTCGTATAATGCGAATTTCATTTTTGTAACAAACGATCTCTGCTTTCACTTCTTTCAACCAGTCCATACCGATTATCACATCAAAACTCCCTAACTCTACTGGTATCAAGTCAATATTAAATATTTCGCTAACCAGTTTAATTTCTCGATTCCGACATATATTATCTGCTGAAATTAATTTACCGATTGCTAATCGAGTAAAAATTTACTATCCAACAGCGTCAATGGACAACTTAATTTAGCACAAAAATCTCTACTCATATAGCTTCTATCCGCACCCGAATCAAATAAAACGTAAGCAGATTTATTGTCAATAAGAAACGTACCCGTAACAAGCTCCGGGTCTTCCTGTGCCTCTGCCGCATTAATATTGAAAACTCTTCTGTGGCCTTGTCCATTCGTGTTCTCCTGGTTCGGGCAATTTCTAATAATGTGGCCCAGTTTTTCACATTTATAACAAACTACATTGGTATAACTTGCTCTGACACTACTTGCTCCGCCATTACTCGTTCCGACACCATTTGTTCCTTTCGTTCTGTTAACCCCTGGTTCGTAGACCTCACACTTCGCCGCACTATGACCATTTCTTTTACACTTGTTGCAAAATTTGGTGCAGAACCCCGAGTGATACTTTTCACACCTTTGGCATAGCTGCTTCTAATTGTTGTTGTTGTTGTTGCGGTTGTTATTGTTGTTGGGATGATTATTGTAGTTGTTATTGTTGTTGTTGTTGTTCCGTTTGTTGTAGTTGCGATTGATGTTGCGATTGTTGGGATAGTTGTTGTTATTTTGGTGACTCTTATCACCGTTTTCCTCCCACTTTCTTTTGACTAACTTCACGTTAGCCTCTTCGGTCGCCTGTTCTTTAATTCTTCCCTCAATCTGGTTCACTAGTTTGTGAGCCATTCTACATGCCTTTTGTATGGAGGCAGGCTCGTGTGAACTTATATCTTCTTGGATTCTCTCCGGTAACCCTTTCACAAACGCGTCGATCTTCTCTTCCTCATCTTCAAACGTTCTCGGACAAAATAGGCACAATTCTGTGAATCGTCTTTCGTACGAAGTAATATCGAATCCCTGTGTTCGTAACCCTCTAAGTTCTGACTTGAGCTTATTGACCTCGGTTCTGGGACGGTACTTCTCGTTCATCAAGTATAGTTTCATAAAAATCAAGAATACTTCCAAGTTTGCAATTCTACTTCCAAGCTTTCTAATCCATTCCAAGTAATCATCTAAGATCAAAGAACCTTTGTTATTTACAGTAGGTTATCTTTCTAATTCAAGGTAATATTCATATTCAAACTTTGATTCAATTTCTACAACTATAACAATCTTATTTCGAGTGAAAATCTTACTTGAACTGTTTTCGTGTCATGATTCTGCTTCAAGAACTTTCAAGCCATCCAAGGATCCTTTGAAGTTAGATCCATTTTTCTCATTTACAGTAGCTTTATCCAGAAAACTTGAGGTAGTAATGATGTTCATAACATCATTCGATTAATACATATAAAGCTATCTTATTCAAAGGTTTAAACTTGAAATCACTAGAACATAGTTTAGTTAATTCTAAACTTGTTCGCAAACAAAAGTTAATCCTTCTAAATTGACTTTTAAAATCAACTAAACACATGTTCTATATCTATATGATATGCTAACTTAATGATTTAAAACCTGGAAACACGATGAACACCATAAAATTGGATATACGCCGTTGTAGTAACACCGCAGGCTGTTTTGGGTTGGATAATTAAAAACTATGATAAACTTTGATTTAAAAGTTGTTCTTCTGAGAAAATGATTTTTCATATGAACATGAAACTATATCCAAAAATCAAGGTTATACTCAAAGTGGAAGTATGTTTTCTAAAATGGTCATCTAGACGTCGTTCTTTCGACTGAAATGACTACCTTTACAAAAACGACTTGTAATTTATATTTTCGACTATAAACCTATAAATTTTCTGTTTAGATTCATAAAATAGAGTTCAATATGAAACCATAGCAATTTGATTCATTCAAAACGGATTTAAAATGAAGAAATTATGGGTAAAACAAGATTGGATATTTTTGATCTTTTTAGCTACGGGAAATGTTTAACAAATATATACAAATCATATCCTAGCTAACTTATATTGTATTTTACATGTATTCTAATATATTATGTAATCTTGGGATACCATAAACACGTATGCAAATGTTTTGACATATCATATCGACCCATCTATATATATTATTTGGAACAACCATAGACACTCTATATGCAGTAATGTTGGAGTTAGCTATACAGGGTTGAGGTTGATTCCAAAAATATATATAGTTTGAGTTGTGATCTAGCCTGAGACGTGTATACACTGGGTTGTGGATTGATTCAAGATAATATATATCGATTTATTTCTGTACATCTAACTGTGGACAACTAGTTGTAGGTTACTAACGAGGACAGCTGACTTAATACACTCAAATCTTTAAAACATAATAAAAATGGTTGTAATTATATTTGGATCATACTTTGATATATATGTACATATTTGTTATAGGTTCGTGAATCCAGTTGCCAAGTCTTACTTCCCGACGAAGTAAAAATCTGTGAAAGTGAGTTATAGTCCCACTTTTAAAATCTAATATTTTTGGGATGAGAATACATGCATGTTTTATAAATGATTTACAAAATAGACACAAGTACGTGAAACTACATTCTATGGTTGAATTATCAAAATCGAATATGCCTCTTTTTATTAAGTCTGGTAATGTAAGAATTAGGGAACAGACACCCTAATTGACGCGAATCCTAAAGATAGATCTATTGGGCCTAACAAACCCCATCCAAAGTACCGGATGCTTTAGTACTTCGAAATTTATATCATATCCGAAGGGTGTCCCGGAATGATGGGGATATTCTTATATATGTATCTTGTTAATGTCGGTTACCAGGTGTTCACCATATGAATGATTTTTATCTCTATGTATGGGATGTGTATTGAAATATGAAATCTTGTGGTCTATTGTTACAATTTGATATATATAGGTTAAACCTATAACTCACCAACATTTTTGTTGACGTTTAAAGCATGTTTATTCTCAGGTGAATACTAAGAGCTTCCGCTGTTGCATACTAAAATAAGGACAAGATTTGAGTCCATGTTTGTATGATATTGTGTAAATACTGCATTCAAGAAACCTATATCGATGTAATATATTTCTATTGTAAACCATTATGTAATGGTCGTGTGTAAACAGTATATTTTAGATTATCATTATTTGATAATCTACGTAATGTTTTTAAAACCTTTATTGATAAAATAAAGGTTATGGTTGTTTTAAAAATGAATGCATTCTTTGAAAAACGTCTCATATAGAGGTCAAAACCTCGCAACGAAATCAATTAATATGGAACGTTTATAATCAATATGAACGGGACATTTCAGAGATCACCTTCTTCCTGTCTCCAATGATTAAGTAGGCCACGAACCCATCCCCAATTCATCCAGAATAGATGATGGCTGATTGGTTGGTCCATTCCAGTCACACTGCTTTCGGAGCTTGAGTGGAACTCCATATCAGAATCCGAGGGACTTGAATTAGTGCCGAGTTCCATTTCGTACGATTGAATAAATGATTTTTCGATATGAAATGATTTTAGGCTATCGGATGGTATTCTAATTTCATAGAATATCTATATATATAGAACAAAAGATTTCGTAGATTATAGAGGAATTTACGGAATATGTTAGGCAAAGTTTACAGTAACAGATACGCTAAGATGTGAATTAGCAGATACGCTAAGATATGAATTTTGTCTATACACTATTCATGCAATCAATGCAGTAAAACGTGTCTAGACTAAGAATGATAAGCAGGTGATTTCTGAAAAAAAGGATAAGCAAAACTTTTGACATGCAGACACGGTGGAAGTCCAGACTCATTAATGCATCTTAATATCTATCTGTTAGACACACTAATGCAGGACCTGGTTCACTAATACTGATAGTGCTCCAAATGATCATATATTTAGTCGCAATATCCTTCCAATATTTAAAGTTTTTAGTTGTAATTGTTATATTTTTAAGTTGTAATCGTTTATATTAAATAAGTGCGAAGACGGAAGATAAAAATGAAGATTTGAAGTCGCAAACGTCCAAAATGCTCAAACGTACAAATTACAATCCAAGTGGTTCAATTTATTTATGATCAACGTCTAAATATTGATAAAAGTACAAGTCGTGGAATGCAAAGTACAAGATATCTACGCGTACGAAAGGACGTTCGAAAATCCAGAACCGAAACATAAACCGAGTATCAACGTACGACTCAATGGAGCTAAAATTACAAGTCAACTATTCACAAGAATATAATATAATATATATATAATTATATAAATTATATTATATATATATATATATATATATATATATATATATATATATATATATATATATATATATATATATATATATTAAAAAAATTCAGCAGCCCACGTTTAAAATTCAATGAATGAGCTGGATTCCTAACCTCCGCAATCGCGGAGCCCTTAGCCTATAAACTGTAGTGACCCGAACTTTTCTATGTTTACATATATATATATATATTAAATGAAATTGTTATTTACATGATTAAGTGTTTCCAACATATTAAGCAATCAAACTTGTTAAGACTTGATTAATTGAAATAGGTTTCATATAGACAATTGACCACCCAAGTTGACCGGTGATTCACGAACGTTAAAACTTGTAAAAACTATATGATGACATATATATGGTTATATATATAGTTAACATGATATTATGATAAGTAAACATATCATTAAGTATATTAATAATGAACTACATATGTAAAAACAAGACTACTAACTTAATGATTTTGAAACGAGACATATATGTAACGATTATCGTTGTAACGACATTTAATGTATATATATCATATTAAGAGATATTCTTACATAATAATATCATGATAATATAATAATTTAAAATCTCATTTGATATTATAAACATAGGGTTAACAACATTTAACAAGATCGTTAACCTAAAGGTTTCAAAACAACACTTACATGTAACGACTAACGATGACTTAACGACTCAGTTAAAATGTATATACATGTAGTGTTTTAATATGTATTCATACACTTTTGAAAGACTTCAAGACACTTATCAAAATACTTCTACTTAACAAAAATGCTTACAATTACATCCTCATTCAGTTTCATCAACAATTCTACTCGTATGCACCCGTATTCGTACTCGTACAATACACAGCTTTTAGATGTATGTACTATTGGTATATACACTCCAATGATCAGCTCTTAGTAGCCCATGTGAGTTACCTAACACATGTGGGAACAATCATTTGGCAACTAGCATGAAATATCTCATAAAATTACAAAAATATGAGTAATCATTCATGACTTATTTACATGAAAACAAAATTACATATCATTTATATCTAATCCATACACCAACGACCAAAAACATCCACAAACACTTTCATTCTTCAATTTTCTTCGTCAAATTGATCTCTCTCAAGTTCTATCTTCAAGTTCTAAGTATTCTTCATAAATTCTACAAGTTCTAGGTTCATAAAATCAAGAATACTTCCAAGTTTGCTAGCTTACTTTCAATCTTGTAGAGTGATCATCCAACGTTAAGAAATCTTTCTTAATTATAGTAAGATATCCTTCTAATACAAGGTAATACTCATATTCAAACTTTGATTCAATTTCTATAACTATAACAATCTTATTTCGAGTGAAAATCTTACTTGAACTGTTTTCGTGTCATGATTCTGCTTCAAGAACTTTCAAGCCATCCAAGGATCCTTTGAAGCTAGATCCATTTTTCTCATTTCCAGTAGCTTTATCCAGAAAACTTGAGGTAGTAATGATGTTCATAACATCATTCAATTCATACATATAAAGCTATCTTATTCGAAGGTTTAAACTTGTAATCACTAGAACATAGTTTAGTTAATTCTAAACTTGTTCGCAAACAAAAGTTAATCCTTCTAACTTGACTTTTTAAATCAACTAAACACATGTTCTATATCTATATGATATGCTAACTTAATAATTTAAAACCTGGAAACACGAAAAACACCGTAAAACCGGATTTACACCGTCGTAGTAACACCGTGGGCTGTTTTGGGTTAGTTAATTAAAAAATATGATAAAATTTGATTTAAAAGTTGTTCTTCTGGGAAAATGATTTTTCTTATGAACATGAAACTATATCCAAAAATCATGGTTAAACTCAAAGTGGAAGTATGTTTTCTAAAATGGTCATCTAGACGTCGTTCTTTCGACTGAAATGACTACCTTTACAAAAATGACTTGTAACTTATATTTCCGACTATAAACCTATACTTTTTCTGTTTATATTCATAAAATAGAGTTCAATATGAAACCATAGCAATTTGATTCACTCAAAACGGATTTAAAATGGGTAAAACAATATTGCATAATTTTTCTTGTTGTAGCAACATGAAAATTGGTAACAAATCTATATTAATCATATCCTAGCTAACTTATATTGTATTATACATGTATTCTAATATATTATGTAATCTTGGGATACCATAGACACGTATGCAAATGTTTTGACATATCATATCGACCCATGTGTATATGTTATTTGGAACAACCATAGACACTCTATATGTAGTAATGTGGGAGTTAGCTATACAGAGTTGAGGTTGATTCCAAAAATATATATACTTTGAGTTGTGATCTAGCCTGAGACGTGTATACACTGGTTCGTGGATTGATTCAAGATAATATATATCAATTTTTTTTCTGTACATCTAACGTTGGACAACTAGTTGCAGGTTACTAACGAGGACAGCTGACTTAATAAACTTAAAACATCAAAATGTATTAAAAGTGTTGTAAATATATTTTGAATATACTTTGATATATATGTACGTATTTGTTATAGGTTCGTGAATCGACCAGTTGTAGTGACCCGAACTTTTCCATGTTTATATATATTAATTGAGATTCATATTTACATGATTAAATGTTTCCAACATGTTAAGCAATCAAACTTGTTAAGACTTGATTAATTGAAATATGTTTCATATAGACAATTGACCACCCAAGTTGACCGGTGATTCACGAACGTTAAAACTTGTAAAAACTATATGATGACATATATGGATATATATATAGTTAACATGATACTATGATAAGTAAACATATCATTAAGTATATTAACAATGAACTACATATGTAAAAACAAAACTACTAACTTAATGATTTTTAAACGAGACATATATGTAACGATTATCGTTGTAAAGACATTTAATGTATATATATCATATTAAGAGATATTCATACATGATAATATCATGATAATATAATAATTTAAAATCTCATTTGATATTATAAACATTGGGTTAACAACATTTAACAAGATCGTTAACCTAAAGGTTTCAAAACAACACTTACATGTAACGACTAACGATGACTTAACGACTCAGTTAAAATGTATATACATGTAGTGTTTTAATATGTATTTATACACTTTTGAAAGACTTCAATACACTTATCAAAATACTTCTACTTAACAAAAATGCTTACAATTACATCCTCGTTCAGTTTCATCAACAATTCTACTCGTATGCATCAGTATTCGTACTCGTACAATACACAGCTTTTAGATGTATGTACTATTGGTATATACACTCCAATGATCAGCTCTTAGCAGCCCATGTGAGTCACCTAACACATGTGGGAACCATCATTTGGCAACTAGCAAGAAATATCTCATAAAATTACAAAAATATGAGTAATCATTCATGACTTATTTACATGAAAACAAAATTACATATCCTTTATATCTAATCCATACACCAACGACCAAAAACACCTACAAACACTTTCATTCTTCAATTTTCTTCATCTAATTGATCTCTCTCAAGTTCTATCTTCAAGTTCTAAGTGTTCTTCATAAATTCCAAAAGTTCTAGTTTCATAAAATCAAGAATACTTTCAAGTTTGCTAGCTCACTTCCAATCTTGTAAGGTGATCATCCAACCTCAAGAAATCTTTGTTTCTTACAGTAAGTTATCATTCTAATACAAGGTAATAATCATATTCAAACTTTGGTTCAATTTCTATAACTATAACAATCTTATTTCAAGTGATGATCTTACTTGAACTTGTTTTCGTGTCATGATTCTGCTTCAAGAACTTCGAGCCATCCAAGGATCCGTTGAAGCTAGATCCATTTTTCACTTTTTCAGTAGGTTTATCCAAGGAACTTAAGGTAGTAATGATGTTCATAACATCATTCAATTCTTACATATAAAGCTATCTTATTCGAAGGTTTAAACTTGTAATCACTAGAACATAGTTTAGTTAATTCTAAACTTGTTCGCAAACAAAAGTTAATCCTTCTAACTTGACTTTTAAAATCAACTAAACACATGTTCTATATCTATATGATATGCTAACTTAATGATTTAAAACCTGGAAACACGAAAAACACCGTAAAACCGGATTTACGCCGTCGTAGTAACACCGCGGGCTGTTTTGGGTTAGTTAATTAAAAACTATGATAAACTTTGATTTAAAAGTTGTTATTCTGAGAAAATGATTCTTATTATGAACATGAAACTATATCCAAAAATTATGGTTAAACTCAAAGTGGAAGTATGTTTTCTAAAATGGTCATCTAGACGTCGTTCTTTCGACTGAAATGACTACCTTTACAAAAACGACTTGTAACTTATTTTTCCGACTATAAACCTATACTTTTCTGTTTAGATTCATAAAATAGAGTTCAATATGAAACCATAGCAATTTGATTCACTCAAAACGGATTTAAAATGAAGAAGTTATGGGTAAAACAAGATTGGATAATTTTTCTCATTTTAGCTACGTGAAAATTGGTAACAAATCTATTCCAACCATAACTTAATCAACTTGTATTGTATATTATGTAATCTTGAGATACCATAGACACGTATACAATGTTTTGACCTATCATGTCGACACATCTATATATATTTCGGAACAACCATAGACACTCTATATGTGAATGTTGGAGTTAGCTATACAGGGTTGAGGTTGATTCCAAAATATATATAGTTTGAGTTGTGATCAATACTGAGATACGTATACACTGGGTCGTGGATTGATTCAAGATAATATTTATCGATTTATTTCTGTACATCTAACTGTGGACAACTAGTTGTAGGTTACTAACGAGGACAGCTGACTTAATAAACTTAAAACATCAAAATATATTAAAAGTGTTGTAAATATATTTTGAACATACTTTGATATATATGTATATATTGTTATAGGTTCGTGAATCAACCAGTGGCCAAGTCTTACTTCCCGACGAAGTAAAAATCTGTGAAAGTGAGTTATAGTCCCACTTTTAAAATCTAATATTTTTGGGATGAGAATACATGCAGGTTTTATAAATGATTTACAAAATAGACACAAGTACGTGAAACTACATTCTATGGTTGAATTATCGAAATCGAATATGCCCCTTTTTATTAAGTCTGGTAATCTAAGAATTAGGGAACAGACACCCTAATTGACGCGAATCCTAAAGATAGATCTATTGGGCCTAACAAACCCCATCCAAAGTACCGGATGCTTTAGTACTTCGAAATTTATATCATATCCGAAGGGTGTCCCGGAATGATGGGGATATTCTTAAATATGCATCTTGTTAATGTCGGTTACCAGGTGTTCACCATATGAATGATTTTTATCTCTATGTATGGGATGTGTATTGAAATATGAAATCTTGTGGTCTATTGTTACGATTTGATATATATAGGTTAAACCTATAACTCACCAACATTTTTGTTGACGTTTTAAGCATGTTTATTCTCAAGTGATTATTAAGAGCTTCCGCTGTCGCATACTTAAATAAGGACGAGATTTGGAGTCCATGCTTGTATGATATTGTGTAAAAACTGCATTCAAGAAACTTATTTTGTTGTAACATATTTGTATTGTAAACCATTATGTAATGGTCGTGTGTAAACAGGATATTTTAGATTATCATTATTTAATAATCTACGTAAAGCTTTTTAAACCTTTATTGATGAAATAAAGGTTATGGTTTGTTTTAAAATGAATGCAGTCTTTGAAAAACGTCTCATATAGAGGTCAAAACCTCGCAACGAAATCAATTAATATGGAACGTTTTTAATCAATAAGAACGGGACATTTCAGTTGGTATCCGAGCGTTGGTCTTAGAGAACAAGAATTTTGCATTAGTGTGTCTTATCGAGTTTGTTAGGATGCATTAGTGAGTCTGGACTTCGACCGTGTTTACTTGAAAAATGATTGCTTAACAAATTTTGTTGGAAACTATATATTTTTAACATGTGAATATTATGTGATATATTAATCTCTTAACGCGTTTGATATTATGTGATAGATGTCTACCTCTAGAACAAGTCCCATTGACTCACCTAATAATAATGAAGAGTCAAATGTAAATTGGAATGATTCGTGGACTGATTCACAAGTTCCCGAAGAGGAACCAGAAGAAGAGTCAGAACCGGAAGAAGAATCGGAACCGGAAGAAGAATCGGAACAGGATGAAGAAATAGAATCGGTGGGAGAAATAATAAAACGGTTAAGTAAAAGAAAATCCTCAACCAACCGACCAAGGTTAATTATGGTCAATGGTGTTTCCGCCAAGGAAGCAAAATATTGGGAGGATTACCAATTCTCCGATGAATCGGATTCCGACGAGAATTCCGATGATATTATAGAAATTACCCCAACTGAATTTAAAAAGGCAAAAGAAAATAATAAGGGAAAGGGCATAAAAATAGAGAAATCTAATTCCAACCCCGATGAACTTTATATGTATCGACAACCCCCGAAGTCCTTAAGTTGTAACAATGACCCGGGAACCTCTAAACCACCAGGTTTTTCTAAACCAATGTGGATAACGACGGCTCGTATTAGGGGAACATCATATATCCCTAGAAACTTGGCAAAACGAACCAAAACCGAAGAAGAAGAAACAAGCGAGTCGGAATAAGATAGTTGTATTCGTGTGGTGTAATATATGTAATATAGTGTGCTTATGCTTTATGATATATGTAAAAATTGCTTGTATTAATAAGTATTTTTTTTATGAATCTAACTCTTGTCTATTTTACAGTATAAAAACACAAAATGGATAGACAACCCAATATTTTAAGAGACCTACCTGGAGACATGATTGATGAAATCTTATCTAGAGTCGGCCAGAATTCCTCGGCACAACTATTTAAGGCGAGATCAGTTTGTAAGACATTCGAAGAACGTTCCAAGAATGTCTTGGTTTATAAGAGACTTTCGTTTGAAAGATGGGGGATATCACATTGGGAAACCCATAAGTTACGATGTGTTTACTTTGACGCATATATTGCGGGGAACCCAAATGCTATTTTACGCAACGGGTTAAGAAATTATTTTGACTCAATATATCCGAATATTGGACTTCGTGATTTAGAAAAAGCTGCTAACATGCAACATAAAGAAGCATGTTATGCTTACGGATTAGTAATGTTCGCTTCTCACCAAAGTGAGAACAAGAACATCGGGCTACAACTATTAAACAAAACGTTTCCACAAGTGACGGAGTCGGTAATTGGGGTAAGAAATGAGGTTTTTAGATTATTACGGGACTGTTGGACATTACGTAACCCTCGTCCCTTTGACGACATTACGTAACAGTTATGTTGCACAAGACCAAGGATGGGAAGTAGTCCTAGTAAAACCAGAATGCATGACTTGTTTCTGGACGTATGAATTACGTGTCTTTATTGCCTTTGCTGAACGACTTGTGTACTAGCTAGAATTATCTTCACAACTATCTTGTATCAAAGTTATTGTGTGCTATATTTCATGCTTTATGTAAAATAAGCGGTATTGTAAGTTTGTAAAATATTGTATAAAAGTTTGAACGCGAAATATTATTATAATCAGTTTTTCATATAGAATTGTAGTAGTTGAATTGTATATTAGCTACTAAGTATGAACTTAACGGGTAGGTACTACCCGAATTTAAACTTATAAAACGCTAATATGAAGAAAAAGCTTTTATAAATGAGTTCATATTATGCTACGAAATACTATTAACTACTCTTAATATTCTGTATGATTAACTTGTTCCATTTAACTATTTTGAAGGAAATGGCACCGACTACTCGACACACCGTGAATATGAATGAAGAGGAATTCCGTACTTTTCTAGCTTCAAACATAGCCGCAGTACAGGCTGCGCTACATACCAACAATAACCTTGGATCTAGCAGTACAGGAAATCGTGTAGGATGCACCTACAAAGAATTCACTGCCTGCAAACCTTTGGAATTTGATGGAACCGAAGGACCGATCGGATTGAAACGGTGGACCGAGAAGGTCGAATCGGTGTTTGCCATAAGTAAGTGTACTGAAGAGGACAAAGTAAAGTACGCTACGCATACCTTCACAGGTTCTGCGTTAACATGGTGGAATACCTATCTAGTGCAAGTGGGACAAGACGATGCGTACGCACTACCGTGGTCAGCATTCAAGCACTTGATGAACGAGAAGTACCGTCCCAGAACCGAGGTCAATAAGCTCAAGACAGAACTTAGAGGGTTACGAACCCAAGGATTTGATATTACCACGTACGAAAGACGATTCACAGAATTGTGCCTATTGTGTCCGGGAGCATTCGAAGATGAGGAAGAGAAGATCGACGCGTTTGTGAAAGGATTAACGGAAAGAATCCAAGAAGATATAAGTTCACACGAGCCCGCCTCCATACAACAGGCATGTAGAATGGCTCACAAACTCGTGAACCAAATTGAAGAAAGAATTAAAGAACAGACTGCTGAAGAGGCCAATGTGAAGCAAGTCAAAAGAAAGTGGGAGGAAAATGGTGATAAGAATCACCAATACAACAACAACAGCAATTACAACAATAATCGCAACAATTATCCCAACAATCGCAACATCAATCGCAACTACAACAAACGGCCCAACAACAACAACAACAACAACAACAGCAACTACAACAATCATCCCAACAACAATAATAACCGCAACAACAACAACAATCAGAAGCAGCTATGCCAAAGGTGTGAAAAGAATCACTCGGGGTTCTGCACCAAATTTTGCAACAAGTGTAAAAGAAATGGTCATAGCGCGGCGAAGTGTGAGGTCTACGGACCAGGGGTTAATAGAACGAAAGGAACAAATGGTGTCGGAACGAGTAATGGCGGAGCAAGTAGTGTCGGAGCAAGTTATGCCAATGTAGTTTGTTATAAATGTGGAAAACCGGGCCACATTATTAGAAATTGCCCGAACCAGGAGAACACGAATGGACAAGGCCGTGGAAGAGTTTTCAATATTAATGCGGCAGAGGCACAGGAAGACCCGGAGCTTGTTACGGGTACGTTTCTTATTGGCAATAAATCTGCTTACGTTTTATTTGATTCGGGTGCGGATAGAAGCTATATGAGTAGAGATTTTTGTGCTAAATTAAGTTGTCCATTGACGCCTTTGGATAGTAAATTTTTACTCGAATTAGCAAATGGTAAATTAATTTCAGCAGATAATATATGTCGGAATCGAGAAATTAAACTGGTTAGCGAAACATTTAAGATTGATTTGATACCAGTAGAGTTAGGGAGTTTTGATGTGATAATCGGTATGGACTGGTTGAAAGAAGTGAAAGCGGAGATCGTTTGTTACAAAAATGCAATTCGCATTATACGAGAAAAAGGAAAACCCTTAATGGTGTACGGAGAAAAGGGCAACACGAAGCTACATCTTATTAGTAATTTGAAGGCACAAAAACTAATAAGAAAAGGTTGCTATGCTGTTCTAGCACACGTCGAGAAAGTACAAACTGAAGAAAAGAGCATCAATGATGTTCCCGTCGCAAAAGAATTTCCTGATGTATTTCCGAAAGAATTACCGGGATTACCCCCACATCGATCCGTTGAATTTCAAATAGATCTTGTACCAGGAGCTGCACCAATAGCTCGTGCTCCTTACAGACTCGCACCCAGCGAGATGAAAGAACTACAAAGCCAATTACAAGAACTTTTAGAGCGTGGTTTCATTCGACCAAGCACATCACCGTGGGGAGCTCCTGTTTTGTTTGTCAAGAAGAAAGATGGTACATTCAGGTTGTGTATCGACTACCGAGAGTTGAACAAACTTACCATCAAGAACCGCTACCCACTACCGAGAATCGATGACTTATTTGATCAACTACAAGGCTCGTCTGTTTATTCAAAGATTGACTTACGTTCCGGGTATCATCAAATGCGGGTGAAAGAAGATGATATTCCAAAGACTGCTTTCAGAACACGTTACGGTCATTACGAGTTTATGGTCATGCCGTTTGGTTTAACTAATGCACCAGCTGTGTTCATGGACCTTATGAACCGAGTGTGTGGACCATACCTTGACAAGTTTGTCATTGTTTTCATTGATGACATACTTATTTACTCAAAGAATGACCAAGAACACGATGAACATTTGAGAAAGGTGTTAGAAGTATTGAGGAAGGAAGAATTGTACGCTAAGTTTTCAAAGTGTGCATTTTGGTTGGAAGAAGTTCAATTCCTCGGTCACATAGTGAAAAAAGAAGGTATTAAGGTGGATCCGGCAAAGATAGAAACTGTTGAAAAGTGGGAAACCCCGAAAACTCCGAAACACATACGCCAGTTTTTAGGACTAGCTGGTTACTACAGAAGGTTCATCCAAGACTTTTCCAGAATAGCAAAACCCTTGACTGCATTAACGCATAAAGGGAAGAAATTTGAATGGAATGATGAACAAGAGAAAGCGTTTCAGTTATTGAAGAAAAAGCTAACTACGGCACCTATATTGTCATTGCCTGAAGGGAATGATGATTTTGTGATTTATTGTGATGCATCAAAGCAAGGTCTCGGTTGTGTATTAATGCAACGAACGAAGGTGATTGCTTATGCGTCTAGACAATTGAAGATTCACGAACAAAATTATACGACGCATGATTTGGAATTAGGCGCGGTTGTTTTTGCATTAAAGACTTGGAGGCACTACTTATATGGGGTCAAAAGTATTATATATACCGACCACAAAAGTCTTCAACACATATTTAATCAGAAACAACTGAATATGAGGCAGCGTAGGTGGATTGAATTATTGAATGATTACGACTTTGAGATTCGTTACCACCCGGGGAAGGCAAATGTGGTAGCCGATGCCTTGAGCAGGAAGGACAGAGAACCCATTCGAGTAAAATCTATGAATATAATGATTCATAATAACATTACTACTCAAATAAAGGAGGCGCAACAAGGAGTTTTAAAAGAGGGAAATTTAAAGGATGAAATACCCAAAGGATCGGAGAAGCATCTTAATATTCGGGAAGACGGAACCCGGTATAGGGCTGAAAGGATTTGGGTACCAAAATTTGGAGATATGAGAGAAATGGTACTTAGAGAAGCTCATAAAACCAGATACTCAATACATCCTGGAACGGGGAAGATGTACAAGGATCTCAAGAAACATTTTTGGTGGCCGGGTATGAAAGCCGATGTTGCTAAATACGTAGGAGAATGTTTGACGTGTTCTAAGGTCAAAGCTGAGCATCAGAAACCATCAGGTCTACTTCAACAACCCGAAATCCCGGAATGGAAATGGGAAAACATTACCATGGATTTCATCACTAAATTGCCAAGGACTGCAAGTGGTTTTGATACTATTTGGGAATTAGTTGACCGTCTCACCAAATCAGCACACTTCTTGCCAATAAGAGAAGATGACAAGATGGAGAAGTTAGCACGACTGTATTTGAAGGAAGTCATCTCCAGACATGGAATACCAATCTCTATTATCTCTAATAGGGATGGCAGATTTATTTCAAGATTCTGGCAGACATTACAGCAAGCATTAGGAACTCGTCTAGACATGAGTACTGCCTATCATCCACAAACTGATGGGCAGAGCGAAAGGACGATACAAACGCTTGAAGACATGCTACGAGCATGTGTTATTGATTTCGGAAATAGTTGGGATCGACATCTACCGTTAGCAGAATTTTCCTACAACAACAGCTACCATTCAAGCATTGAGATGGCGCCGTTTGAAGCACTTTATGGTAGAAAGTGCAGGTCTCCGATTTGTTGGAATGAAGTGGGGGATAGACAGATTACGGGTCCGGAGATTATACAAGAAACTACCGAGAAGATCATCCAAATTCAACAACGGTTGAAAACCGCCCAAAGTCGACAAAAGAGCTACGCTGACATTAAAAGAAAAGATATAGAATTTGAAATTGGAGAGATGGTCATGCTTAAAGTTGCACCTTGGAAAGGCGTTGTTCGATTTGGTAAACGAGGGAAATTAAATCCAAGGTATATTGGACCATTCAAGATTATTGATCGTATCGGACCAGTAGCTTACCGACTAGAGTTACCTCAACAACTCGCGGCTGTACATAACACTTTCCACGTCTCAAATTTAAAGAAATGTTTTGCTAAAGAAGATCTCACTATTCCGTTAGATGAAATCCAAATCAACGAAAAACTTCAATTCATCGAAGAACCCATCGAAATAATGGATCGTGAGGTTAAAAGACTTAAGCAAAACAAGATACCAATTGTTAAGGTTCGATGGAATGCTCGTAGAGGACCCGAGTTCACCTGGGAGCGTGAAGATCAGATGAAGAAGAAATACCCGCATCTATTTCCAGAAGATTCGTCAACACCTTCAACAACTTAAAATTTCGGGACGAAATTTATTTAACGGGTAGGTAATGTAGTGACCCGAACTTTTCCATGTTTATATATATTAATTGAGATTGATATTAACATGATTAAATGTTTCCAACATGTTAAGCAATCAAACTTGTTAAGACTTGATTAATTGAAATATGTTTCATATAGACAATTGACCACCCAAGTTGACCGGTGATTCACGAACGTTAAAACTTGTAAAAACTATATGATGACATATATGGATATATATATAGTTAACATGATACTATGATAAGTAAACATATCATTAAGTATATTAACAATGAACTACATATGTAAAAACAAGACTACTAACTTAATGATTTTTAAACGAGACATATATGTAACGATTATCGTTGTAAAGACATTTAATGTATATATATCATATTAAGAGATATTCATACATGATAATATCATGATAATATAATAATTTAAAATCTCATTTGATATTATAAACATTGGGTTAACAACATTTAACAAGATCGTTAACCTAAAGGTTTCAAAACAACACTTACATGTAACGACTAACGATGACTTAACGACTCAGTTAAAATGTATATACATGTAGTGTTTTAATATGTATTTATACACTTTTGAAAGACTTCAATACACTTATCAAAATACTTCTACTTAACAAAAATGCTTACAATTACATCCTCGTTCAGTTTCATCAACAATTCTACTCGTATGCACCAGTATTCGTACTCGTACAATACACAGCTTTTAGATGTATGTACTATTGGTATATACACTCCAATTATCAGCTCTTAGCAGCCCATGTGAGTCACCTAACACATGTGGGAACCATCATTTGGCAACTAGCAAGAAATATCTCATAAAATTACAAAAATATGAGTAATCATTCATGACTTATTTACATGAAAACAAAATTACATATCCTTTATATCTAATCCATACACCAACGACCAAAAACACCTACAAACACTTTCATTCTTCAATTTTCTTCATCTAATTGATCTCTCTCAAGTTCTATCTTCAAGTTCTAAGTGTTCTTCATAAATTCCAAAAGTTCTAGTTTCATAAAATCAAGAATACTTTCAAGTTTGGTAGCTCACTTCCAATCTTGTAAGGTGATCATCCAACCTCAAGAAATCTTTGTTTCTTACAGTAAGTTATCATTCTAATACAAGGTAATAATCATATTCAAACTTTGGTTCAATTTCTATAACTATAACAATCTTATTTCAAGTGATGATCTTACTTGAACTTGTTTTCGTGTCATGATTCTGCTTCAAGAACTTCGAGCCATCCAAGGATCCGTTGAAGCTAGATCCATTTTTCACTTTTCCAGTAGGTTTATCCAAGGAACTTAAGGTAGTAATGATGTTCATAACATCATTCGATTCATACATATAAAGCTATCTTATTCGAAGGTTTAAACTTGTAATCACTAGAACATAGTTTAGTTAATTCTAAACTTGTTCGCAAACAAAAGTTAATCCTTCTAACTTGACTTTTAAAATCAACTAAACACATGTTCTATATCTATATGATATGCTAACTTAATGATTTAAAACCTGGAAACACGAAAAACACCGTAAAACCGGATTTACGCCGTCGTAGTAACACCGCGGGCTGTTTTGGGTTAGTTAATTAAAAACTATGATAAACTTTGATTTAAAAGTTGTTATTCTGAGAAAATGATTCTTATTATGAACATGAAACTATATCCAAAAATTATGGTTAAACTCAAAGTGGAAGTATGTTTTCTAAAATGGTCATCTAGACGTCGTTCTTTCGACTGAAATGACTACCTTTACAAAAACGACTTGTAACTTATTTTTCCGACTATAAACCTATACTTTTCTGTTTAGATTCATAAAATAGAGTTCAATATGAAACCATAGCAATTTGATTCACTCAAAACGGATTTAAAATGAAGAAGTTATGGGTAAAACAAGATTGGATAATTTTTCTCATTTTAGCTACGTGAAAATTGGTAACAAATCTATTCCAACCATAACTTAATCAACTTGTATTGTATATTATGTAATCTTGAGATACCATAGACACGTATACAATGTTTCGACCTATCATGTCGACACATCTATATATATTTCGGAACAACCATAGACACTCTATATGTGAATGTTGGAGTTAGCTATACAGGGTTGAGGTTGATTCCAAAATATATATAGTTTGAGTTGTGATCAATACTGAGATACGTATACACTGGGTCGTGGATTGATTCAAGATAATATTTATCGATTTATTTCTGTACATCTAACTGTGGACAACTAGTTGTAGGTTACTAACGAGGACAGCTGACTTAATAAACTTAAAACATCAAAATATATTAAAAGTGTTGTAAATATATTTTGAACATACTTTGATATATATGTATATATTGTTATAGGTTCGTGAATCAACCAGTGGCCAAGTCTTACTTCCCGACGAAGTAAAAATCTGTGAAAGTGAGTTATAGTCCCACTTTTAAAATCTAATATTTTTGGGATGAGAATACATGCAGATTTTATAAATGATTTACAAAATAGACACAAGTACGTGAAACTACATTCTATGGTTGAATTATCGAAATCGAATATGCCCCTTTTTATTAAGTCTGGTAATCTAAGAATTAGGGAACATACACCCTAATTGACGCGAATCCTAAAGATAGATCTATTGGGCCTAACAAACCCCATCCAAAGTACCGGATGCTTTAGTACTTCGAAATTTATATCATATCCGAAGGGTGTCCCGGAATGATGGGGATATTCTTAAATATGCATCTTGTTAATGTCGGTTACCAGGTGTTCACCATATGAATGATTTTTATCTCTATGTATGGGATGTGTATTGAAATATGAAATCTTGTGGTCTATTGTTACGATTTGATATATATAGGTTAAACCTATAACTCACCAACATTTTTGTTGACGTTTTAAGCATGTTTATTCTCAGGTGATTATTAAGAGCTTCCGCTGTCGCATACTTAAATAAGGACGAGATTTGGAGTCCATGCTTGTATGATATTGTGTAAAAACTGCATTCAAGAAACTTATTTTGTTGTAACATATTTGTATTGTAAACCATTATGTAATGGTCGTGTGTAAACAGGATATTTTAGATTATCATTATTTGATAATCTACGTAAAGCTTTTTTAACCTTTATTGATGAAATAAAGGTTATGGTTTGTTTTAAAATGAATGCAGTCTTTGAAAAACGTCTCATATAGAGGTCAAAACCTCTCAACGAAATCAATTAATATGGAACGTTTTTAATCAATAAGAACGGGACATTTCACCAGTGGCCAAGTCTTACTTCCCGACGAAGTAAAAATCTGTGAAAGTGAGTTATAGTCCCACTTTTAAAATCTAATATTTTTGGGATGAGAATACATGCAGGTTTTATAAATGATTTACAAAATAGACACAAGTACGTGAAACTACATTCTATGGTTGAATTATCGAAATCGAATATGCCCCTTTTTATTAAGTCTGGTAATCTAAGAATTAGGGAACAGACACCCTAATTGACGCGAATCCTAAAGATAGATCTATTGTGAAATGTCCCGTTCTTATTGATTAAAAACGTTCCATATTAATTGATTTCGTTGCGAGGTTTTAACCTCTATATGAGACGTTTTTCAAAGACTGCATTTATTTTAAAACAAACCATAACCTTTATTTCATCAATAAAGGTTTAAAAAGCTTTACGTAGATTATCAAATAATGATAATCTAAAATATCCTGTTTACACATGACCATTACATAATGGTTTACAATACAAATATGTTACAACAAAATAAGTTTCTTGAATGCAGTTTTTACACAATATCATACAAGCATGGACTCCAAATCTCGTCCTTATTTAAGTATGCGACAGCGGAAGCTCTTAATAATCACCTGAGAATAAACATGCTTAAAACGTTAACAAAAATGTTGGTGAGTTATAGGTTTAACCTATATATATCAAATCATAATAATAGACCACAAGATTTCATATTTCAATACACATCCCATACATAGAGATAAAAGTCATTCATATGGTGAACACCTGGTAACCGACATTAACAAGATGCATATATAAGAATATCCCCATCATTCCGGGACACCCTTCGGATATGATATAAATTTCGAAGTACTAAAGCATCCGGTACTTTGGATGGGGTTTGTTAGGCCCAATAATCTATCTTTAGGATTCGCGTCAATTAGGGTGTCTGTTCCCTAATTCTTAGATTACCAGACTTAATAAAAAGGGGCATATTCGATTTCGATAATTCAACCATAGAATGTAGTTTCACGTACTTGTGTCTATTTTGTAAATCATTTATAAAACCTGCATGTATTCTCATCCCAAAAATATTAGATTTTAAAAGTGGGACTATAACTCACTTTCACAGATTTTTACTTCGTCGGGAAGTAAGACTTGGCCACTGGTTGATTCACGAACCTATAACAATATATACATATATATCAAAGTATGTTCAAAATATATTTATGACACTTTTAATATATTTTGATGTTTTAAGTTTATTAAGTCAGCTGTCCTCGTTAGTAACCTACAACTAGTTGTCCACAGTTTGATGTACAGAAATAAATCGATAAATATTATCTTGAATCAATCCACGACCCAGTGTATACGTATCTCAGTATTGATCACAACTCAAACTATATATATTTTGGAATCAACCTCAACCCTGTATAGCTAACTCCAACATTCACATATAGAGTGTCTATGGTTGTTTCGAAATATATATATAGATGTGTCGACATGATAGGTCGAAACATTGTATACGTGTCTATGGTATCTCAAGATTACATAATATACAATACATGTTGATTAAGTTATGGTTGGAATAGATTTGTTACCAATTTTCACGTAGCTAAAATGAGAAAAATTATCCAATCTTGTTTTACCCATAACTTCTTCATTTTAAATCCGTTTTAAGTGAATCAAATTGCTATGGTTTCATATTGAACTCTATTTTATGAATCTAAATAGAAAAAGTATAGGTTTATAGTCGGAAAAATAAGCTACAAGTCATTTTTGTAAAGGTAGTCATTTCAGTCGAAAGAACGACGTCTAGATGACCATTTTAGAAAACATACTTCCACTTTGAGTTTAACCATAATTTTTGGATATAGTTTCATGTTCATAATAAAAATCATTTTCTCAGAATAACAACTTTTAAATCAAAGTTTATCATAGTTTTTAATTAACTAACCCAAAACAGCCCGCGGTGTTACTACGACAGCGTAAATCCAGTTTTACGGTGTTTTTCGTGTTTCCAGGTTTTAAATCATTAAGTTAGCATATCATATAGATATAGAACATATGTTTAGTTAATTTTAAAAGTCAAGTTAGAAGGATTAACTTTTGTTTGCGAACAAGTTTAGAATTAACTAAACTATGTTCTAGTGATTACAAGTTTAAACCTTCGAATAAGATAGCTTTATATGTATGAATCGAATGATGTTATGAACATCATTACTACCTTAAGTTCCTTGGATAAACCTACTGGAAAAGAGAAAAATGGATCTAGCTTCAACGGATCCTTGGATGGCTCGAAGTTCTTGAAGCAGAATCATGACACGAAAACAAGTTCAAGTAAGATCATCACTTGAAATAAGATTGTTATAGTTATAGAAATTGAACCAAAGTTTGAATATGATTATTACCTTGTATTAGAATGATAACCTACTGTAAGAAATAAAGATTTCTTGAGGTTGGATGATCACCTTACAAGATTGGAAGTGAGCTAGCAAACTTGAAAGTATTCTTGATTTTATGTAACTAGAACTTGTAGAATTTATGAAGAACACTTAGAACTTGAAGATAGAACTTGAGAGAGATCAATTAGATGAAGAAAATTGAAGAATGAAAGTGTTTGTAGGTGTTTTTGGTCGTTGGTGTATGGATTAGATATAAAGGATATGTAATTTTGTTTTCATGTAAATAAGTCATGAATGATTACTCATATTTTTGTAATTTTATGAGATATTTCATGCTAGTTGCCAAATGATGGTTCCCACATGTGTTAGGTGACTCACATGGTCTGCTAATACTGATTATTGGAGTGTATATACCAATAGTACATACATCTAAAAGCTGTGTATTGTACGAGTACGAATACGGGTGCATACGAGTAGAATTGTTGATGAAACTGAACGAGGATGTAATTGTAAGCATTTTTGTTAAGTAGAGGTATTTTAATAAGTGTATTGAAGTTTTTCAAAAGTGTATAAATACATATTAAAATACTACATGTATATACATTTTAACTGAGTCGTTAAGTCATCGTTAGTCGTTACATGTAAGTGTTGTTTTGAAACCTTTAGGTTAACGATCTTGTTAAATGTTGTTAACCCAATGTTTATAATATCAAATGAGATTTTAAATTATTATATTATCATGATATTATCATGTATGAATATCTCTTAATATGATATATATACATTAAATGTCTTTACAACGATAATCGTTACATATATGTCTCGTTTAAAAATCATTAAGTTAGTAGTCTTGTTTTTACATATGTAGTTCATTGTTAATATACTTAATGATATGTTTACTTATCATAGTATCATGTTAACTATATATATATCCATATATATGTCATCATATAGTTTTTACAAGTTTTAACGTTCGTGAATCACCGATCAACTTGGGTGGTCAATTGTCTATATGAAACATATTTCAATTAATCAAGTCTTAACAAGTTTGATTGCTTAACATGTTGGAAACATTTAATCATGTAAATATCAATCTCAATTAATATATATAAACATGGAAAAGTTCGGGTCACTACAGTACCTACCCGTTAAATAAATTTCGTCCCGAAATTTTAAACAGTTGAAGGTGTTGACGAATCTTCTAGAAATAGATGCGGGTATTTCTTCTTCATCTGATCTTCATGCTCCCAGGTGAACTCGGGTCCTCTACGAGCATTCCATCAAACCTTAACAATTGGTATCTTGTTTTGCTTAAGTCTTTTAACCTCACGATCCATTATTTCGACGGGTTCTTCGATGAATTGAAGTTTTTCGTTGATTTGGATTTCATCTAACGGAATAGTGAGATCTTCTTTAGCAAAACATTTCTTCAAATTCGAGACGTGGAAAGTGTTATGTACAGCCGCGAGTTGTTGAGGTAACTCAAGTCGGTAAGCTACTGGTCCGACACGATCAATAATCTTGAATGGTCCAATATACCTTGGATTTAATTTCCCTCGTTTACCAAATCGAACAACGCCTTTCCAAGGTGCAACTTTAAGCATGACCATCTCTCCAATTTCAAATTCTATATCTTTTCTTTTAATGTCAGCGTAGCTCTTTTTTTGACTTTGGGCGGTTTTCAACCGTTGTTGAATTTGGATGATCTTCTCGGTAGTTTCTTGTATAATCTCCGGACCCGTAATCTGTCTATCCCCCACTTCACTCCAACAAATCGGAGACCTGCACTCTCTACCATAAAGTGCTTCAAACGGCGCCATCTCAATGCTTGAATGGTAGCTGTTGTTGTAGGAAAATTCTATTAACGGTAGATGTCGATCCCAACTATTTCCGAAATCAATAACACATGCTCGTAGCATGTCTTCAAGCGTTTGTATCGTCCTTTCGCTCTGCCCATCAGTTTGTGGATGATAGGCAGTACTCATGTCTAGACGAGTTCCTAATGCTTGCTGTAATGTCTGCCAGAATCTTGAAATAAATCTGCCATCCCTATCAGAGATAATAGAGATTGGTATTCCATGTTTGGAGATGACTTCCTTCAAATACAGTCGTGCTAACTTCTTCATCTTGTCATCTTCTCTTATTGGCAGGAAGTGTGCTGATTTGGTGAGACGATCAACTATTACCCAAATAGTATGAAAACCACTTGCAGTCCTTGGCAATTTAGTGATGAAATCCATGGTAATGTTTTCCCATTTCCATTCCGGGATTTCGGGTTGTTGAAGTAGACCTGATGGTTTCTGATGCTCAGCTTTGACCTTAGAACATGTCAAACATTCTCCTACGAATTTAGCAACATCGGCTTTCATACCCGGCCACCAAAAATGTTTCTTGAGATCCTTGTACATCTTCCCCGTTCCAGGATGTATTGAGTATCTGGTTTTATGAGCTTCTCTAAGTACCATTTCTCTCATATCTCCAAATTTTGGTACCCAAATCCTTTCAGCCCTATACCGGGTTCCGTCTTCCCGAATATTAAGATGCTTCTCCGATCCTTTGGGTATTTCATCCTTTAAATTTCCCTCTTTTAAAACTCCTTATTGCCCCTCCTTTATTTGAGTAGTAAGGTTATTATGAATCATTATATTCATAGATTTTACTCGAATGGGTTCTCTGCCCTTCCTGCTCAAGTGTAACAACCCAAACCATCCAACGACAAAACCACGTGAAAACAGCAAAATAAAATTTTTTTTTTCCCTGAACAGCATGTTGCGCGGCGCGCCATATAGGCCTCGCGGCGCGCCAAAGTGGACTGTCCAAAAAGTTCTTAATTGCGAAAATGTTTGACTAGTTCCCGACATATTTAGGCGTAACGCTTTTAACCCCATGTTCCATATATAAAAACTAGCACGTTCTATTAATAAAATTATGTTTACGAAGCGGGGCCCACATTGACCCAAATTACCCTTTAAGTATCAAAATACAATTTTCGACCATAAGACTTTTAATACAAAATAAAGCCGAGCATGGCGATCGGGGATACGCTACCCAATCCTAATAAATCCAAAAGCAAGCCTTCTACGCAAACTATGCAAGTCCTCTAATCCTCGCGCTTACCCGAGCCACCATCCGCATGCAATCTATAAAAAGAGTCAACAACGAGAGGGTAAGCTAACGCTTAGTGAATGATAATATACTACATACATATATATGTATAAAATGGACACGCCACAAAATAACAAATACCGCATACCGAGGCATCCATATATAAGGCACTACACTAAGCATACCGTACAATCTCTAAGCAACGAGCTAAAGATACAACAACAATATAAGTTCACCAACGACGATGTGAACAACGCCAAATAGCTACACCCGGAGGGTTAGCTACAACACAACAATACATTAATATATAACAATATAAACGAACAAGGTTAACACCTTAACCCAATACCGAAAACCAAATACCACAATGAAGATTGGCCGAACTACACGAGCCTTAGTAATCCGAAACCACACGAGATTACTATCTTCACAACATCGAGGTTGGCCGAACTACACGAGCCTTAGTAATCCGAAACCACACGAGATTACTACCTCAATAAGATGACCGAACTACACGAGTCACCATGAATCCGAACTACACGAGATTCATTTCCACAATACAATAAGATGACCGAAACCACACGCGTCATCGTGAATCCGAATACACATGCGATTCACTTCTCAATATTATACCTTTCGCCATTGGGGTTATATCAACCACATCACAACCACGTGTGATAATGTACACGCGAACGCGTACTTCGCCAAAGATGGTCAACCAAAACGCACAACCGTGCCAATTGGACTCATACAAAAGTCCATCAAATCCATCTATATGTGAAGTGAGCTCTATTGCCGAGAATCACTTCACCCGACCCGCACCCATCCTACACATATATATGCACATAGGATATTATCACTCACCTTGAAGTCTTGAAGAAAGCTTCCAAGTAAACCGCAACTCGCCAATGGAAATACCTATTCCATTATCACAATTACAACAATACACTTAGAGTGGATTTACAAATGAACCCAATTCGTAACTTAGTGCAATTTCGACCCAAATGCACTTCCAAGCACAAACCATGCCCAAAACTAACCAATAATCACTAACACAAGTGAGAATGGTCCTAATACGCCAATTAAACCCGAACTCAAGTGTTAAACACGTGTCATACCCATTTTGACACTAAAACCCTAGTTTTGACCCATTAAGTCAAAATCTCACCATTTACAAGTTTTAACACCAAAACACATTTAACTCGGTTTAATACTTCAACTTAATCCATTTTAAGTTTATAAACCTCATTAAATCGCCAAATGGGCCATAATCACCACCAAACCCTAATTTGACCCAAAGTCACAATTAGTCAACCAAATAACCTTAAATGGGTTTCAATACTTCCATAATCACTAACTTAAGTGATTAAACTCAATTTCAAGTCCTAAACATGGCCAATTAGTTCACCAACCCAAAATCCACCAACTCTAACAATAAACCCGATTACTAGCATCACTAAACCCACTTCATGAGTCTAAATGGGTTTATCAACAAATCAAGTTCAAACCCTAACTTTGAATAGCAAAATCAACAATGAAATTCGGAGTTAGAACTTACCAATACCGCCAAAATGATGTCGTCGACGAGTAGAACAACTTTAATGCTTGAGGTTTGACCCGAAACAACCTCCTTCTTCTCCAAATGGAGTTCTCTCGCACTAGAACTCAATCTCTCTCTAGGGTTTGAGGATGGGAGTGTTTGTGTGGGTGAGAAATGAGCTCCAATGGAGTTCTAGGTCAGTCTTGATGACCCTAAACCGACCCTAATTGAAAAGACCAAAGTATCCCTCATTTAAACCTTTTAAAAAGGCTGAAAATTGCCTCTGCAGCAATCGGCGCGCCGCGCCAGAAGGTGGAGCGCCGCTCCAAATAACTGGAAATTGTGATCGAGCCCAAAACAGGTTTCAGCAACTTGTTTTGGCCATAACTTTTCGACCGTAACTCCGTTTTTGATGAATCAAATATCGTTGGAAACGTAATAAGATATTCTATCCAATGGTAAGGCTTTGAAACATCAACTCAAACTTTAGTTGGGGTTGAAAAGATACGAACACACCTTGTCACTTCGGACAACGTCCAGTTTCCTTCGATGTTCGAGCAAGCAACACGTACACTTCATACACGCATCAAACACCATAAATACATTATGTACAATCAATATTTGGGTCTTACAACTCTCCCCCACTTAAAATCGATCACGTCCTCGTGATCTTCTCCACTTAACCAATTCGGAACTACTCAACGGTCCTCAATTATAAGTCCCAATCCGACTTTTCTAACCAATTCTTCCCAATGAATCGCCTTTAACAACTAAAATCGTCACCCGCAATTTTATCGAAACTAAAATCCGAGCACTAAAACCTGCTCAATCCCCCATTCATCAGGAAAACTCAACCGATCTCGTACCGAGATATCAACCCTATTGTGTACCCTTTCCAAGTACAATGCTAAAAACAACCAAATATCGACCTAAGGTCAACAACCCGAAACGATGAAGAACGAACCAAACGAACCCTTACGGATTACACCAATCACTAAACATCCCTTGTAGTGCGCCATACGACTAATACACAACTACCGTAACATCATAATCCAACGGCTAGAACCGATAGCGCCCAAAACGACTATGGAAACGCAAAACCCAAGGTGTACGAAATCAACCATCGTCACACCCGTAACAAACATGTGAGCGAAACACGGCTATCGCCATCACTAATCACACAACACACGAAGGCTGGCCGAAAACACACGTGCCTTAGTGAATCCGAACTACACGCGACTCACTACCTTCACCACAACAACAATCGGAAATGGCCGAACTACACGCGCCATAGTGAATCCGAACTACACGAGAGTCACTATCCCGGAGGAATGACCAAACTACACGAGTCAATTGTGAATCCGAACTACACGAGATTCACTCCTCAATACAATGACCGAAACCACACGAGTCATTCGTGAATCCGAACTACACGAGATTCACTTCCACAACATCGAGGTTGGCCGAACTACACGAGCCTTAGTAATCCGAAACCACACGAGATTACTACCTCAATAAGATGACCGAACTACACGAGTCACCATGAATCCGAACTACACCAGATTCATTTAGTTAAGATGACCGAAACCACACGCGTCATCGTGAATCCGAAACCACACGCGATTCACAATCTCAACATAGGAATGGTACTCGCATTTCCCACCGGTACTCGCATTTCCCGATAGTGTTACACCATACCGACATAACACTACTCCCTTGATGAAGTCAGCGGACCCCAAAGGTCATACTCCACCAATCTCAACACCGGATGAAGTCAGCGGACCCGAAGATCATGCTTCACCGATATAACACCACGCTCATGATGAAGTCAGCGGACCCCGAAAGTCATGCTCCACCAATCACGTATTCCCATGATGAAGTCAGCGGACCCTAAAGATCATGCTTCATCAAACAACCATACCATAATCGAGCAAGAACCACCTATACTAAACATAGGTACCAAACAATAATTCTCCACAAGAGAACCCGACACACACCTCCCTTAACCGGAGGATTTCACCTTGCTCGCCAAACACGTCCATTATCTCTCAACGAGGTTTACCACGTTACCACCTCGGTGATGATTCAAATCCAAACCATAAGTACAATTTATCCGAAATTGTACTCTACCACAAATCGACCCAACCAGGTCTCGACAATATTTTCCGGATCTACTAATAGCATCATCCGAAATCTCACACTAAAACTTCCTCGTGCGGGAGTGTAACTCCCCCACTTAGAACCACGTTCCATATCCACAACTCGTACAACCGCACAATGCTACCACATGTAGACTTTACCAACAATTGGGCTCACACGACCCATTACCACATCTTGCTCCAACCTTGAGCACACGAAGGATTTTAACCAACCCTTAAACACTTTGTACGAAAAGTGTACCGCAACACAATCGGAGTCGAACACCACGCTAGTAGGTATAAAAGAGGCACCTAATGTCGCGTCATAAAGACTCCATTACCAACACACATCGAGATTTAAAACACTCGATCTCAAGGGTTCCAACCAACCGACGAACCTCATGATTCGTCACTTCAACATCAAAGCGAACACGCGCTTAACAACCAAACACCAAAACCATTTCCGTGGCTTGGTAGAAACGTTTCCCAAATACTAAGGAATGCTTGGTTGCACCAAGTCTTACGCCCTTCGCCCGTCAATCAATCATCAACATAGGGTACTTCCATTAGGAACGTCACCCACAGCATAACATGCACAACAAAGGCACGCAACTCAAACTCAAACGGCATTTAATAAATAATCAAAAGACATATTTATCAAAATTAAACGTACCTTAACGTCTCCTGGCCGCACCCGTCCCCGCTAACTTGGGACATTCAGACTTACGATGTCCTTCTTTTTGGCAATTGAAGCACACCATAACATCACCCTTTGGTACCGAACATTCCCAAGACTTGTGACCCCTCACGCCACAATTGTAACATCTAGCCGCACTAGAATCCGACATACCCGTTCGCGTACCACCCGTGCTCACACTCGGACCCTTAGCCCTCTTACTCGGAGCACCATAAGAAACGACCCTTCGCTCACTTGAAGGTTCACCCTTTTTCGATCGTGAATACGACTCGAAACCTCTAGCCAAGTCGAATAATTCCGAAAACGATTTCGCTTGACCCCGGCTAATTTTACTTTTCAAGTCATCATTCAAGGTCCGATAGAAATCCCCCATCAACAAACGATCATTCCCCAAATACTCTGGACAAAAACGAGCCTTCGCCATAAAGGTCGTCTTGAGAGTACTCAAATCCATAGATCCTTGTCGCAAATTTCGCAACTCATTACGCAATTCCCACAAATCGGCCGAAGTCCGGAACTCCTCGAAGAATTCCTCCTTAAAGTCGTCCCACGATAAAGCCATAAACGTCTCGCCACCGACAAGATCAATCTTACCATCCAACCAATCCCTTGCCCTACCCCGCAACAAACTCGTAGCGAGTCTCGTCTTTCTCTCAGGAGGGCAATCAATAGTACGGAAACACCCTTCGACGTCCGAAATCCAAGTTGTGCTTACCAGAGGATCCGGTTTCCCGTCATACATCGGGGGTTTAGTCCTCATGAAGCTCTTAAGATAACGCTCCATTTCACTACTACCTTGAAGTTCGGAATACTTCCTATCCATTCTTTCTTCCAACACACCCATTTGCTCCGCAACGGCGGCCGCAACTCTAGTATTAAACTCCTCGTCATTCGCCTCGGTCTCGTTTCGCGTCGTCATTCTTAAGAATGCAAAACGATTAGTCCACGAACGTGTAAAACCGTACGCACGACACAGCCCCATCTTGCTAAACACTCATCGTACATCACTTGTTAGACACGATTTGCACCCGTAATAAGGTTTGCAAATTCTTATTACGCACACATGCCGCATCGACTCGTTAGTACAACGACCGTCTCGCTCGATGATATACACAAACACAACCAAAATTCTACGCGGTACAAACACACGCGAGAATTATTATCACAACACAACAACATATTAATAATATCCGCATTACTAATATAAACGTTAGTCAACCTATAGCCAAGGCACTAACCAAACCCATTCCGACCCGTAATCCTACAAGTCCCGCAACAATTTAAGCACACACAAGTCTAAGTCTAGGCACCTATCTCAAGTCACCTAAATCCCTTAGACCATGCTCTGATACCACTTGTAACAACCCAAACCATCCAACGACAAAACCACGTGAAAACAGCAAAATAAAAAAAAAAAATTCCCTGAACAGCATGTTGCGCGGCGCGCCATATAGGCCGCGCGGCGCGCCAAAGTGGACTGTCCAAAAAGTTCTTAATTGCGAAAATGTTTGACTAGTTCCCGACATATTTAGGCGTAACGCTTTTAACCCCATGTTCCATATATAAAAACTAGCACGTTCTATTAATAAAATTATGTTTACGAAGCGGGGCCCACATCGACCCAAATTACCCTTTAAGTATCAAAATACAATTTTCGACCATAAGACTTTTAATACAAAATAAAGCCGAGCATGGCGATCGGGGATACGCTACCCAATCCTAATAAATCCAAAAGCAAGCCTTCTACGCAAACTATGCAAGTCCTCTAATCCTCGCGCTTACCCGAGCCACCATCCGCATGCAATCTATAAAAAGAGTCAACAACGAGAGGGTAAGCTAACGCTTAGTGAATGATAATATACTACATACATATATATGTATAAAATGGACACGCCACAAAATAAAAAATACCGCATACCGAGGCATCCATATATAAGGCACTACACTAAGCATACCGTACGATCTCTAAGCAACGAGCTAAAGATACAACAATAATATAAGTTCACCAACGACGATGTGAACAACGCCAAATAGCTACACCCGGAGGGTTAGCTACAACACAACAATACATTAATATATAACAATATAAACGAACAAGGTTAACACCTTAACCCAATACCGAAAACCAAATACCACAATGAAGATTGGCCGAACTACACGAGCCTTAGTAATCCGAAACCACACGAGATTACTATCTTCACAACATCGAGGTTGGCCGAACTACACGAGCCTTAGTAATCCGAAACCACACGAGATTACTACCTCAATAAGATGACCGAACTACACGAGTCACCATGAATCCGAACTACACGAGATTCATTTCCACAATACAATAAGATGACCGAAACCACACGCGTCATCGTGAATCCGAATACACACGCGATTCACTTCTCAATATTATACATTTCGCCATTGGGGTTATATCAACCACATCACAACCACGTGTGATAATGTACACGCGAACGCGTACTTCGCCAAAGATGGTCAACCAAAACGCACAACCGTGCCAATTGGACTCATACAAAAGTCCATCAAATCCATCTATATGTGAAGTGAGCTCTATTGCCGAGAATCACTTCACCCGACCCGCACCCATCCTACACATATATATGCACATAGGATATTATCACTCACCTTGAAGTCTTGAAGAAAGCTTCCAAGTAAACCGCAACTCACCAATGGAAATACCTATTCCATTATCACAATTACAACAATACACTTAGAGTGGATTTACAAATGAACCCAATTCGTCACTTAGTGCAATTTCGACCCAAATGCACTTCCAAGCACAAACCATGCCCAAAACTAACCAATAATCACTAACACAAGTGAGAATGGTCCTAATACGCCAATTAAACCCGAACTCAAGTGTTAAACACGTGTCATACCCATTTTGACACTAAAACCCTAGTTTTGACCCATTAAGTCAAAATCTCACCATTTACAAGTTTTAACACCTAAACACATTTAACTCGGTTTAATACTTCAACTTAATCCATTTTAAGTTTATAAACCTCATTAAATCGCCAAATGGGCCATAATCACCACCAAACCCTAATTTGACCCAAAGTCACAATTAGTCAACCAAATAACCTTAAATGGGTTTCAATACTTCCATAATCACTAACTTAAGTGATTAAACTCAATTTCAAGTCCTAAACATGGCCAATTAGTTCAGCAACCCAAAATCCACCAACTCTAACAATAAACCCGATTATTAGCATCACTAAACCCACTTCATGAGTCTAAATGGGTTTATCAACAAATCAAGTTCAAACCCTAACTTTGAATAGCAAAATCAACAATGAAATTCGGAGTTAGAACTTACCAATACCGCCAAAATGATGCCGTCGACGAGTAGAACAACTTTAATGCTTGAGGTTTGACCCGAAACAACCTCCTTCTTCTCCAAATGGAGTTCTCTCTCACTAGAACTCAATCTCTCTCTAGGGTTTGAGGATGGGAGTGTTTGTGTGGGTGAGAAATGAGCTCCAATGGAGTTCTAGGTCAGTCTTGATGACCCTAAACCGACCCTAATTGAAAAGACCAAAGTATCCCTCATTTAAACCTTTTAAAAAGGCTGAAAATTGCCTCTGCAGCAATCGGCGCGCCGCTCCAGAAGGTGGAGCGCCGCTCCAAATAACTGGAAATTGTGGTCGAGCCCAAAACAGGTTTCAGCAACTTGTTTTGGCCATAACTTTTCGACCGTAACTCCGTTTTTGATGAATCAAATATCGTTGGAAACGTAATAAGATATTCTATCCAATGGAAAGGCTTTGAAACATCAACTCAAACTTTAGTTGGGGTTGAAAAGATACGTACACACCTTGTCACTTCGAACAACGTCCAGTTTCCTTCGATGTTCGAGCAAGCAACACGTACACTTCATACACGCATCATACACCATAAATACATTATGTACAATCAATATTTGGGTCTTACATCAAGGCATCGGCTACCACATTTGCCTTCCCCGGGTGGTAACGAATCTCAAAGTCGTAATCATTCAATAATTCAATCCACCTACGCTGCCTCATATTCAGTTGTTTCTGATTAAATATGTGTTGAAGACTTTTATGGTCGGTATATATAATACTTTTAACCCCATATAAGTAGTGCCTCCAAGTCTTTAATGCAAAAACAACTGCGCCTAATTCCAAATCATGCGTCGTATAATTTTGTTCGTGAATCTTCAATTGTCTAGACGTATAAGCAATCACCTTCGTTCGTTGCATTAATACACAACCGAGACCTTGCTTTGATGCGTCACAATAAATCTCAAAATCATCATTCCTTTCAGGCAATGACAATATAGGTGCCGTAGTTAGCTTTTTCTTCAATAACTGAAACGCTTTCTCTTGTTCATCATTCCATTCAAATTTCTTCCCTTTATGTGTTAATGCAGTCAAGGGTTTTGCTATTCTGGAAAAGTCTTGGATGAACCTTCTGTAGTAACCAGCTAGTTCTAAAAACTGGCGTATGTGTTTCAGAGTTTTTGGGGTTTTCCACTTTTCAACAGTTTCTATCTTTGCCGGATCCACCTTAATACCTTCTTTGTTCACTATGTGACCGAGGAGTTGAACTTCTTCCAACCAAAATGCACACTTTGAAAACTTAGCGTACAATTCTTCCTTCCTCAATACTTCTAACACCTTTCTCAAATGTTCACCGTGTTCTTGGTCATTCTTTGAGTAAATAAGTATGTCATCAATGAAAACAATGACAAACTTGTCAAGGTATGGTCCACACACTCTGTTCATAAGGTCCATGAACACAGCTGGTGTATTAGTTAAACCAAATGGCATGACCATAAACTCGTAATGACCGTAACGTGTTCTGAAAGCAGTCTTTGGAATATCATCTTCTTTCACCCGCATTTGATGATACCCGGAACGTAAGTCAATCTTTGAATAAACAGACGAGCCTTGTAGTTGATCAAATAAGTCATCGATTCTCGGTAGTGGGTAGCGGTTCTTGATGGTAAGTTTGTTCAACTCTCGGTAGTCGATACACAACCTGAATGTACCATCTTTCTTCTTGACAAACAAAACAGGAGCTCCCCACGGTGATGTGCTTGGTCGAATGAAACCACGCTCTAAAAGTTCTTGTAATTGGCTTTGCAGTTCTTTCATCTCGCTGGGTGCGAGTCTGTAAGGAGCACGAGCTTTTGGTGCAGCTCCTGGTACAAGATCTATTTGAAATTCAACGGATCGATGTGGGGGTAATCCCGGTAATTCTTTCGGAAATACATCGGGAAATTCTTTTGCAATGGGAACATCATTGATGCTCTTTTCTTCAGTTTGTACTTTCTCGACGTGTGCTAGAACACATAGCAACCTTTTCTTATTAGTTTTTGTGCCTTCAAATTACTAATAAGATGTAGCTTCGTGTTGCCCTTTTCTCCGTACACCATTAAGGGTTTTCCTTTTTCTCGTATAATGCGAATTGCATTTTTGTAACAAACGATCTCTGCTTTCACTTCTTTCAACCAGTCCATACCGATTATCACATCAAAACTCCCTAACTCTACTGGTATCAAATCAATCTTAAATGTTTCGCTAACCAGTTTAATTTCTCGATTCCGACATAAATTATCTGCTGAAATTAATTTACCATTTGCTAATTCGAGTAAAAATTTACTATCCAAAGGCGTCAATGGACAACTTAATTTAGCACAAAAATCTCTACTCATATAGCTTCTATCCGCACCCGAATCAAATAAAATGTAAGCAGATTTATTGTCAATAAGAAACGTACCCGTAACAAGCTCCGGGTCTTCTTGTGCCTCTGCCGCATTAATATTGAAAACTCTTCCGCGGCCTTGTCCATTCGTGTTCTCCTGGTTCGGGAAATTTCTAATAATGTGGCCCGGTTTTCCACATTTATAACAAACTACATTGGCATAACTTGCTCCGACACTACTTGCTCTGCCATTACTCGTTCCGACACCATTTGTTCCTTTCGTTCTATTACCCCCTGGTCCGTAGACCTCATACTTCGCCGCGCTATGACCATTTCTTTTACACTTGTTGCAAAATTTGGTGCAGAACCCCGAGTGATACTTTTCACACCTTTGGCATAGCTGCTTCTGATTGTTGTTGTTATTGCGGTTATTATTGTTGTTGGGATGATTGTTGTAGTTGCTGTTGTTGTTGTTGTTGTTGGGCCGTTTGTTGTAGTTGCGATTGATGTTGCGATTGTTGGGATAATTGCTGCGATTATTGTTGTAATTGCTGTTGTTGTTGTATTGGTGATTCTTATCACCGTTTTCCTCCCACTTTCTTTTGACTTGCTTCACATTGGCCTCTTCAGCAGTCTGTTCTTTAATTCTTTCTTCAATCTGGTTCACTAGTTTGTGAGCCATTCTACATGCCTGTTGTATGGAGGCGGGCTCGTGTGAACTTATATCTTCTTGGATTCTTTTCGGTAATCCTTTCACAAACGCGTCGATCTTCTCTTCCTCATCTTCGAATGCTCCCGGACACAATAGGCACAATTCTGTGAATCGTCTTTCGTACGTGGTAATATCAAATCCTTGGGTTCGTAACCCTCTAAGTTCTGTCTTGAGCTTATTGACCTCGGTTCTGGGACGGTACTTCTCGTTCATCAAGTGCTTGAATGCTGACCACGGTAGTGCGTACGCATCGTCTTGTCCCACTTGCTCTAGATAGGTATTCCACCATGTTAACGCAGAACCTGTGAAGGTATGCGTAGCGTACTTCACTTTGTCCTCTTCAGTACACTTACTTATGGCAAACACCGATTCGACCTTCTCGGTCCACCGTTTCAATCCGATCGGTCCTTCGGTTCCATCAAATTCCAAAGGTTTGCAGGCAGTAAATTCTTTGTAGGTGCATCCTACACGATTTCCTGTACTGCTAGATCCAAGGTTATTGTTGGTATGTAGCGCAGCCTGTACTGCGGCTATGTTTGAAGCTAGAAAAGTACGGAATTCCTCTTCATTCATATTCACGGTGTGTCGAGTAGTCGGTGCCATTTCCTTCAAAATAGTCAAATGGAACAAGTTAATCATACAGAATATTAAGAGTAGTTAATAGTATTTCGTAGCATAATATGAACTCATTTATAAAAGCTTTTTCTTCATATTAGCGTTTTATAAGTTTAAATTCGGGTAGTACCTACCCGTTAAGTTCATACTTAGTAGCTAATATACAATTCAACTACTACAATTCTATATGAAAAACTGATTATAATAATATTTCGCGTTCAAACTTTTACACAATATTTTACAAACTTACAATACCGCTTATTTTACATATAGCATGAAATATAGCACACAATAAATTTGATACAAGATGGTTGTGAAGATAATTCTAGCTAGTACACAAGTCGTTCAGCAAAGGCAATAAAGACACGTAATTCATACGTCCAGAAACAAGTCATGCATTCTGGTTTTACTAGGATTACTTCCCATCCTTGGTCTTGTGGAACATAACCGTTATGGCCGTTGATAAGACAGCGTGTTGTAACGTCATCAAAGGGGCGAGGGTTACGTAATGTCCAACCGTCCCGTAACAATCTAAAAACCTCATTTCTTACCCCAATTACCGACTCCGTCACTTGTGGGAACGTTTTGTTTAATAGTTGTAGGCCGATGTTCTTGTTCTCACTTTGGTGAGAAGCGAACATTACTAATCCTAAGCATAACATGCTTCTTTATGTTGCATGTTAGCCGCTTTTTCTAAATCACGAAGTCCAATATTCGGATATATTGAGTCAAAATAATTTCTAAACCCATTGCGTAAAATAGCATTTGGGTTCCCCGCAATATATGCGTCAAAGTAAACACATCGTAACTTATGGGTTTCCCAATGTGATATCCCCCATCTTTCAAAAGAAAGTCTCTTATAAACCAAGACATTCTTGGAACGTTCTTCGAATGTCTTACAAACTGATCTCTCCTTAAATAGTTGTGCCGAGGAATTCTGACCGACTCTAGACAGGATTTCATCAATCATGTCTCCGGGTAGGTCTCTTAAAATATTGGGTTGTCTATCCATTTTGTGTTTTTAAACTGTAAAATAGACAAGAGTTAGATTCATAAAAAAATACTTATTAATACAAGCAATTTTTTTACATATATCATAAAGCATAAGCACCCTATATTACATATATTACACCACACGAATACAACTATCTTATTCCGACTCGCTCGTTTCTTCTTCTTCGGTTTTGGTTCGTTTTGCCAAGTTTCTAGGGATATATGATGTTCCCCTAATACTAGCTGTCGTTTTCCACATTGGTTTAGAAAAACCTGGTGGTTTAGAGGTTCCCGGGTCATTGTTACAACTTAAGGACTTCGGGGGTTGACGATACATATAAAGTTCATCGGGTTTGGAATTAGATTTCTCTATTTTTATGCCCTTTCCCTTATTATTTTCTTTTGCCTTTTTAAATTCAGTTGGGGTAATTTCTATAACATCATCGGAATTCTCGTCGGAATCCGATTCATCGGAGAATTGGTAATCCTCCCAATATTTTGCTTCCTTGGCGGAAACACCATTGATCATAATTAACCTTGGTCGGTTGGTTGAGGATTTTCTTTTACTTAACCGTTTTATTATTTCCCCCACCGGTTCTATTTCTTCATCCGGTTTCGATTCTTCTTCCGGTTCCGACTCTTCTTCCGGTTCCTCTTTGGGAACTTGTGAATCAGTCCACGAATCATTCCAATTTACATTTGATTCTTCATTATTATTAGGTGAGTCAATGGGACTTGTTCTAGAGGTAGACATCTATCACATAATATCAAACGCGTTAAGAGATTAATATATCACATAATATTCACATGTTAAAATTATATAGTTTCCAACAAAATTTGTTAAGCAATCATTTTTTCAAGTAAACACGGTCGAAGTCCAGACTCACTAATGCATCCTAACAAACTCGATAAGACACACTAATGCAAAATTCTGGTTCTCTAAGACCAACGCTCGGATACCAACTGAAATGTCTCGTTCTTATTGATTAAAAACGTTCCATATTAATTGATTTCGTTGCGAGGTTTTGACCTCTATATGAGACGTTTTTCAAAGACTGCATTCATTTTAAAACAAACCATAACCTTTATTTCATCAATAAAGGTTTAAAAAGCTTTACGTAGATTATCAAATAATGATAATCTAAAATATCCTGTTTACACATGACCATTACATAATGGTTTACAATACAAATATGTTACAACAAAATAAGTTTCTTGAATGCAGTTTTTACACAATATCATACAAGCATGGACTCCAAATCTCGTCCTTATTTAAGTATGCGACAGCGGAAGCTCTTAATAATCACCTGAGAATAAACATGCTTAAAACGTTAACAAAAATGTTGGTGAGTTATAGGTTTAACCTATATATATCAAATCATAATAATAGACCACAAGATTTCATATTTCAATACACATCCCATACATAGAGATAAAAGTCATTCATATGGTGAACACCTGGTAACCGACATTAACAAGATGCATATATAAGAATATCCCCATCATTCCGGGACACCCTTCGGATATGATATAAATTTCGAAGTACTAAAGCATCCGGTACTTTGGATGGGGTTTGTTAGGTCCAATAGATCTATCTTTAGGATTCGCGTCAATTAGGGTGTCTGTTCCCTAATTCTTAGATTACCAGACTTAATAAAAAGGGGCATATTCGATTTCAATAATTCAACCATAGAATGTAGTTTCACGTACTTGTGTCTATTTTGTAAATCATTTATAAAACCTGCATGTATTCTCATCCCAAAAATATTAGATTTTAAAAGTGGGACTATAACTCACTTTCACAGATTTTTACTTCGTCGGGAAGTAAGACTTGGCCACTGGTTGATTCACGAACCTATAACAATATATACATATATATCAAAGTATGTTCAAAATATATTTATAACACTTTTAATATATTTTGATGTTTTAAGTTTATTAAGTCAGCTGTCCTCGTTAGTAACCTACAACTAGTTGTCCACAGTTAGATGTACAGAAATAAATCGATAAATATTATCTTGAATCAATCCAAGACCCAGTGTATACGTATCTCAGTATTGATCACAACTCAAACTATATATATTTTGGAATCAACCTCAACCCTGTATAGCTAACTCCAACATTCACATATAGAGTGTCTATGGTTGTTTCGAAATATATATATAGATGTGTCGACATGATAGGTCGAAACATTGTATACGTGTCTATGGTATCTCAAAATAACATAATATACAATACATGTTGATTAAGTTATGGTTGGAATAGATTTGTTACCAATTTTCACGTAGCTAAAATGAGAAAAATTATCCAATCTTGTTTTACCCATAACTTCTTCATTTTAAATCCGTTTTAAGTGAATCAAATTGCTATGGTTTCATATTGAACTCTATTTTATGAATCTAAACAGAAAAAGTATAGGTTTATAGTCGGAAAAATAAGTTACAAGTTGTTTTTGTAAAGGTAGTCATTTCAGTCGAAAGAACGACGTCTAGATGACCATTTTAGAAAACATACTTCCACTTTGAGTTTAACCATAATTTTTGGATATAGTTTCATGTTCATAATAAAAATCATTTTCTCAGAATAGCAACTTTTAAATCAAAGTTTATCATAGTTTTTAATTAACTAACCCAAAACAGCCCGCGGTGTTACTACGACGGCGTAAATCCAGTTTTACGGTGTTTTTCGTGTTTCCAGGTTTTAAATCATTCAGTTAGCATATCATATAGATATAGAACATATGTTTAGTAGATTTTAAAAGTCAAGTTAGAAGGATTAACTTTTGTTTGCGAACAAGTTTAGAATTAACTAAACTATGTTCTAGTGATTACAAGTTTAAACCTTCAAATAAGGTAGCTTTATATGTATGAATCGAATGATGTTATGAACATCATTACTACATTAAGTTCCTTGGATAAACCTACTGGAAAAGAGAAAAATGGATCTAGCTTCAACGGATCCTTGGATGGCTCGAAGTTCTTGAAGCAGAATCATGACACGAAAATAAGTTCAAGTAAGATCATCACTTGAAATAAGATTGTTATAGTTATAGAAATTGAACCAAAGTTTGAATATGATTATTACCTTGTATTAGAATGATAACCTACTGTAAGTGAGCTAGCAAACTTGAAAGTATTCTTGATTTTATGTTACTAGAACTTGTAGAATTTATGAAGAACACTTAGAACTTGAAGATAGAACTTGAGAGAGATCAATTAGATGAAGAAAATTGAAGAATGAAAGTGTTTGTAGGTGTTTTTGGTCGTTGGTGTATGGATTAGATATAAAGGATATGTAATTTTGTTTTCATGTAAATAAGTCATGAATGATTACTCATATTTTTGTAATTTTATGAGATATTTCATGCTAGTTGCCAAATGATGGTTCCCACATGTGTTAGGTGACTCACATGGGCTGCTAAGAGCTGATCATTGGAGTGTATATACCAATAGTACATACATCTAAAAGCTGTGTATTGTACGAGTACGAATACGGGTGCATACGAGTAGAATTGTTGATGAAACTGAACGAGGATGTAATTGTAAGCATTTTTGTTAAGTAGAGGTATTTTGATAAGTGTATTGAAGTCTTTCAAAAGTGTATAAATACATATTAAAATACTACATGTATATACATTTTAACTGAGTCGTTAAGTCATCGTTAGTCGTTACATGTAAGTGTTGTTTTGAAACCTTTAGGTTAACGATCTTGTTAAATGTTGTTAACTCAATGTTTATAATATCAAATGAGATTTTAAATTATTATATTATCATGATATTATCATGTATGAATATCTCTTAATATGATATATATATATATACATTAAATGTCTTTACAACGATAATCGTTACATATATGTCTCGTTAAAAAATCATTAAGTTAGTAGTCTTGTTTTTACATATGTAGTTCATTGTTAATATACTTAATGATATGTTTACTTATCATAGTATCATGTTAACTATATATATATCCATATATATGTCATCATATAGTTTTTACAAGTTTTAACGTTCGTGAATCACCGGTCAACTTGGGTGGTCAATTGTCTATATGAAACATATTTCAATTAATCAAGTCTTAACAAGTTTGATTGCTTAACATGTTGGAAACATTTAATCATGTAAATATCAATCTCAATTAATATATATAAACATGGAAAAGTTCGGGTCACTACATATTGGGCCTAACAAACCCCATCCAAAGTACCGGATGCTTTAGTACTTCGAAATTTATATCATATCCGAAGGGTGTCCCAGAATGATGGGGATATTCTTATATATGCATCTTGTTAATGTCGGTTACCAGGTGTTCACCATATGAATGATTTTTATCTCTATGTATGGGATGTATATTGAAATATGAAATCTTGTGGTCTATTGTTACGATTTGATATATATAGGTTAAACCGATAACTCACCAACATTTTTGTTGACGTTTAAAGCATGTTTATTCTCAGGTGAATATTAAGAGCTTCCGCTGTTGCATACTAAAATAAGGACAACATTTGGAGTCCATGTTTGTATGATATTATGTAAAAACTGCATTTAAGAAATATATGTCGATGTAATATATTTCTATTGTAAACCATTATGTAATGGTCGTGTATAAACAATATATTTTAGATTATCATTATTTGATAATCTACGTAATGCTTTTGAAACCTTTATTGATAAAATAAAGGTTATGGTTGTTTTAAAAATGAATGCAGTCTTTGAAAAACGTCTCATATAGAGGTCAAAACCTCGCAACGAAATCAATTAATATGGAACGTTTATAATCAATATGAACGGGACATTTCATAAACCATCTGAAATACCCCGTTCATATACAATATAAACGATTCACAATAGTTGATTACATCGCGAGGTAATTGACCTCTATATGATACATTTTACAAACATTGCATTCGTTTTTAAAAGACAAACTTTCTCTACATCGAAAGTTGATGGCAAGCATACTATTTCATAATACCTCCAACTATAATTGACTTAATAATATTCTTGATGAACTCGACGACTCGAATGCAACGTCTTTTGAAATATGTCATGAATGACTCCAAGTAATATCTCTAATATGAGCCAATGCACAGCGAAAGATTTTCTTTCATACCTAAGAATAAACATCCTTTCAAGTGTCAACCAAAAGGTCGGTGAGTTCATAGGTTTATCATAAAAAAATAAAATTCATCATTTTGATAGACCACAAGATTTAAATCCTGCATGGTACAAATGAGCCCGAATCCTATACCCACCTGTAATGTACATGCGATATCTTTTAAATACATTACATCTTTCTCGTGTACGAAATTATCTTTCATAAATCTTAGTAACCGTACACATATCTTGTGCACAAAAATAACATACACATAACCTGTGAAAAAAAAATCATTCTCTCGATACATAACATTCACTTTTCATTGCTTTTATAGCTTGGCTTGATAACCGACCTTAACATATAATGCGCATAATAATATCCCCAAAAAAGAACATCTCGTCTGTATAATAATGATATAAACTTCGAAGTACTAAACACCACCCCCACTAGCCCTTCCGTCTAGTGAACACTCAGGGTGGGGGTGTTAAACCCGGTAGCTACCTTTAGGATTCGTGTCAATTAGGCATGCACTAATTCTTAAAATTAGTGATGTTCCCTAATTCTTAGGTTACCAAGCAATAATAATCAGGGGAAAAATTTTCATATCAATTGTGGTAATTATCACGTCCACATAATTTAATGGTGGCAATTATCACGTCCACATAATTCATTCGAGGAATGTTTTGCTTGTGTCTATCTCGTCAAACATTTATAAAAGCATTTCATGTATTCGCAGTTCAAAATGTATTTCAAAAGCATTTAATAAAGCAGTTGTAAAATTAGCGCATGTATTCTCAGTCCCAAAAATGTAAAGAGTAAAAGGGAATCAAATGGACTCACGCATATAAATATTGTAAAACAGTTAATAAAGCATTTGCATGTATTCTCAGCCCAAAAATGAAATGAGTAAAAAGGGATTAAATGAACTCACCATACTGTATTTTGTAGTAAAAATACATATTACGATATTAAACAATGCAGGATTGGCCTTGGATTCACGAACCTATATCATTTGTATATTTATTAATATACATAGTTGTAATGGAACAGATATATATAAATTTTATTATTAATATCCTTTTTTATATTAATAATATATATATGTTATTTATGTAAGTGTAGTTATATAAAATTTATACTAAATTTTATTTAAAATCATATATTTATATTATATCTTAAATTATGTGTTATATATGTTTATTTTGTATATATGTCTTAAATAATTATTATAGTTACATTAATATCTATATATAATTAGTATTATATTAAAATACCTAATTTGTTAAATGTAGTATTTATATAATGTTAATATATTTTTCATATAGTTTTGTGGAATCTCAATATAATTATAGTATATTTAATAAGTGTGTTTTTATGTACAAGATATGTACTTGTTAAAAAAAATGGTAGTTTTTATTTTAATGTTTTTCTAGTGATAGTAATAATAACTTTATTAATAATTTTATAAATGATAATATTAATGATTGTTTTTATAATAAATCTCATAATAATGATAATAATAATAAACCTTTTCATCATAATGATAATAATATTAATGTTTTAAAATAAATAATAATATCATAAGTAATACTCATAATAATAATAATAATAATAATAATAATAATAATAATAATAATAATAATAATAATAATAATAATAATAATAATAATAATAATAATAATAGATATAATACTTATTTTTATGATAGTAATAATAAATACAAATATGATACTTATAATAATAATTATAATTATAATACTAGTAATAACAATAACAATAATAATCACAATAATAACAATAATAATGATAATAATAAACATAATAATAACTAATAATAATAATGATAGAAATAAAATAAAAGTGTATACCCTCTCCAAGCTTTTTCTAAAAAAAATGCCCCAGACGAGACTCGAACCCACGACCTCTCGCTAAACCAAAACACCTCCTAACCATCCGTCTATTCTCAACTTTTCTGTTATATTCATACCATAATTCTATGTAATCTATTTTTCTGTGTCTTTCTTCATCTTCTATTTATCATCAATCATCACATTTACATTTACAGCTCTCACGAACATAAACTGGGCCTCATACAGGAATACGGCCCATAAATAGCCCAATATAAATAGCAGTCCGATACAACCCTTTAAATCCCGTCCGAATTGATTTTTGTATCCAGTATGTGTCTCGCCAATACAATAGGAAATAGGTAGGGTATTTGTTCCATTATATATTATCATAATTATTTAATTAAATCACCATCATCTTGTTTGTTTGAAAATAGAAGGAACAAGAACGCAGTAATGGGTATTATCTTCATTCTTAACACTCTCTAATCCTCACAACCCTCACTAAGCCATATCATCAATATTACATCTTACCCAACTTCATCATACAGATCACCAGCAAACGAAAAAAAATAATACTCCATAATCCCAATTACTTGAGTTTTATGTCTCTAGTACAATAACCCACCTAGACTTGGCCAAACATAATTAATCAGAAGCCCAACTAGTTTAGTCCAATAACTCGTTCAGTTCCATAACGATTTAATTTTCCCCAGCTTGTAAATTGAATATGACGACAGAATATAAAGGGGTGGGGTCTTAGGTTCTTCCACTAAAATATCCTCTTTATTGTATCATCATTAATCATCTATTATTAACAGGAACAAAGAAAATTCTTACGCATGTACTAGGGTCTTTGGTTCGTTCGTCTCCATCATTTTCTATCGTATTCTCCCTCATCAATAACTTTTCCTTCATCACTTCCTGATACTATGTACTAGAAGTAAGAATAGTTTAAAGATGGTGGCGGCTTTGTGGTGGTTGTGGTGTTCAAGATGGTGTTTCGATGTGATCCTTTCATTAGCCTTTAATGGTGATGGGTTGGTTTTTAGGTTAACCGGTGGTGGTGATTGTATAATAGTTAATGAAGGTGGTTAAGTGGTGGTTAATGGGTTGTGTTTCACGGTGGAAGATTCTTGGTGGCGGTTTAGAGTTTGATCATAACAATATCGGCTGTAGAGTGGTTATTGAATAAAGGGTGATGTCGGTTAACGAAGAAACAAGAAACATGAGAGTGGTGGATTATATATGGAACAAGTGTTGAAGATGTGGTTTGGCGTGATGGTGGTTCTCCGGTGGTCGAAGATGTTTTGGGTTTCAAAGGTGGTGTCCGGTTATGGTGATCGTGTTGGTGGTTCATGTTGATTTAAATGGGTTCAACAATGGAATGGTGTTGGATAGTTGTTTTGTAGTGTTCCATGGAGACAGACATGGGTGTTGTGGGAAGGTAATTTAAGATAGTTGTATATGGATGAAATAGACAATAGGAAAACAAACACAGTCTTAAGCCATAGCGAAATTACCGGTGTGAAGTGGTGATTCTACGAAGAATAAGAGGAAGAGATTGAGAGATGATGATGGTTACTTATGTTTCTCTCTCTCCAGCATTTCAAACATATATCTTAATATGTTAAGATTAGATCGAATAATTGTATGAAGAAACAAAAACAGTCTTTGCAATTTAATAATAATAATAATTAGTTATAGATATATTATTAAACGTGCAAAATGAAAAGAAAAACAGTTTAGCAGCCAATATTTTAACTTCATCTACCGACAGTTTTCACGGACTACTATTTCGTACCCCATTGTGAATCAGTGGCGGATAAAAATTATTCAGAAAAATTCCAAATTTTTATATTAAATATATTTAATTATTTTGGTCATTATGGTATAAATTTCGATTATTAACTATTAAATAAAAATTACATTAATTGTCCCTTTCATTTATGGGTGAAATATAAAAAGTGTTAAAATTTGATAACTAGATCCTAAATACATTTTTAGTAAGCCTAAAATTTATAGAACTCATTTTTGAATCACCGTTTTTTTAAAATCATATAAGTTTGAATTTAACTTACTTAATATCAATCGGGCCATCAAATGAGTATTACAATCATTTAATATTTATTTAATATACTTTATTTATATATAGAGATATATTTTAAATAATAATTATTATAATATCCTATTTTTATTTTATTAAATTTTAATAACAACAACATATAATACTTCAAATTATATTTTAAATTATTATTTATATATACATACACACATATCTATTTACAATTAATTGTTCGTGAATCATCGGGAATGGTCAAAAGGGCAAATGCATTCATGTAACTGTTCTAAAGTTTTCGAGACTCAACATTACAAACTTTGCTTATCGTGTTGGAAACATATAAAGATTAAGTTTAAATTTGGTCGGAAATTCCCGGGTCGTCACAGTACCTACCCGTTAAAGAAATTTCGTCCCGAAATTTGAGTGAGGTGGTCATGGTTAACAATAAAAAAATTTTTCATGACGAATATGAGTTGATAAATAGAGTTTTATAATCATTGAGTAATATGGATAAAATGATTCGATTAATCGAAGCGTATGAATGAAGCTATCATAAAAGATCGAGATGAAGAAATGGAGATTTTCCCTAACTTTTGACGTAGTCGCGATTGAATTTCGGAATTCAAGGGATTTAAATAAATCTTCGAAATCTGAGAGATTTGATTCTTCGGCGAATAAGAAGATTAAGATCTCTATAATTAAATACGGTGATCTGCCTCGATTACTCTGTCTGATATTTCCATTATAAATTAAACTCCTCCGTTCCATTATTCTCACCATTCCTATACTTTCTTTCTTAGTTCATACATCCAAAAGATTGTGAAAATGCTTAGTCCAGTTCTAATCCCTAATATTTTCCCTAATTATTATTTCTGTCATCCTTCTTTTCAATCTTCCACCAGAAAAATCTATTTACTTTTAATATAACCTTGGGGTGATACTATTCTTAATTATGCCGTGTATTTATATTGTTATTCCTATTAATATCCACGGTTTGTAACTTCCGTGTTGTTATTGAGCTTCATATTCTCCCTTATATTTTGGAGTCCCTGTTTCCGTCTTCTATAATCATCGTCATTCATAGTTAATGCTCTCTCTTATTTGCTACGATTTATACCCCCTTTCTATTTCGGATCTTCATGCTTTTGTTTTTTTTTCGCAAGTAATGGTTCAGAATTCGTAGGTATGAATTATCATAATATACAAGGTAGAAAGGAAAGGTAGTAGCATGATTTGATTTGTCAAATTACCAGAATATCTGGAAAAGACCGAATCATCAAGAAAATATTTTCTTGATATTTTTGAGGTTATATAGAATACAAGAGTTGTGTAACATGGCACATGATGATGTTATGATCTGTGAATCATCACATTCCATTAGAAACTTAGCATGACTTACTGTAATATAATCACGTTGATCAAGTGTCATTATATTATACTAACTCATGCATCAATTTCCAACACTACTTCAAAATCATTCATAATTCAAACTCGAATTTTAAAGAAATTTAGAAACTAAAGTAGTTTCCTTTATGAGATAGTATAGATAGCTCAAAGAGATAAATAATTTAGGACGAGAGTATTTATGAAAATATCCTCAGAAATATCAAAGATATTTATGATGATATTTTGGAATTTCCAAGTTCGAAGGTTGATGAAGAAAATTTTTTTTCGCAAGATTTTAACATGACTTCGGAGCAAGATATTCTCTAAAGATTTCAACGGATCCAGAATTACTTGGATTCTTTGAATATAGGGTATGGTCCTTGTATTTGTCCTTGGTCTCCTTCATGGTTAGCTCAATCTATTTTTCCATTCCAAATTTTCTATCAAGCGTTCCCAACATTCAATTCTTTGTTATCAAACTTTTGGCCGTTTAGACCATCTACGATTTTGCTGTTTCCTCTGCATTTAATGCTACCATAATTGAATCATCGGTTATCAATCCGAGGTGGTTTCAAGAGAATTGTATTTTTAGATGATTAAACGCTGATGGTAATATGGTGGAATATAAAAGGTTCTCTGGTAACAATAAAAGAGCATGCAGATATATCAAGATTATAATAAGGTTGTTTCCAACAAAAAGTCAAAATTAACTTGCTGGAGCTGTGACAAAATTTGCTACTTTGAAAAGGATTACCAAGTTATTTTGGATAATAATAACACTAAAGGAATTAGCACAGCTACGTGTTAAACGTTTACTCAATTTCCGAGAGTTTTCAGGTGCATAACTATACGCATCAATCTTTTCTTCCGTAGATGAAGTGCGGTTGGTTCATCCTCTGGATTGAGGTGTTTTTAATAATCATGAATGGTTTGAACGCAGATCGTAATCGTCAAGATACAAATGAGGTTTAAGATGAAATCAAGTGGAAAACTTGAAGTGTTTAGTTTCATATGTTATAATCAATATTTTAATTTATTTTAATTGTCCAATGTTATTAGTCCACAGTCGATAGTCCACAGTTAACAGTCCAATAATTCATATATAGTTTAATATATAATTTTTGAATTAATTAATACGTATCGTGACCCGTGTACATGTCTCAGACTCGATCACAACTCAAAGTATATATATTATTATAGAATCAACCTCAACCCTGTATAGCTAACTCTCGCATTACTGCATATAGAGTGTCTATGGTTATTCCAAATAATATATATAGATGCGTCGATATGATATATCAAAACTTTGTATACGTGTCCCGATATTTAAATGCGTAAATAACAGTATTTAAATGACAATAAATAAAGTGGGTAAATTAAATAATAGAAATTAAATGACGATAAATAAAATTGCGAGAATTGCGATAAATAAACTGCGATAAGTAAATTGCGATAATAAAATGTAATAAGGAATTAACAGTTAGCTAGGAACAGTTAGCTAGGATTTTGTTAGCGTGATTTCTTAGCAAAATTTCTCATAGTTAATTTGTTTGTTTCTAACAAATTTTATTTCGTCCAATTTTTTCTTCATTATGCCACTTGTTGGATTCTGATAGGTCAAAATCCAAATATAAAATTGAATGAAAATGGTTATTCTGCGGTGAACGGATACGTATATCTGTGGATGTAAGTAGGATAGTAAATGACTGTTGAATTAGATTCGAAGAATGTACAGTGTAACTTATTAATGTGAAATCTAAATATTTCTAGGGTATTACCTACCCGTTAAAATATTTTCACCATTAACAGTTTGTACAAAAGAATTTTTAATTACAATCTTTATGAAAATATACTTAAAGAAATATACTTACATATATATTTTCCTCAGATGTAATCATGGATTTAATGAGTTAATATGATATTAACTCATCTGATTTACCATTAGAACAAGAATATATAATCTCTAAAATATTAGAGATTACATAATCGCCATGTCGAATGAAGATAAATGATGTAGAACGATATGTAGAATGATGATTATACTCGAGGTACAGAATGGGATGATGAGACGTGTGTTTTTGATGGTACGGGTGCTATTGCTGGTGGTCCTGTTGATGTCGGTGATGTTGCTGAAGCTGGTAGGTTTTGCACCACGTTTTCCAAATTGATTACTCGAGCGCGAAGCTCGTTGACTTTTTCCATTATTCCGGGATGATTGTCGGTCGGAACGAGCGGATGAATAATGTTTTGAATTTGAGATATTATATAATCATGGCGAGATATTTGGGTAATGAGGGCAAAAATAGTGTTTCGGATTGGTTCGCCGGTGAGTGCTTTAGGTTCTTCGCCAAGAGTGCAGGTTGGTGGGCGGAAAGGATCGCCTTCTTCTCGTCTCCATCGGTTAAGTCGACTACAAACCCATCAGATGAATTGGGGATGGCTGATTGATTGATTCATTCTGGTGACACCGCTTTCGGAGCTTAGGTGAAAATCCATGTCGGAATAGCTGTCGGAATAACTATCGGAATAGCTATCAAAATCTGAGGGACTCGAACTGGTTGAGGGATTCATCTCGTACGATCAGATGAAGGATTTTTGATAAGAATTAGGTTATAGGATGTAGATTAGTACCCTGCAATACATAATTTACATATGCATATATAATACTAAAATCCCATAATTTACGGAGGAATCTACGGAAGCTGTCAGGCAAAGGTAACAATAACAGATATGCTAATATATGAATTTTATCCATACACTATTCATGCAATCAATGCAGTAAGATGTGTCTAGACTAGGAATGATAAGCAGGTAATTTCCTAAGGATAATAAGCAGATGATTTTCGACTAAAAATGATAAGTAAAACTTTTGACATGCAGACACGGTCTAATTCCAGACTCACTAGTGCATCTAAACAACTATCAGTTAGACACACTAATGCAAGACCTGGTTCGCTAAGACCACCGCTCTGATACCAACTGAAATACCCCGTTCATATACAATATAAACGATTCACAATAGTTGATTACATCGCGAGGTAATTGACCTCTATATGATACATTTTACAAACATTGCATTCGTTTTTAAAAGACAAACTTTCTTTACATCGAAAGTTGACGGCAAGCATACTATTTCATAATACCTCCAACTATAATTGACTTAATAATATTCTTGATGAACTCGACGACTCGAATGCAACGTCTTTTGAAATATGTCATGAATGACTCCAAGTAATATCTCTAATATGAGCAAATGCACAGCGGAAGATTTCTTTCATACCTAAGAATAAACATGCTTTCAAGTGTCAACCAAAAGGTCGGTGAGTTCATAGGTTTATCATAAAACAATAAAATTCATCATTTTGATAGACCACAAGATTTAAATCCTGCATGGTACAAATGAGCCCGAATCCTATACCCACCTGTAATGTACATGCGATATCTTTTAAATACATTACATCTTTCTCGTGTACGAAATTATCTTTCATAAATCTTAGTAACCGTACACATATCTTGTGCACAAAAATAACATACACATAACTTGTGAAAAAAAAAATCATTCTCTCGATACATAACATTCACTTTTCATTGCTTTTATAGCTTGGCTTGATAACCGACCTTAACATATAATGCGCATAATAATATCCCCAAAACAGAACATCTCATCTGTATAATAATGATATAAACTTCGAAGTACTAAACACCACGCCCACTAGCCCTTCCGTCTAGTGAACATTCTCGGTGAGGGTGTTAAATCCGGTAGCTACCTTTAGGATTCGCATCAATTAGGCGTGCACTAATTCTTAAAATTAGTGATGTTCCCTAATTCTTAGGTTACCAAGCAATAATAATCAGGGGAAAAATATTCATATCAATTGTGGCAATTATCACGTCCACATAATTCAATGGTGGCAATTATCACGTCCACATAATTCATTCGAGGAATGTTTTGCTTGTGTCTATCTCGTCAAACATTTATAAAAGCATTTCATGTATTCGCAGTTTAAAATGTATTTCAAAAGCATTTAATAAAGCAGTTGTAAAATTAGCGCATGTATTCTCAGTCCCAAAAATGTAAAGAGTAAAAGGGAATCAAATGGACTCACACATATAAATATTGTAAAACAGTTAATAAAGCATTTGCATGTATTCTCAGCCTAAAAATGAAATGAGTAAAAAGGGATTAAATGAACTCACCATACTGTATTTTGTAGTAAAAATACATATTACGACATTAAACAATGCAGGGTTGGCCTTGGATTCACGAACCTATATCATTTATATATTTATTAATATACATAGTTGTAATGGAACAGATATATATAAATTTTATTAGTTATATCCTTTTTTATATTAATAATATATATATGTTATTTATGTAAGTGTAGTTATATAAAATTTATACTAAATTTTATTTAAAATCATATATTTATATTATATCTTAAATTATGTGTTATATATGTTTATTTTGTATATATGTCTTAAATAATTATTATAGTTATATTAATATCTATATATAATTAGTATTATATTAAAATACCTAATTTGTTAAATGTAGTATTTATATAATGTTAATATATTTTTCATATAGTTTTGTGGAATCTCAATATAATTATAGTATATATAATAAGTGTGTTTTTATGTACAAGATATGTATTTGTTAAAAAAATGATAGTTTTGATTTTAATGTTTTTCTAGTGATAGTAATAATAACTTTATTAATAATTTTATAAATGATAATATTAATGATTGTTTTTATAATAAATCTCATAATAATGATAATAATAATAAACCTTTTCATCATAATGATAATAATATTAATGTTTTAAAATAAATAATAATATCATAAGTAATACTCATAATAATAATAATAATAGATATAATACTTATTTTTATGATAGTAATAATAAATACAAATATGATACTTATAATAATAATTATAATACTAGTAATAACAATAACAATAATAATCACAATAATAACAATAATAATGATAATAATAAACATAATAATAACTAATAATAATAATGATAGAAATAAAATAAAAGTGTATACCCTCTCCAAGATTTTTCTAAAAAAAAATGCCCCAGACGAGACTCGAACCCGCGACCTCTCGCTAAACCAAAACACCTCCTAACCATCCGTCTATTCTCAACTTTTATGTTATATTCATACCTTAATTCTATTTAATCTATTTTTCTGTGTCTTTCTTCATCTTCTATTTATCATAATCATCACATTTACATTTGCTGCTCTCACGAACATAAACTGGGCCTCATATAGGAATACGGCCCATAAACAGCCCAATATAAATAGCAGTCCAATACAACCCTTTAAATCCCGTCCGAATTGATTTTTGTATCCAGTATGTGTCTCGCCAATACAATAGGAAATAGGTAGGGTATTTGTTCCATTATATATTATCATAATTATTTAATTAAATCACCATCATCTTGTTTGTTTGAAAATAGAAGGAACAAGAACGCAGTAATGGGTATTATCTTCATTCTTAACACTCTCTAATCCTTACAACCCTCACTAAGCCGTATCATCAATATTACATCTTACCCAACTTCATCATACAGATCACCAGCAAACGAAAAAAAATAATACTCCATAATCCCAATTACTTGAGTTTTATGTCTCTAGTACAATAACCCACCTAGACTTGGCCAAACATAATTAATCAGAAGCCCAACTAGTTTAGTCCAATAACTCGTTCAGTTCCATAATGATTTAATTTTCCCCAGCTTGTAAATTGAATATGCCGACAGAATATAAAGGGTGGGGTCTTGGGTTCTTCCACTAAAATATCCTCTTTATTGTATCATCATTAATCATCTATTATTAACAGGAACAAAGAAAATTCTTACGCATGTACTAGGGTCTTTGGTTCGTTCGTCTCCATCATTTTCTATCGTATTCTCCCTCATCATTAACTTTTCCTTCATTACTTCCTGATACTATGTACTAGAAGTAAGAATAGTTTAAAGATGGTGGCGGCTTTGTGGTGGTTGTGGTAATCAAGATGGTGTTTCGATGTGATCCTTTCATTAGCCTTTAATGGTGATGGGTTAGTTTTTAGGTTAACCGGTGGTGGTGATTGTATAATAGTTGATGAAGGTGGTTAAGTGGTGGTTAATGGGTTGTGTTTCACGGTGGAAGATTCTTGGTGGCGGTTTAGAGTTTGATCATAACAATATCGGCTGTAGAGTGGTGATGGAATAAAGGGTGATGACGGTTGACGAAGAAACAAGAAACACGAGAGTGGTGGATTATATATGGAACAAGTGTTGAGGATGTGGTTTGGCGTGATGGTGGTTCTCCGGTGGTCGAAGATGTTTTGGGTTTCAAAGGTGGTGTCCGGTTATGGTGATCGTGTTGGTGGTTCATGTTGATTTAAATGGGTTCAACAATGGAATGGTGTTGGATAGTTGTTTTGTAGTGTTCCATGGAGACAGACATGGGTGTTGTGGGAAGGTAATTTAAGATAGTTGTATATGGATGAAATAGACAATAGGAAAACAAACACAGTCTTAAGCCATAGCAAAATTACCGGTGTGAAGTGGTGATTCTACGAAGAATAAGAGGAAGAGATTGAGAGATGATGATGGTTACTTATGTTTCTCTCTCTCCAGCATTTCAAACATATATCTTAATATGTTAAGATTAGATAGAATAATTGTATGAAGAAACAAAAACAGTCTTTGCAATTTAATAATAATAATAATTAGTTATAGATATATTATTAAACGTGCAAAATGAAAAGAAAAACAGTTTAGCAGCCAATATTTTAACTTCATCTACCGACAGTTTTCACGGACTACTATTTCGTACCCCATTGTGAATCAGTGGCGGATAAAAATTATTCAGAAAAATTCCAAATTTTTATATTAAATATATTTAATTATTTTGGTCATTATGGTATAAATTTCGATTATTAACTATTAAATAAAAATTACATTAATTGTCCCTCTCATTTATGGGTGAAATATAAAAAGTATTAAAATTTGATAACTAGATCCTAAATACATTTTTAGTAAGCCTAAAATTTATAGAACTCATTTTTGAATCACCGTTTATTTTAAAATCATATAAGTTTGAATTTAACTTACTTAATATCAATCGGGACATCAAATGAGTATTACAATCATTTAATATTTATTTAATATACTTTATTTATATATAGAGATATATTTTAAATAATAATTATTATAATATCCTATTTTTATTTTATTAAATTTTAATTACAACAACATATAATACTTCAAATTATATTTTAAATTATTATTTATATATACATACACACATATCTATTTACAATTAATTGTTCGTGAATCATCGGGAATGATCAAAAGGGCAAATGCATTCATGTAACTGTTCCAAAGTTTTCGAGACTCAACATTACAAACTTTGCTTATCGTGTCGGAAACATATAAAGATTAAGTTTAAATTTGGTCGGAAATTCCCGGGTCGTCACACCATCGCAATCGCGGAGATGCCTGGTCTCAAAATGCCTATAAAAGCCAACGAATTCTGCTCGATCAACGTACACCAGATTGATTAATTCAATCTTTTCTTTCTCTCTATATTTATAATTTATATTTATATTATAATTTTAATTTTAATTTAAGTTTAATAATAATTGGGTTGTTGTAAGAAATGTTTTACGAGTTTTAAATCGGAGTTCAGTCCGTGTAACGCTACGCTATTAATAATCATTGTAAGCTATGTTCTTCCTTTTTAAATTAATGTCTCGTAACTAAGTTATTATTATGCTTATTTGAGCCGAAGTAATCGTGATGTTGGACTAAATATTAAGACGGGGTTATTGGATTTTATACCATAATTAGGGTTTGGACAAAAGACCGACACTTGTGGACATTGGAATATGACTATTAATAGATGGGGGAATTGTCTAATTGAGCGACAACTCATTGGAATCTGTCGAACCTATCTTCAAATTAGTTAAACCAATAATTATTAAATGATTATGCATGTCCTATTTAGTGACGTTTATACGACATCTTTTACGATCATTTAATTAATTATTCGGGTTGGGTAATTGATTATTCATTCTGGCCAAGTGGATAAATTAATATATCATGGAATAATTAAAACAGGGGTGGATTACATACAAGGGTCATTGGTGTAATTGTTATCAAAGTATTAAAAGCTTGAATTACACGTAGTCGATAACCTGGTGTAATTATTAACAAAGTATTAAAACTTTGTTACAGTTTAAATCCTTAATTAGTTGGAATATTTGACTTCGGGAATAAGGTTAATTTGACGAGCATTTTATAATTATGACCAATGGACTATTATGGACAAAAACCAAATAGGTATCAAATAATCCAGGACAAAGGACAATTAACCCAGGGTAATAAATTAAAATGAAAACGTCAAACATCATGATTACGGAAGTTTAAATAAGCATAATTCTTTTATTGTATTTTTCATCGTACTTTTATTTACTGTCATTTTATTTATCGTCATTTATTTTTACGCTTTATTTGTATTTTTAATTATTGTACGCACTTTAATTATTGTCATTTATCTTTACGCTTAAAATATAAAATTGACAAACCGGTCATTAAACGGTAAAACCCCCTTTTATAATATTACTACTCATATATATAATTATATATATTTGTATAAATATGGCTGTTAAAAATATAGTACGTAATCACTAGCTCCCTGTGGAATGAACCGGACTTACTAAAAATTACACTACTTTACGATTACGTACACTGCCTATAGTGTTGTAGCAAGGTTTAGGTATATCCCATAAATAAAGAAATAAAAGTTGTGTAATTTCGTCGTATTTCGTAATAAACAATAATAGTATTTCGTACACCCACGCTTCGCACATCAAAGACCACCGCTCTGATACCATATGAGATGACCCGTCCTAATCCATAAGGACGAATACAATAACATATGATTACATTGCGAGGTATTTGACCTCTAAATGACACATTTTACAAACATTGCATTCGTTTTAAAAAGACAAGCTTTCGTTACAACAAAAGTTGACAGGCATGCATACTATCTCATAATATATCCAACTATGAATGACTTATTATCAATCTTGATGAACTCAACGACTCGAATGCAACGTCTTTTGAAATATGTCATGAATGACTCCAAGTAATATCTTTAAAATGCATAGCGGAAGATTTCCTTAATACCTGAGAATAAACATGCTTTAAAGTGTCAACCAAAAGGTTGGTGAGTTCATTAGTTTATCATCAACAATCATTTCCATAGTTTTAATTAGACCACAAGATACTCATATTTCGAAAACAATCTGTGCAGGTCTGCTCACTGGTGTAAAAATCATTCATATGAAGAACACCGGAAATTTACAAAACAATCTCACCAACGGTAGCTAATGCATCGTGCAATGAAAAAATTTCTCACCGAGGGTAGCTAAAACAGTAGCTAATGAATCGTGCAATGCAAAAATTTCTCACCGATAGTAGCTAATAAATCAAACCATTTTGGTAGCTAATGCATCGTGCAATGCAAAAATTTCTCACCGAGGATAGCTAAAACGGTTTCTAATGCATCGTGCGTTGCAAAAATTTCTCACCGATAGTAGCTAATAAATCGAACCATTTCGATAGTTAATGCATCGTGCAATGCAAAAATTTCTCACCGAGGATAGCTAAAACGGTAGCTAATGCAATGCAAAAATTTCTCACAGATAGTAGCTAATAAATCAAACCATTTCGGTAGCTAATGCATCGTGTAATGCAAAAATTTCTCACCGATGGTCGATAATCTTTATAGAAATCGAACCTATGAATCCAAATAATTCTATCATAGAATGCAGTTTTTAGTACTTGTGTCTATTTCGTCAAACATTTATAAAAGCAGTCCATCTATTCTCAGTTCAAAAATATATCTCAAAAGCATTTAATAAAACAGTTATAAAAACAGCGCATGTATTCTCAGTCCTAAAAATGTAAAGAGTAAAAGGGAATCAAATGAACTCACAATACTGTATTTCGTAGTAATTATGCATATGATGGCATTGAACAAGTGCAAGGTTGGCCTCAGATTCACAAACCTATATTAAGTATATATATATTTATGTGATGGTCAATATCTGTCTAACAATTTAGTTCAAGTCATAGTGTATCACAATCCTAATGCTCGAGATCGATATGCAAAAGTCACAGAAATCATCTTGACCCAAAATAACTTACAAAATCTATACATGTTTAAAACATAGTCGTTTTATATATTTAAATATATTTATCAGATTTTATTAAAATAGATAATACAAATTATTTATTAATAAATAAAAATTTATATTAAAATTTATATATTAAAAAATATACCTTTATATATCTTAAGTAATAAAATTTATAAAGTTCATTTAATATCATAAAAATATAATGATAGGTATTATTAATGTAAATATATTACATGTAGTAAAATATCTTTGTATCACATATTTATATGATAAAATAATATCGATAATAACAATAATAAGTAAAAGTTGTATTATTTTATAATAATAATTATTATTATTCTACTAATAAAAATAACAATATTTATATTTACTAATGATTATTAACTATAATAATAATATTTTATATAAAAATAATAATTCTATTCAAAATGATAATTTTAAATAATAATAATACTAAAATGATAATGATATTTTATAATAACAGTGATATTTCTATTTAAAAATGATAATTTTAATAAAAATAATGGTTTTAATATTAATGATACTTTTAATAATAATAATGATGATAAAAATAATAAAAATGATAGTTTTGATAAAAATATTAATTATTTTAATAATATTAATAATAATAATAATAATAATAATAATAATCATAATAATAATAATAATAATAATAATAATAATAATAATAATAATAATAATAATAATAATAATAATAATAATAATAATAATAATAATAATAATAATAATAATAATATTGATTATTAGATAATAATAATAATAACGATAATAACGACGATAACGATAACGATAACGATAATCATTTTAACAATAATACTTTAAAATTATAGATAATTCATTTGACTATAACTTTTAATCCGTTCATTGAAACCATACGCTTTCTAAATGAAAAGTTATTAATTTTTTGCCAGCTTTCCAACGACATGCATATCACATACCTTATCTCAATCGCAAATGTATTAAATTCATAAATCATCAAAACTATCTAACGACAATAATAAGCGTACAAGCATGCATAATCATATATACTCGAGCACTAGTCAGGGATACACTATTAATATATAAAAGTTAAGTTATGAGTGCTCACGTATCAATATTGTGATTCAATATTGCAGGAAAGTACGTAGATGCAACGGATATGATAAACACCAGTTTGACCTCACGAGCATATCCCCGAACATTACTCATAACCTCCATAGCTATAACCCATAATTTCCTTAGCTTTGTCCCACTCGTAAAACCCATTTTGAAATAACTCGCTCATAAACTCGTCGTAGTATTTTATGTATACTACTAATTATAATACTAATACTACTAATAGTAATATTAGAATTAATAATAATAATAATTATTATTATAATAATAATTATTATTATAAAATATAAATAGAGAGAGAGAGAGATCGATAGATTGAGAATGGATCAACTGGAACCAAAAACGGTCATTTTATAGCATCTTTCCTCCATCAACACCCCATGCGATCGCATGGATAATGTGAGGGGATGCCATGCGATCGCATGGCTCCTAATTCTAGCTCACGTGTTTTTGTTTGATCCTGCCGACACTTATTTTAATTATTATAATATATATTTATTTATTTAATTTATAAAATTAATTATAGATTATATTATATTCACGTGCATAGTTAATTTGTACTTTTAGTTCCGATAACTCGAACGTTTACGCTCGACTTATGTGCCGGTTCCGGTTTAACAAACGTCCTTTCGTATGTGTAGAAAACTTGCGCTTTACATTTCGTGACTCGTACTCTTGTCAAAATATAGACTTAAGTTATCAATAAACTATATCACTAAAAATGTAACTTTAACGTATAAATGTTATGGTCATTAGCTTCTTTAAATCAAAGTCTCGTTATATATATATATATATATATGATAATATAAATCAAAACATTTTGTATCTAGTTAATATTATATTTAATCATTTTGTAGAATATATAACTATATACATATGTATATATCTATCTATATATCTCTATTTAAAAATATAATTTAGACATATTATATATAATCAAAATATTTATTTAATAATATAATATTTAGTTTTTCCAAAACTATTTATATTTCAAAGTCCGTTTTGTATAATTTAAACTCGTCTTAATACTAGAAATTATTATATCAAATAATGTTTTAAATAATATGAAAACTAAATAATTAATTTTCCAAGGGACACGAGTCAATCATCATAAAACACGCTTTTGAAAATTAAACGGGAATGTTTACTAACTTTTGACTAACACTTGATAATAACATTTTTTGTAAATTCACTTTACCAAATATTCCGAATACTGATAAAATGACAGATTTCTTAAATCACAGTGGACCTCACAACAGAGACCTTAATCATATCACAATGAATGTGATAATTCAACTTATCATTTAATTCTGTCAATAAATATGTTAACCATATAGTGAAACAAATTCGATCATGTAAAGTATTATACATCTAATACTTTATTAACGTTTTCAAGTTATAATTATAATATATATTATTATCCAATTATAATGGTTCGTGAATTGTCAAGGTTTGGTCAAGGTTAAATGAATGTATGAACATAGTTTAAAATTTTTGAGATTCAACTTAACAAACTTTGCTTATTGTGTCGAAATAATATAAAGATAATATTTAAATTAGGTCGGAAATTTTCGGGTCGTCACATTACACATGTATACTATCTCGTCTTCGCACACTTTTATCGACGAACTACTAAACGCTTGATATGCTCACATCGAGGCGAAAACTTCTCTCGCATTACACTCGTACTTCCGTGTAAGGAAAACCTTTATCTAAATTCTCAATGGAGAGAGAGAGACTCTTCACATTATACTAGTATTCTCCACGAGGGTGAATAGTGAAATGTCCCGTTCATATTGATTATAAACGTTCCATATTAATTGATTTCGTTGCGATGTTTTGACCTCTATATGAGACGTTTTTCAAAGACTGCATTCATTTTTAAAACAACCATAACCTTTATTTTATCAATAAAGGTTTTTTTTAAAAAAACATTACGTAGATTATCAAATAATGATAATCTAAAATATACTGATTACACACGACCATTACATAATGGTTTACAATAGAAATATATTACATCGACATATGTTTCTTCAATGCAGTTTTTACACAATATCATACAAACATGGACTTCAAATCTTGTCCTTATTTTAGTATGTAATGGTGTATCCTATCGAATACACGCATAAAAGGCATAATGGTTGCATAAAAGTAGCATCAGGAAGGCTGGAAACAACAGTTTTGTGGAGTTAACCGTCCAGCGTTCTCCGTTGCACAGGCTGCTCCGTCATGCGTAAGCCCTGAAGGCCGCCTAGCGTGTAAGCCCTCGCCGGAGAACGGCCCTTTCAGCATAAATTTCGGATCACGAATAACAGAACGTATCATCATCTGACACGTGTCCCCAAACAATCTGGTGGATCTGACACTATAAATAGACCCCTTGGGAGGTCATTTTACAGAGTTCAGATATTCTGACAACTTTGAGAGCTAAGACTTTACTTCTCTTTCTCTCTCTACTTTCTCTCACTAGAAGTCATCCGGCTAGCACTTTTACGCTCTACGGACAACAGATTGATTAAGCCACCCCACAAGTTTCTACACTTGTGATCCGGGTCTGCAGGGGTTATTTCCCGAGGGTAAAAATCAATCGGCAACTCTCCACCCTCCTAAAGCTAGATTACTTCTAGTATCTTGTTGACACACTAAGCCTTACCTCATAAGGAAATAGGAGTTAACAATGGCGCCATCCATTATTAAGACGAATCATCTCACCAACACTGATAAAGACGGCGAAGATAACGAATTCATACCCATAGAAGTGGGCATGATACATCCATGGAAAGCTGGACAACGGAGGAAGGCAGAAGTATTAGAAGATTGGGAAGAGCAATTAATATCATTTCCGTCTATGTGTAACACAAATCCATCCGATGGTCCAGTAGTTATGGAAGCGTGAGTTGCTAATTGCTTAATACGCAACATTTTCACTGACACAGGAGCTGGAGCAGACATTATGTATGAACATTGCTTCATACAGCTACCCAAAGATGTACAAGAAAAAATGAAGGAAACATATGTGCCGCTGGCAAGTTTTACAAGTGAGCCGTCCTAGTCTGAAGGAAGTATTTTGCTTGAAGTAACCTTGGGCAAGCCACTCCTAAGATGCACAGCCAACATTGAGTTCTTGGTGGTTAAAGCAAATTCATAATACAACATAATTTTGGGAAGAACTGCTTTAATGACGTTTGGAGCTGTAACGTCAACTGTACATGGTATGATGAAGTTTCCAACGCCAGGCAGAGTAGCAACGTTATATGCAGAACGGTAGAAGTCAATTGAGTGTTCCCAAGTAACAAAGGCAGTAATTAAGCCAATCATACACGATGATGGGTCAATTTCACCAAATCTTAAATTTCCAGATCAAAAAATCATAATTGGGCACACGTTGTCCGCCGAATGTAAAGATAAATTATACAATATTTTGACAACAAATCTAGACGTTTTTGCATGGCAGCCGTCTGATATGACCGGTGTTCCAAGGGAAATTGCAGAGCATAGGCTAAACGTGAATCCCAACATACATCCTGTTTGTCAGAAAAAGCGTGGCATGGAGCCAGAATGAAGCAAATTCCTCCGTGATGAGGTACGAAGTTTGGTGGATGCTGGGATCTTGCGAGAGGTCAAATATCAAATATGGGTAGCCAATTCGGTCATGGTTAGGAAGCTGGACAACTCATGGCGGATGTGTGTGGATTTCACGGATATCAATAAAGCATGTCCAAAGGACAATTATCCTTTACCTGAAATTGATTAGAAGGTTGAATCATTGGCAGGATATCGATTCAAATGTTTCCTAGATGCTGCTAAGGGATATCATCAAATCCCAATGGCTTTAAAAGATGAAGACAAAACGGCTTTTCACACGACGGAGGGCATATTCTGTTACATGAAAATGCCTTTTGGTTTGAAGAATGCAGGAGCAACATATCAACGACTTATTGATATGGCATTTAAGGATCAAATTGAGCGAAACTTAGAAGCTTATGTTGATGACATTGTCATCAAAAGTCATACTGAAGAAAAGATGTTACGAGATCTACAGGAAACTTTTGCATCTCTGCGAAAAATTAACATGAAATTAAATCCCAAGAAGTGCACGTTCGGTGTGGAAGAGGGAAAATTCTTAGGTTATATTGTCACAGAACGTGGAATTAAGGCTAATCCTAAGAAAATTCAAGCAATTGAAGATATGAAGTCACCAACTAGCAAGAAGGATGTTCAACGGTTACATGGATGTCTAGCAGCATTAACAAGATTCTTGTCCAGAGCACCTGAAAAGTCACTTCCATTCATGAAGGTGTTAAAGGGCTGTTTAAATAAAAAAGATTTTGTGTGGACGGCGGAAGCCGAAAATTCATTCCAAGAGATCAAGCAGTTGTTAAAAACATTACCTACATTAACAGCACCAAAAGAGGGGGAAACCCTAATTTTATACTTAGCTGTCTCAAAGGAAGCAATAAGTTCTGTCCTAATCGCAGAACGGAACGGCGTGCAAATGCCTATATATTTTATTAGTAAGGTGTTGCAGCTTAGTGAAACAAATTATCAACCACTTCACCGTATGGTTTATGCCCTTGTGCATACTGCACGACGTTTACGAAGATATTTTCAAGGTCATCCTATCTTAGTGTTAACAGATCAACCGTTGAAGCAAATACTCCGACGTCTAGAATCATCCGGCCGTTTAGCAAAATGGGCCATCGAGTTGGGGGAGTATGAGATCAATTTTACTCCCCGAAGTGCAGTTAAAGGACAAATTTTGGCAGATTTCCTCTTGGAGACAAATGAAAAAGTAGAGTATGATAACAAAATGGCACCATCACAGCATGAGTGGGAGTTGCACACTGATGGGGCATCCAGTGAAGAGGGAACAGGTGCAGGGCTAGTTTTAACAAGTCCAGACGGTGAAGAGTATAATTATGCATTGAAATTCTGTTTTTATGCTTCAAACAATGCAGCAGAGTATGAGGCATTACTCTCCGGCCTCCGCATAGCGGTAGAAATGGGGATAACAAATTTATGAGCATATGTTGATTCTCAAATTGTCGCCCAGCAGGTTAATGGAACGTTCGATGCAAGGGATACATCCATGAGGCAATATGTAAAGTTGGTGGAAGCAATTTCAAAGAAATTTGATAACCTTGAAGTCGTGCAAATCCCTCAAAATAAGAACAAAAAAGCTGACGTCTTGAGCAAGTTAGCTACTTTAACCTTTGATCATTTACACAAACGAGTGTTGGTTGAAGATCTTAAGGAGAAATCAATACATGGAAAACCAATTATTGCAATAGTTGAAGGGGCTAAGGAAACTTGGATGACTCCGTATTTGAGATATTTGCATGACGGATGGTTACCTGTTGATAAGGCAGAAGCAAGAAGGATAAGAGTGACTGCACCAATGTATGAGATTGTTAGTGGTGTCCTTTATCGAAAGTCATACAATGGTCTGTTGTTAAGATGTTTAATCGATGATGAAGCGTTAAAAGTGGTCAAAGAAATGCATGAAGGAGTTTGTTCTCAACACTCCGGTTTTCGTACTGTGGCATCACGGATCATGCCACAAGGGTATTTTTGGCCTTCCCTTTATCGGGATGTCGCAGAAATCATAAAAAAATGTGAGAATTGTCAGAGGCATGGTACAATTCAGTGTCTTCCAAAGTATGATTTGATACCGGTGTCATCCGCTTGGCCGTTCTGTAAATGGGCTATTGATATTGTGGGGCCATTCAATAGGAGCACTGGTAATGCTAAGTTCTTGGTGGTAGCGATCGATTTTTTCACGAAATGGGTTGAAGCAAAGGCTTTAGCAAAAATTACAGGAGAAAATGTCAAAAAGTTTGTTTGGCATGATATTGTATGCCGTTATGGGGTGCCAAATGAAATAGTCAGTGATAACGGCAAGCAATTTGCAGAAAATCCATTTCGGAGTTGGTGTGAAGAGCTGGGCATAAAGAAAAATTTTACATCTGTTGCTCATCCTCAAGCGAACGGACAAGTGGAGGTTACCAACAAGGAAATCGTTGCTGGCATTAAGGTACGGTTGGGTCTAAGTCAAACTGGATGGGTGGATGAGCTGCCAAATGTATTTTGGGCACACCGGACGATGCCAAAGCGGAGCACGGGGGAAACACCTTTCAGTCTGGTGTATGGAATAGAGGCAGTGATACCGGCTGAAATATGTGTGCCAACGCAACGCATTATGGCATTTGATGTTGAGGCTAATTCTGAGGCATTAAGGGAGAATCTCAACTTGTTGGAGGAAAGAAGGTTGATGGCCGCCATCCGGTAAGTAGATAACAAGCATAAAATGGCAAAATATTATAACAAGAAAGTGCAGCATGTGCAGTTTGAAGTAGGTGATTTAGTACTACGTGATAATGAGGCAAGCAGGCAAATCAAATTTGGAAAGCTAGCCCCAAAATGGGAAGGTCCTTATAAGGTCACAAAAGTAAATCAGAATGGATCATACATGCTTGCTGCGCCTTCCGGCGAGCAACATCAAAGAGCATGGAATGCAGTGAATTTAAAGAAATTTTATGCGTAGCACTATATGCATGGACAGCTTGATCAACTGTCAAATGCATGAGATATAGTCATAAATGTAAAAGTTTCTTTAAGAATATGAATAATAGCAATTATTCTTATGGCAATATTTTTCATAAATTTTATCCGGCCATGGATTTTTTTAGCCCAGGTGTCACATAGCTGTGTGTCATCCCTACCCGCAGAAAGAAAGCCTTTCGGTGGTAGAAGTACAATCATACTCAAAATGGTTGTATCGATAGTGAGACATGTAGAACTCACTAAAGCATCGAAGCGATGAAACGAATCTAGAAAAAATGTAATGACACAACTTATATACACAAAATGCGGAGCAAAACGAAAAACGGATCATAGTGTCCAGCAAAATATATAAAGGCGCAAGTAATTCATAATTTCTTCTCATGAGTTTCATGACGGAAGGCGTATGACGGAGAATATGATTTTGATATCCATAACTATAATGATTGCAAAGTACAATCTCAATATCTTGAGCATTGTTCATTACAACAATCTTACTAAGTTACAGCATATATTTCTAATATACATAACCAAGTGCAATATTAAGTGTTATGTAAAAGCAGATGTATAACAACATAGTGTTTCATTCATCTTGTGGAGTATAATTCAATACATCATCTACTATTACATCTGGCCTTTTACAAAGATTTTCAAGATCAGAAAACCTCATATTTTCTATTGAGGCACCGGCTGCATCAGCTTCTAAATTGGCATTTTCATTAATCTTTGATGTGATTACCTCAGGCAGAGGATTTGGAAGTTCTGGTAGTTTCCTCTTCATAAAATTGAAAAACTTTAACCGTTCAACAGATTTGGCAAGGCGGACAAACTCACAGATTCTGTGAGATAGTGCCTGACAGTTAAAGATACGCTCAACAAGCGCAGGAATGCCAGTTATCATTCGTCTTTTGTTCTCCTCTTTGGCTTTAAGCTGTTCTTTCAACATGTTATTTTGCTCAAGCATTTTTTCGTTCTCCTTTACTAGTTCATCAATTTTGCTCAGATGCCGCTTTTCTCTGAAAGATAGTTCTTTGACTTGCTTCTTATATTCTGCCCTCTGATTGTTGTAATTCTCATAATGTCTATTCATTGTCTCGTATTCCCTCTTTATCTCTGTGGCTATTCGTTCAGTCTTGGCCACTTTCTCCTTTTCAGCAGATAGCTCCTTATTTGTAGTGACTTCACTATTTTTCAAGTCAGATAGGCGTTGAAGGTCATTTAGACCAGAAGCAATGTTCAGAATGATACTTTGTGCCTTAACTTTCTTGGCATCTGCATCAGATAAATTGCTAAAGAATTGGGCTAGTGAAGGGCACACCATGGCATTCAGAAAAGTCATGAAATCTTCGTACGAATGTGGTGGTCCTTTTAAAAGGGAGGAAAGCATGTTTATGTCAAGATTGGGAAGCGTAATTTGTTGTTGAGAAGAACTAGGGCCAGCTCCTTGTTGAGCGGATGACGGAGGAATTTGACCAGTTCTTCTCCTCTTGGCGAAAGGCGAAAGAGTTGTTAATATAGTGTCTTGATGTGCTGCACTAGCTGTTGGAGATAAAGGGAAATTGTTATTTATAAAAGAGTTCCAATATGCTTCACAACATTTCAAAGGTGGCATAAAGTATAAGGAAGGGTTTGGATTATAAAATCCACCAGTACTGGGTATGCAAGAAAACAAGTACAGGTTTTGGTATGGAATTTTGCATAATTCAGTGTTGTCATTTTCATTACCTGAGGTACGACGTTCTCTAGAGGCAACTCGATTCATACCTATGTATTCTTCTTCTTCGTCTTCATCTTCATCCTCCCTCATTACATCTGTTTTAGGGGTATCATCAATAATTTTCTCGGTAGTAAAGGTAAGCTGCGAATAAACCGATGACCGCATGGCGGTAAGCGGAGTAATTTCTGCAAAAAATTAAAAAGTCACAGTGATTAAATGGATAAATAAAGAAGAACATTTTATTTAAGCATATGTAGCAAAAGTAAATGCTTACTCTTTTTCCCAGCAAGAACACAGGCATAACCTTGTGAGATATCCCAATCTTGGCTTACGGATGTCAGCGAAAGCATGTGTTCCCCATATTTAATATCATTGATTTGTTCAGCCTTAATCCTCTTAAAAAAAGGTTTTCCTTGGTGACGAGTTTTGGAAAGGTAACAGATACGGTATGCAAGTATTTGCGCCATACTCGAGTAGCTGAGTATTGTTTATCAATTGCATCTTCATTAATAAAGATAAATGAAGCATACCAGTTATCGCCAGGATGATCAAGTGCAGGTTTCAAAAACCCATGAACTTTATTGAATGTGAACCAACCATTTTCATGGCGTGCTATACGTACCAAATGGCAAAATATCCGAATGGATGGCTCAATGCTCCTTAGGTGACAATACATTTCAAAAATCAAAATCTTTCGAATTGATGCTAGTTCGAATTGACCAACAGCAACACCGTAAAACTTGCAAACTTCTAAGAAGAATGGTGTAAATGGCAGACGTAAGCAAAAATTGAAGATTGAATCGCCATAAATAGCAACCTTGCCAGGGGGTGGTGAGCAGGCTCTGGCATTAATTGCAGGAATCACTGGTTCAACACCAGCTAATCTAGGAAAATGTTGCAGTAGCTCGCTTAAATATCTCTCATTTACTCTGCTGGGAATAGCTGCAACATCCTTTATGGCTGTCATTAATGTTCTAAATGAAACAGGAAGTAACGAAGGTATTGATGGAAGAAGATGAATACTGTTGAAGGAAGTTGTAAAAGTAAATGATCGGTTAGGGTTTATGGTGGTTAAAAAGCAAAAAGATATAACAGCTGTAATCAGTGGTGATTTTGGGGGTTTTGTTTTCAGCCATACACGTGTAAGGACAAGATAAAAAGGTGAGTACATCGAAAAGTCCTTTTACAGCTAGAGGCGCGTGCGATATTTTAGCTATGCAAAAAGCAATCATCACAATGTCAGTAAAATTCGCCTATCATTTAATGCCTGTGATGTGCTTCCCAATGCAAAAGGAAAACATGAAGACTTGGTTGGCATGCGTTATTCCAAGTTTAACAACTTAATCAATTTTCAAATGCTTAAGTCATTAAACTGGGGGGACTTAATGGTGTATCCTATCGAATACACGCATAAAAGGCATAATGGTTGTATAAAAGTAGCATCAGGAAGGCTGGACAAAACAGTTTTGTGGAGTTAACCATCCAGCATTCTCCGTTGCACAGGCTGCTCCATCATGCGTAAGCCCTGAAGGCCGCCTAGCATGTAAGCCCTCGCCGGAGAACGGCCCTTTCAGCATAAATTTTGGATCACGAATAATAGAACGTATCATCGTCTGACACGTGTCCCCAAACAACCTGGTGGATCTGACACTATAAATAGACCCCTTGGGTCGTCATTTTACAGAGTTCAGATATTCTGACAACTTTGAGAGCTAAGACTTTACTTCTCTTTCTCTCTCTACTTTCTCTCACTAGAAGTCATCCGGCTAGCACTTTTACGCTCTACGGACGACAGATTGATTAAGCCACCCCACAAGTTTCTACACTTGTGATCCGGGTCTGTAGGGGTTATTTCCCGAGGGTAAAAATCAATCGGCAACTCTCCGCCCTCCTAAAGCTAGATTACTTCTAGTATGTTGTTGACACACTAAGCCTTACCTCATAAGGAAATAGGTGTTAACAGTATGCAACAGCGAAAGCTCTTAATATTCACCTGAGAATAAACATGCTTTAAACGTCAACAAAAATGTTGGTGAGTTATAGGTTTAAACTATATATATAAAATCGTAACAATAGACCACAAGATTTCATATTTCAATACATATCCCATACATAGAGATAAAAATCATTCATATGGTGAACACCTGGTAACCGACATTAACAAGATGCATATGTAAGAATATCCCCATCATTCCGGGACACCCTTAGGATATGATATAAATTTCGAAGTACTAAAGCATCCGGTACTTTGGATGGGGTTTGTTAGGCCCAATAGACCTATCTTTAGGATTCGCGTCAATTAGGGTGTTTGTTCCCTAATTCTTAGATTACCAGACATAATAAAAAGGGGCATATTCGATTTCGATAATTCAACCATAGAATGGAGTTTCACGTACTTGTGTCTATTTTGTAAATCATTTATAAAACCTGCATGTATTCTCATCCCAAAAATATTAGATTTTAAAAGTGGGACTATAACTCACTTTCATAGATTTTTACTTCGTCGGGAAGTAAGACTTGGCCACTGGTCGATTCACGAACCTATAACAAATATGTACATATATATCAAAGTATGTTCTAAATATATTTACAACACTTTTAATACATTTTGATGTTTTAAGTTTATTAAGTCAGCTGTCCTCGTTAATAACCTACAACTAGTTGTCCACAGTTAGATGTACAGAAATAAATCGATATATATTATCTTGAATCAATCCACGACCCAGTGTATACACGTCTCAGGCTAGATCACAACTCAAAGTATATATATTTTTGGAATCAACCTCAACCCTGTATAGCTAACTCCAACATTACTGCATATATAGTGTCTATGGTTGTTCAAAATAATATATATACATGGGTCGATATGATATGTCAAAACATTTGCATACGTGTCTATGGTATCCCAAGATTACATAATATATTAGAATACATGTATAATACAATATAAGTTAGCTAGGATATGATTTGTATAGAATTGTTAATATTTCCCGTAGCAACAAAAATCAAAAAATATCCAATCTTGTTTTACCCATAACTTCTTCATTTTAAATCCGTTTTGAGTGAATCAAATACTATGGTTTCATATTGAACTCTATTTTATGAATCTAAATAGAAAAAGTATAGGTTTATAGTCAGAAATATAAGTTACAAGTGGTTTTTGTAAGAGGTAGTCATTTCAGTCGAAAGAACGACGTCTTGATGACCATTTTGAAAAACATACTTCCACTTTGAGTTTAACCATGATTTTTGGATATAGTTTCATGTTCATAAGAAAAATCATTTTCACAGAAGAACAACTTTTAAATCAAAGTTTATCATAGTTTTTAATTATCAAACCCAAAACAGCTCGCGGTGTTACTACGACGGCGTATGTCCAGTTTTACGGTGTTTTTCATGTTTTCAGGTTTTAAATCATTAAGTTAGCATATAATATAGATATAGAACATGTGTTTAGTTGATTTTAAAAGTCAAGTTAGAAGGATTAACTTTTGTTTGCGAACAAGTTTAGAATTAACTAAACTATGTTCTAGTGATTTCAAGTTTAAAACTTCGAATAAGATAGCTTTATATGTATGAATCGAATGATGTTATGAACATCATTACTACCTCAAATTTTGTGGATAAAATTACTGGAAAAGTGACAAATGGATCTAGCTTCAAAGGATCTTGGATGGCTTGAAAGTTCTTGAAGTAGAATAATGACACGAAAACAAGTTCAAGTAAGATTTCCACTCGAAATAAGATTGTTATAGTTATAGAAATTGATTCAAAGTTTGAATATGAGTATTACCTTATATTATAAAGATATCTTACTGTAAATAAGAAAGATTTCTTGAGGTTGGATGATCACTCTACAAGATTGGAAGTAAGCTAGCAAACTTGGAAGTATTCTTGATTTTATGAAACTAGAACTTGTAGAATTTATGAAGAACACATAGAACTTGAAGATAGAACTTGAGAGAGATCAATTAGATGAAGAAAATTGAAGAATGAAAGTATTTGTAGGTGTTTTTGGTCTTTGGTGTATGGATTAGATATAAAGGATATGTAATTTTGTTTTCATGTAAATAAGTCATGAATGATTACTCATATTTTTGTAATTTTATGAGATATTTCATGCTAGTTGCCAAATGATGGTTCCCACATGTGTTAGGTGACTCACATGGACTGCTAAGAGCTAATCATTAGAGTGTATATACCAATAGTACATACATCTTAAAGCTGTGTATTGTACGAGTACGAATACGGGTGCATACGAGTAGAATTGTTGATGAAACTGAACGAGGATGTAATTGTAAGCATTTTTGTTAAGTAGAAGTATTTTGATAAGTGTCTTGAAGTCTTTCAAAAGTGTATGAATACATATTAAAACACTACATGTATATACATTTTAACTGAGTCGTTAAGTCATCGTTAGTCGTTACATGTAAGTGTTGTTTTGAAACCTTTAGGTTAACGATCTTGTTAAATGTTGTTAACCCAATGTTTATAATATCAAATGAGATTTTAAATTATTATATTATCATGATATTATGATGTATGAATATCTCTTAATATGATATATATACATTAAATGTCGTTACAACGATAATCGTTACATATATGTCTCGTTTCAAAATCATTAAGTTAGTAGTCTTGTTTTTACATATGTAGTTCATTATTAATATACTTAATGATATGTTTACTTATCATAATATCATGTTAACTATATATATAACCATATATATGTCATCATATAGTTTTTACAAGTTTTAACGTTCGTGAATCACCGGTCAACTTGGGTGGTCAATTGTCTATATGAAACCTATTTCAATTAATCAAATCTTAACAAGTTTGATTGCTTAACATGTTGGACACACTTAATCATGTAAATAAAAATTTCATTTATTATATATATAAACATAGAAACGTTCGGGTCACTACATTACCTACCCGTTAAATAAATTTCGTCTCGAAATTTTAAGCAGTTGGAGGTGTTGACATATCTTCGGGAAATAAATGCGGGTATTTCTTCTTCATCTGATCTTCTCGTTCCCAGGTGAACCTGGGTCCTCTACGAGTATTCCATTGAACCTTAACAATTGGTATCTTGTTTTGCTTAAGTCTTTTAACCTCACGATCCATTATTTCGACGGGTTCTTCGATGAATTGAAGTTTTTCGTTGATTTGGATTTCATCTAATGGAATAATGAGATCTTCTTTAGCAAAACATTTCTTCAAATTCGAGACGTGGAAAGTGTTATGTACAGCCGCAAGTTGTTGAGGTTACTCAAGTCGGTAAGCTACTGGTCCGACACGATCAATAATCTTGAATGGTCCAATATACCTTGGATTTAATTTCCCTCGTTTACCAAATCGAACAACGCCTTTCCAAGGTGCAACTTTAAGCATGACCATCTCTCCAATTTCAAATTCTATATCTTTTCTTTTAATTTCAGCGTAGCTCTTTTGTCGACTTTGGGCGGTTTTCAACCGTTGTTGAATTTGGATGATCTTCTCGGTAGTTTCTTGTATTATCTCCGGACTCGTAATCTGTCTATCCCCCACTTCACTCCAACAAATCGAAGACCTGCACTTTCTACCATAAAGTGCTTCAAACGGCGCCATCTCAATGCTTGAATGGTAGCTGTTGTTGTAGAAAAATTATGCTAACGGTAGATGTCGATCCCAACTGTTTCCGAAATCAATAACACATGCTCGTAGCATGTCTTCAAGCGTTTGTATCATCCTTTCGCTCTGCCCATCAGTTTGTGGATGATAGGCAGTACTCATGTCTAGACGAGTTCCTAATGCTTGCTGTAATGTCTGCCAGAATCTTGAAATAAATCTGCCATCCCTATCAGAGATAATAGAGATTGGTATTCCATGTCTGGAGGCGACTTCCTTCAAATACAATCGTGCTAACTTCTCCATCTTGTCATCTTCTCTTATTGGCAGGAAGTGTGCTGATTTGGTGAGACGATCAACTATTACCCAAATAGTATCAAAACCACTTGCAGTCCTTAGAAATTTAGTGATGAAATCCATGGTAATGTTTTCCCATTTCCATTCCGGGATTTCGGGTTGTTGAAGTAGACCTGATGGTTTCTGATGCTCAGCTTTGACCTTAGAACACGTCAAACATTCTCCTACGTATTTAGCAACATCGGCTTTTATACCCGGCCACCAAAAATGTTTCTTGAGATCCTTGTACATCTTCCCCGTTCCAGGATATATTGAGTATCTGGTTTTATGAGCTTCTCTAAGTACCATTTCTCTCATATCTCTAAATTTTGGTACCCAAATCCTTTCAGCCCTATACCGGGTTCCGTCTTCCCGAATATTAAGATGCTTCTCCGATCCTTTGGGTATTTCATCCTTTAAATTTCCCTCTTTTAAAACTCCTTGTTACACCTCCTTTATTTGAGTAGTAAGGTTATTGTGAATCATTATATTCATAGATTTTACTCGAATGGGTTCTCTGTCCTTCCTGCTCAAGGCGTCGGCTACCACATTTGCCTTCCCCGGGTGGTAACGAATCTCAAAGTCGTAATCATTCAACAATTCAATCCACCTACGCTGCCTCATATTCAGTTGTTTCTGATTAAATATGTGTTGAAGACTTTTGTGGTCGGTATATATAATACTTTGGACCCCATATAAGTAGTGCCTCCAAGTCTTTAATGCAAAAACAACTGCGCCTAATTCCAAATCATGCGTCGTATAATTTTGTTCGTGAATCTTCAATTGTCTAGACGCATAAGCAATTACTTTCGTTCATTGCATTAATACACAACCGAGACCTTGCTTTGAGGCGTCACAATATTTCACAAAATCATCATTCCCTTCAGGTAATGACAATATAAGTGCCGTAGTTAACTTTTTCTTCAATAACTGAAACGTTTTCTCTTGTTCATCCTTCCATTCAAATTTCTTCCCTTTATGCGTTAATGCAGTCAAGGGTTTTGCTATTCTGGAAAAGTCTTGGATGAACCTTCTGTAGTAACCAGCTAGTCCTAAAAACTGGCGTATATGTTTTGGAGTTTTCGGGGTTTCCCACTTTTCAACAGTTTCTATCTTTGCCGGATCCACCTTAATACCTTCTTTGTTCACTATGTGACCGAGGAATTGAACTTCTTCCAACCAAAATGCACACTTTGAAAACTTAGCGTACAATTATTCCTTCCTCAATACTTCTAACACCTTTCTCAAATGTTCACCGTGTTCTTGGTCATTCTTTGAGTAAATAAGTATGTCATCAATGACAACAATAACAAACTTGTCAAGGTATGGTCCACACACTCGGTTCATAAGGTCCATGAACACAGTTGGTGCATTAGTTAAACCAAACGACATGACCATAAACTCGTAATGACCGTAACGTGTTCTGAAAGTCGTCTTTGGAATATCATCTTCTTTCACTCGCATTTGATGATACCCGGAACGTAAGTCAATCTTTGAATAAACAGACGAGCCTTGTAGTTGATCAAATAAGTCATCGATTCTCGGTAGTGGGTAGTGGTTCTTGATAATAAGTTTGTTCAACTCTCGGTAGTCGATACAAAACCTGAATGTACCATCTTTCTTCTTGACAAATAAAACAGGAGCTCCCCACGGTGATGTGCTTGGTCGAATGAAACCACGCTCTAAAAGTTCTTGTAATTGGCTCTGAAGTTCCTTCATTTCGCTAGGTGCGAGTCTGTATGGAGCACGAGCTATTGGTGCAGCTCCCGGTACAATGTCTATTTGAAATTCAACGGATCGGTGTGGAGGTAGTCCCGGTAATTCTTTCAGAAATACATCGGGAAATTCTTTTGTGACAGAAATATCATTGATGTTCTTTTCTTCGGAATTGACTTTCTCGACGTGTGCTAGCACAGCATAGCAACCTTTTCTTATTAGTTTTTGTGCCTTCAGGTTACTAATAAGATTTAACTTTGCGTTGCTCTTTTCTCCGTACACCATTAAGGGTTTTCCTTTTTCTTGTATAATGCGAATTGCATTTTTGTAACAAACGTTCTCTTCTTTCACTTCTTTCAACCATTCCATACTGATTATCACATCAAAACTCCCTAAATCTACTGGTATCAAGTCAATCTTAAATGTTTCGCTAACCAGTTTAATTTCTCGATTCCGACATATATTATCTGCTGAAATTAATTTACCATTTGCTAATTCGAGTAAAAATTTACTATCCAAAGGCGTCAATGGGCAACTTAATTTAGCACAAAATTCTCTACTCATATAGCTTCTATCCGCACCCGAATCAAATAAAACATAAGCAGATTTATCGTCAATAAGAAACGTACCCGTAACAAGCTCCGGGTCTTCCTGTGCCTCTGTCGCATTAATATTGAAAACTCTTCCGCGGCCTTGTCCATTCGTGTTCTCCTAGTTCGGGAAATTTCTAATAATGTGGCCCGGTGATGTTAAAGCTAAGGGGTATAAAATACTATTAAATTTTAGCAGGAAATACTATTAAATACGATACAATTTTACACAAGATATTTATTTATTTATAGAATGGATATACTTAAACCTTGCTACAACACTTATAGGCAGTGTACCTAATCATACAGTAGTGTAGTTTTTAGTAAGTCCGGTTCGTTCCACAGGGAAATCTTTAAACAAAGCTCAACGCTATATTAGTTTACTTTTATAAAAATACAAATATATATATAAGTAATATTATTATTATAAAGGGGGGTTTTTACCGTTTAATGACCGGTTTGTCGATTTTAAAACTTTAGTCGCAGTTAAAACCTAATGTAAAATATTAAATAAATACAAGACTTAAATTAAAGCGTAAAGTAAATAACGATAATGAAATTGCCAATAATAAAAATGCGATAAAATAAAATTGCGATAATTAAAAAGTACGATAATTAAAAGTGCGATTAAATAACAATAAATAAAAGTGCGATAATTAGAAGTGCAATTAAATATAAAATAAAGGAAATTAAATATGAAATAAAAGAATTATGCTTATTTAAACTTCCGTAATCATGATGTTTGACGTGTTGATTTTAGTTTTATGCCCATGGGTTAATTGTCCTTTGTCCTGGATTATTTAATATGTCCGTCTGGTTTTTGTCCATAACAGTCCATCAGTCATAAATATAAAGTGCGAGTGTCCTCGTCAAATTATCCTTATACCCGAAGTTAAATATTCCAACTAATTGGGGATTCGAATTGTAACAAGGTTTTAATACTTTGTTTAATGAATACACCAGGTTATCGACTGCGTGTAAACCAAGGTTTTACTACTTTGTTAACAATTACACCAATTACCCTTGAATGTAATTTCACCCCTGTTTTAATTATTCTAGTGGCTATTAATTCATTCCCGTGTCCGGTTAAATGAACGATTATTCGTACATATAAATACCCCGCCCATCGTGTCCGATCGAGTGTATATGGTAATTTATAGGGACGCTCAATTGTAAATCTTTATATTAACATTAACAAACTTTCATTTAGTTAAACAAATATAAAGCCCATTAATAGCCCATAGTCTAATTTCCACAAGTGTCGGTCTTTTGTCCAAACCCCAATTATGGTACAAAGCCCAATTACCCAATTTTAGTAATTAGCCCAACATCATGATTACTTCGTTTTAAATAAGCATAATAATAACTTAGCTACGAGACATTAATGTAAAAAGGTTGAACATAACTTACAATGATTAAAAATAGCGTAGCGTTACACGGACAGAATTTCGACTTACACCCTTACAACATTCGCTAACATACCCTTATTATTAGGATTTAAAATTAAAATTAAAATTAAAATATAAATTATATATATATATTACGTATATATTGAGAGAGAGATTGAAATAGAATATGAAATTTGATCAGAATTCGGTTTGCTTTATAGCCAGAGTAGAATTTTGGGGCTCCGCGACTCGCGGCAAAAGCCTCTCCAAACTCCGCGAGTTGCGGAGATAGAAATTACAGCTCAGTCCTTGGAGTTTTCTCTGCCGACGGTTTTTAATATATATATATAATATATATATAATTAATATAATTAATTATATATTATATTATATTTATATACATAGTTAACTTGTAATTTTTAGTCCGTTGCGTCGAGCGTTAAGAGTTGACTCTGGTCCCGGTTCCGGATTTTCGAACGTCCTCGCGTACAATTTTATATTTTGTACTTTGCGTTTTGAATCTTGTACTCTTGTAATTTCGAGACGTTTCTTATCAATAATTGGAACCTTTTTGATTGTCTTTTGTTCTTTTGAGCTTTTTGGTCGTTTGCGTCTTCAATTCGTCGAATCTGTCTTTTGTCTTCACCTTTTATTATTTAAACGAATATCTCTTGTAAATAGAACATTTGCAACTAAAAGCTTGTCTTTCTTGAGGAATAATGTTATGAAATATATGTTCGTTTTTAGCATTATCAAATATTCCCACACTTGAGCGTTGCTTGTCCTCAAGCAATATTGTCTTGAAATACTAGAATCACTTCTTTATTCTTCACACTTTGTACATCAGTGATTTCTATACGGCGGTATAAACAATGGTAGTAACGATATGGTTTACAGTCCCACATGACTATAAAAATTTAGATCCATTAAGGAAATTGGATCTTTATGAAAACATTTGATCTTTTGAAAATTAAATCTAGTTTTTTTACCCTAGATAAGTTTTCCGGAATAACCCTTTACCGGTGTTTGCAAAATATTTTTGTGGGTTTGGTGGGTTTCAGATTTGAAAATTTTAGCTCAAAACTTGCGGTTTTGTGTCACCCACTTGCTAACCTTGTATTTGGAAAGCAACACGTCCAGTTTACTTGTTCCGTATATTACCTTTCGGCAAACTACCGTCCGGTTGTAAAGGAAAGCGTTGAACAAGCAACTGTTAAGGCAATGTCCCGTGACATGCTTTTGATTATGGTCTATAACGTGTCGGACGCAATTACTATCCTTGGTAGGAGCAATAGTAAAGCTCACCCTTATAATTTTTTTCGGTCTGGCACAAGGTCCTGTCTTTGACCACTATGCAACCACCGTTCTTACGGTTGACACCCGATTTAGTTCAGGTGACCTAATGAATTCCAGGTGAATTCCTAGGATTTTACATTCAATGGTAATGAACGCATTGAAAATAGGGTTTTCAGAAAACAAATCGGTTTATAATTTTGATCAAAATATTTTCTCGTTTAAGCTCGAGTTTAGATATCATTGAATTCCATGAGTTTGAATTCTCAATCTTTAAGGTCAATCTCTAGGATTGAATAATATCAGTCTTAAAAGCTGATTTTTAATCTTTAAGGAGATTATCCTTTCTGGGGATCTGATTCATTAGTCTTATCCAGCTAATTTGCATGGTGCCCCCCCATTGTACGAGATAAATCCTTCTCATGGTTAGGATAAATCTGACCACTTGGCGACCCTGTTTAATGCTGAGGTCCGTGGATTTCCTGCTGATTTTAGAGATGACTTTTCTAGATTTTTCGTCAACCTACAGCTGGTCTGAACGACAACTTCATGACCTAAATCAAGAAGCGCGTTTCTTTTTCGGAAGACTTTACTTCCTTTTAATGATGGAATTGATTCATCGTGTAGATCCATCTCTTCTTTCAAATATATTACAGTAAATCGGGTAAAACAGTTAATTTAGTCCAAAGCAAAAGTATTTTCAGTTATTTGTTATAGATATATGTGACATATGTTTAAAATAATTTGGTAAATTTTCCCACACTTGGCTTTTTATTTTTCTTTTTATCGTCCTCTATTCCATTTTAAATGAATTTTAACATTTTAGTTTGTTTCTCAATTTATGTCCTTTCCGAGGTAACAATAATTTCGGTGTTAAAACCTAGTTTTATCGTTCATAAATATGTATAAACATGATTTTAAATTCATTTAATTGAAAAATTTTACTAGAATTGGGTAGTCAGTATATAAGACTAGGGCTGTTCTTTTTTATCAAAGAGCACTAGATTCTAATACAACTACTGCTTTACTAGTATTTTTAATGGTAACCAAGTGTTTAATATAAAAATTTTAAAATCCGAAAGAATTTAACCCTTTCCCACACTTAAGATCTTGCAATGCCCTCATTTGCAAGAAATCAGTAACAATTTAAATTATTGAGGGTGATTTGTGTGAAAATGATTAAATTTTTACCAAAGTTTCCAAATATATTGGCGTTTGTTTGCTGAATGATAAATGGTGCACATCATTTGTTCATTCCGTCTTGTTGTTATTTCACATATATTTTGCATCTTGTCGTCAAAATTAGTTGCTTTTGCTGAACTTAATGCCAGTCTTTGAAAATGCGTTGTTTTACCCTGTTGTGTACATAAGATAAACTGCAAACATATATACATATTTTTGAAGTTTGGTATATTACCCCACATTCAAAAATTATTAAAGTTTAAGAATAAAAGTTAGATAATTATAAAAATGATTACAATATTAACAAAAATATTAAATGTATCAATAATTACAAATTACAAAATAATAAAAAAAAATAATAAGTAAACTAAGGATGATATTGGTACCAATAGGGGTTCCAGGCATAACCATAAGTGCTATAGAATGCTTCGGCAGGGTCATACGTAGGATATGGTGGCTGCATCTCTATCGACCAAGGAGGGAAGACGGGTTTCGGTGTAGGAATATAGTTTCTACCTATATGTTGGCAATGCGCTATGATCTGGTTCTGATGAACTTGCCAATCTTCAAATGCTCTCTGTCTAGCATTTTCGTATTCCTGAGAAGCTATAAACCTATGCATTTCTTGCATCTCATTCCCCCCTCCTACATTACCTTGTTCCTGGTTTCTCTCCACCTGTGGATGTCTACCATGGTATCGTACTGCGGCGTTATTTCGCCGCTTCAAAACTTTCGCACCATGGTATACATTTAAACCTATAGTGTCGCGGGGTTCCGGCTCTTCTAGTAATAATCCCCCCCGACTTATATCCACACCGAGATATTCACCAATCAAAGTAATAAAAATACCACCTCCTATTATGCTATGTTGGCGCATCCCCCGAACCATAGCTGATAAATAATAACCCACACAATATGGTATACTTACAGCGCTCTGTGGGTCTCGAATACACATATGGTAAAACAAATCTTGTTCATTTACCTTTTCTTTGTTTTTACCCCTTTGTGTAATCGAATTAGCTAAAAACCTATGTATTACTCTTAATTCGGCTCTATCTATATCCAAATAAGAGTAGTTTCCCCCTTTGAAACGGTGATGGCTTGTCATTTGACTCCACACACCGTGTGTATCAAAATTTTCATCTATCTTTCTACCGTTTAGTATAAATCCTCTACAATCGGCAGACGCTAACTCCTCAGGCGTATATATACGTAAAGCCTGAGCCATGTCCAGTAAAGACATGTGGCGCATCGAACCGCCTAACAAAAATCTAATAAAAGAACGATCGGTTAAACTAGCTACCCGATCATTCAACTCTATACTACATAACAACTCTTCACACCATACTTTATATACAGGTCTGCGTATGGTGAATAAACATATCCAGTCATTAAAAGAAGAATTACCATACCTCTGTACAAGTAATTCCCTAATTGGCCCGGCCAATTCTACAGCTTCTAAGGGTCCCCATTCTATGACCCTCGGTACCTCAACAACCTTAGAGTGAAGAGTATGCAAACCCCGTTGATATTTTGGATAATCTATCCAAAGTCTGTCAAATCGCAGGTTCGGGTGCAACTCTTCCAAATGCATATCGGAAAAGGTCATGACTGGATGAGGTACATCCTGCTTGTAGTAGTTATCTACCTCCTGTTGTTCCAATTTCTCAGCAGGAGCATTGCGGGCTTGGGATGAAGATTCACCCCTTTCATTCTGCAAAACACATCAAACACAAATTTTGTGCATCCAAATATGCATTAGTGTCAGCAAAATCATCAATCAAAATAATTACAATGACATTATCAATTTATATCAAACTTAAGCTCATTTTCATATTTTTATCAAATCTACACTTTTTCAAATAAGCATATACGAAAATGTTCGCCAAGTTCATAAGCATTCAACTCAAATAACATGTCAAAATAATCATTACTAGCAATCAAACAAGTCTCAAATGGCATTATCTTTCAAAAATCAAGTTCATGAATTTTGGACTTGAAAAAGTCTACTTTAATTCTCAAAATCATGTTTAGGCTCAAAGTTTGGATCATTTAACTACCTAGACATGTTACACTACTTAATTTAGCAACAATTCATGACAAAAATCGGCCATAACCTGTTTATATCAAAAAGCCCCAAATTTGCTCAAGAACACAAACCCTAGATTATTCAAAATTTGAAGTTTAAGGCTTCTAATCATGTTAAACAGCATCAATCTAGGTTATACAAGCATAATACATAAACAATTTAAGTCTAATTACACTAAAAAGCATCAAAATCAAATTGGGGAAAAAATAGCTCAAGAACACCTAATTTCGAATTAATGGTGTTTAGGTGTAGAAATTTACCGTTTTTCTTGAATAATTCTTAGATAGCATCCTTCTCAACATGATTTTAGCAAAAAATTTGGTGATTAACGGTTAAAAATTGGGATTTTTGGGGTGTTTTTGGGTGGTTTTTCGTGGGTTTTTCGCAGTGTTTTCGAGTTGTTTTTGTGTGTGGGAGCTGATCAGTTCGTGCAGCTCTTTTATTTTTTTTTCTGGGTTTTAGTCCCTCCGCGAGTCGCGGGGATTTACCCTCCAAACTCCGCGACTCGCGGAGTTTGGTTTTTTTTTTTTTTTTTTTTTTTTTTAATCTTTAACTTATTAAAACAATTTAGTAATTAATTTTAAAATTTTGTTTCCCTTGTTATTTAGGACGAGGTCGTTTCGGATCGATGTCCTAGTCCGTCCTTCGACAAAATTTTAAAATTTGTCTTTTTGTAGCGATTGTTTTAAAAGCTAAGATTTTTAGGTTTTTTCAATGTTTTTGGCATACTTTAAATCAATAAGATTAAAAATAATGATAATAAAAGTTCTCGTCCCTCCTTCGGGTAAAGCAATTTCGGTTCAAAGACCTAGTCTTCAACTTACGACGAATTTTAAAAATCATATTCTTAACTTAATGAGACAAAGTAAATTTTTGTTTTTAAATTCACACAACATAAATATAAAATTCAAAATTAATATTAAAAATTCACACCAAACTCAAAATTTAAAATGCATAAAATTAAAAATTAATATTTTAAAAATTAAAAATTCACACCAAACTTAATTTAAAAATTTATAAATTCATATCAAACTTATATTAATTTTTCAAATATTTACAATTTTAAATATATTGTTTTTACAAAGTTTACAATATTAATTTAGGATTTAAATATTAATTTTAAAAACATGGTAAAAATAAAATTAAAAATCTTTTTGTCTTTTTATCCCACTTTAATCAATCAAATATTATCAAAAATATGCGCCCCTCTTTTCGGTAAAGTAATTTCGGTTCCAAGACCTAATTTAACTCATGACGAATTTTTGAAATCTTTTGGGTTGATTGATTAAAGATATTTATACCTTAAGAATAAACGTTAAATTTCGCAGTGATGTAATAAATTTTTGAATGATATCAATAATTTCGGTCGCCAAACCTAATTTTATTTAATACCAATTTAATACTTTTTAGCGAACAAATTAGCGTTTATTATCAAAAGGTTAAAAATAAAAATAAAAATAAAAACTGTACAGACATACCTGTGAAATAGATTTCTTAGTTAGATGATCTATTCCATTCATAAGATAGTCGGTTTAATTGATTTTCCATGGCTGCATAGGCGTAACCTCGAGCATTCAGTGTCTTTTCTTCTAAACATATGAACGGTCCGTCTCTGCATAAAGTAACAAATTCGGTATTTGAATAGGTTTGATTATTTGAACATTTACCTCCATGTGACCATTTTCCGCATTTGTGACATCTTTCTAGGTGTCGTGCTCTTCTTTTCGCTGCGGATTTTGATTTTCCTTTACCAAATTGTAACTTATTATCTTCGCATCTGGATTCTTTTCTAACTCCGTCCATTCTTTCTCTGATTACTGATACTAATTTACTCGGTAGTATGTCATTATTACGTTTAGTGATCAAAGCGTGTAGCATTAGACCATGGTTTAGTTCACAGGCAGTCTTCATTTTGTAAAAACCTAAAAAAAATAAAAATTCAGAATGGGGGGAGAAGACTAGTTCTTTAGGGTCTGCTAGGGAAAGACCATACGTGTTCCATTTTCGAGAACTACACGAAAACAGACAATCTAATTCTAACAGAAATATATATTATCCTTTAAAGACTTGATTCTCCCCACACTTAGTTAGCTGTGGTGTCGAAATTGTGATTAACTTCGTTGTCGACTTCCATCGGACCATGTATGTAATGTTTAACTCTGTGACCATTAACTTTAAATTCAATCCCATTTGAATTTATTAATTCTATCGTTCCGTATGGGAAAACTCTTTTGACTATGAATGGTCCAGACCATCTTGATTTCAATTTTCCAGGAAATAGCTTGAATCGTGAATTGAAAAGAAGAACTTTGTCTCCTTCTTTAAATTCTTTTGAACTTCTGATTCTTTTATCATGCCATTTCTTCGTTCTTTCTTTATAGATTAACGAATTTTCGTATGCTTCATGTCTTAATTCTTCTAATTCATTTAGTTGACTTAATCGTAGACGTCCGGCTTCATGTAAATCAAGATTACATGTCTTCAAAGCCCAAAATGCTTTGTGTTCAATTTCTACTGGAAGATGACATGCTTTTCCATAAACAAGTCTAAAAGGTGTGGTTCCAATTGGAGTTTTGTAGGCTGTTCTAAAAGCCCATAGTGCATCCTCCAATTTAATGGACCATTCCTTCGGATTTGATCCTACGGTTTTCTCTAGAATACGTTTTAAAGCTCGGTTGGTATTTTCAACTTGTCCACTTGTTTGTGGATGATATGCGGTGGAGATTTTATGAGTTACTCCATATCTTTTAAGAACTTTCTCAAGTTGATTATTACAGAAATGAGTACCCCGATCACTTATTAAAGCTTTCGGTGTTCCAAACCTTGCAAAAAGACGTTTTAAAAAGTTGACTACAACTCGTGCATCGTTAGTTGGGAGAGCTTGTGCTTCCGCCCATTTAGATACATAATCAATGGCTACGAGTATATATAGATTATTATGAGATTTTGGAAATGGACCCATAAAGTCAATACCCCAAATGTCAAATACTTCACATACTTGGATGACATTTTGTGGCATTTCATCACGTTGACTTATTTTTCCGGTCCTTTGACATGCATCACAGGATTTGCAAAGAAGGTGTGCGTCTTTGTAAATTGTAGGCCAATAGAATCCAGCTTCATAAACTTTTCTTGCTGTTAGTTGAGGCCCATAATGCCCTCCTGTTGGTCCTGTGTGACAATGGTTTAATATTTTACTAGCTTCATCTTCAAATACACATCGGCGTATTATTCCATCGGGACAACTTTTAAACAGATGTGGATCTTCCCAGAAATAGTGTTTTATATCACTGAAGAATTTCTTTCGTCTTTGGTACGATAATCCTTTTTCAAGGAATCCACAAACTAAGTAGTTTGCATAGTCTGCAAACCATGGGATTTCTTTATAATCTATCTTCAATAGATATTCATCAGGAAAGTTGTCTTGTATGGCCGATTCATTTAGAACTTCTAATTCGGGATTTTCAAGACGAGAAAGATGATCAGCGGCGAGATTTTCTGCTCCTCTTTTATCTCAGATTTCAATATCAAACTCTTGTAAGAGTAAGATCCAACGGATTAATCTTGGTTTAGCATCTTGTTTTGAAAATAGGTATCTAAGAGCAGAATGGTCGGTATAGACCACCGTTTTTGCTAGAACGAGATATGATCGAAATTTGTCAAAAGCAAAGACAATAGCAAGGAGTTCTTTTTCAGTAGTTGTATAGTTCGTTTGTGCTCCTTGTAATGTCTTACTAGCATAATATATAGGTTGAAATCGTTTTTCAATCCTTTGTCCTAAAACGGCTCCCATTGCAAAATCACTTGCATCGCACATTAGTTCAAATGGTAGATTCCAATTTGGTGTTATCATGATCGGTGCATTAGTGAGTTTTTCTTTAAGAATATTAAAAGATTTGATACACTCATCTGAAAAGATGAATGGCGCATCCTTTTCTAGGAGTTTATTCATAGGAGTGGCAATTTTAGAAAAATCTTTTATGAAACGTCGGTAAAAACCGGCATGCCCTAGAAAACTCCTAACTCCTCTAACATTTGTGGGATGTGGAAGTTTAGCAATTACATCTACTTTAGCTCTATCCACTTCAATTCCTTCTTTTGAAATTTTATGTCCAAGAACGATGCCTTCTTTAACCATGAAATGGCATTTCTCCCAATTAAGTACTAGATTTGATTTTTCGCATCTAATTAGCATTCGTTCCAGATTAACTAGACATGATTTAAATGTATCACCGAAGACTGAAAAGTCATCCATGAATACTTCCATGCATTCTTCTATCATGTCATGAAAAATCGCCATCATACACCTTTGAAAGGTTGCAGGGGCGTTACAAAGTCCAAATGGCATGCGTTTGTAAGCAAAAGTACCATAAGGGCACGTGAATGTGGTTTTCTCTTGATCTTCGGGTGCTATTGGAATTTGAAAATATCCGGAAAATCCATCTAGAAAACAATAGTAACTATTTCCGGCTAATCTTTCCAACATTTGATCTATGAAAGGTAAGGGAAAGTGATCTTTTCTGGTGGCGTCATTTAATTTTCTATAATCAATACATACACGCCATCCTGTTACAGTCCTAGTAGGAATAAGCTCATTTTTCTCATTTATAATGACAGTCATACCACCCTTCTTAGGGACGCATTGAACTGGGCTTACCCATGGACTATCAGAAATTGGATATATCAAACCTGCATCTAGCAGCTTAATAATCTCTTTTTTAACTACATCTTGCATATTAGGATTTAGTCTTCGTTGGTGTTGCACATACGTTTTATGACCTTCTTCCATAAGGATTTTATGTGTGCAATACGAAGGACTTATTCCTTTAATATCATGAATTTTCCATGCAATGGCTGGTTTATGAGCTTTCAACACAGAAATGAGTTGTGATTTCTCATTTTTAGTAAGAGAAGACGATATTATTACAGGTAATTCAGATTCACCATGTAAATAAGCGTATTCCAAATGGTTTGGAAGTGGCTTTAACTCTAATTTCGGAGGTTCTTCTATCGATGATTTATATCGATATCTGTCTTCTTCTTTTAGCATTTGAATTTCTTCTGTTGTTGGTTCATATCCATTAGCTATAAGTGTAGCTAACATTTCAGCTTCATCAATTGGTTCATTACCTTCTCCTAAAGAACATTCTCCTGTTCCTTGTAATTCTGGAAATTCTTCTAATAATTCTGCATGTGCATCTATAGTTTGAATATAATAACATGTATCATCTGCAGATTGTGGTTGTTGCATTGCTCTATCAACTGAAAAGGTAACACTCTCATCCTCTATACTTAGGGTCAGTTTCTTACCGAACACGTCTATCATTGCTTTAGCCGTGTTTAAGAATGGTCTTCCTAATATGAGAGGAACTTGAGAATCTTCTTCCATGTCCAGAACAACAAAGTCTACTGGAAATACTAAAGTACCAACTTTAACTAGCATGTTCTCCATTATCCCTCTAGGATATTTTATTGATCTATCGGCTAGTTGTATGCTTATTCTGGTTGGTTTCAATTCTCCAACGTCTAGTTTAGCGTATAGTGAATACGGCATTAGATTTATACTAGCACCTAAGTCTGCCAATGCTTCTATTGAACTAAGACTACCCAGAAAACATGGAATTGTGAAACTTCCTGGATCAGATAATTTTTCTGGTATCTTATTCAACAGCACTGCTGAACAATTAGCATTCATAGTAACAGCCGAAAGTTCTTCCATTTTCTTTCTATTCGTGATCAGATCTTTCAAGAATTTAGCATATCTAGGCATTCCTGAAATCACATCAATGAAAGGAAGATTTACATTTATCTGTTTAAACATATCCAAAAATTTGGATTGCTCTGCTTCAAGTTTTTCTTTCTTCATTTTACTCGGGTAAGGAAGTGGTGGTTGGTATGGTTTAACATAAGGTTTATCCTTAACTGTGTTATCTTCATTAACCTTTTCAACTACCGGTTCTTTTTCCTTATCTTGATCAGGTTGTGGTTCTTGTGGAGTAGGAATAGTTTCATCAGAAGTTACAGGTATTTCAGGTGATTTAAGTGTTGTACCACTTCTTGTGGTAATAGCTTTAGCTGTTTCATTCCGGGGGTTAGCATTTGTATCACTAGGTAAACTTCCCGGTTTTCTTTCACCTATTAACCTTGCTAGGTTACTTACTTCTTGTTCCAGATTTTGAATAGAAGCTTGTTGATTTCTAAATGCTTGAGCATTTTGTTCATTGGTTTGTTTTTGAGATGTGAAAAACTGCGTTTGAGTTTCAACTAGCTTTGTCATCATATCTTCTAAATTCGGCTTTTTATCATCGGTTTGTTGTGGTGGTTTGTTTTGAAAATTTGGTCTTTGCTGATTGTAAGTATTATTGGATACTTGTTGATTGCTAGGACCTTGTTGGTTATTGTATGGAATATTTCAGTTATAATTCTGGTTTTGATTGTAAATCGGTCTTGGCGGTTGATAATTATTCTGATAATTATTTCCAGGCCTTTGGTTTATGTATGAAATATTCTCTCTTTGTTCCATTGTTAATTCAATACTTAGACAATCTTTTGTCAAATGTGGTCCTCCACACTGCTCACAACTAATTCGTATTGAGTGAATATCCTTAGTCATCTTTTCCATTCGTCTCTCGAAAGCATCTATCTTTGCCGAAATGGAATCTAAGTCATGGCTAGAATCGGCTCTAGCTGCTTTAGATGATCTAATGATGTCTTTTTCTTGGTGCCACTCATGTGAGTGGGAAGCAGTATTATCAATAATTTTGTAAGCATCAGTTTCGGTTTTCTTCATAATAGAACCACCAGCTGCTATATCTATGTCTTTCCTTGTAGTGATGTCGCATCCTCGGTAGAATATTTGTACTATTTGACAGGTGTCTAAACCATGTTGCGGACATCCTCTTAACAACTTTCCATATCTTGTCCATGCCTCATATAGAGTTTCATTTGGCTTCTGTGTGAACGTAACAATTTCTGCTTGAAGTCTTACGGCTTTAGATGCAGGAAAGAATTGTTTAAGAAATTTGTCAATTAAAACGTCCCATGTATCAATCGCCCCTTCAGGTAACGATTCCAACCAATCTTTGGCTTCTCCCTTTAAAGTCCAGGGAAATAACATGAGATATATCTGTTCATCCTCCACTTCTCGGATTTTAAATAGTGTGCAGATCCTATTAAAGGTACGTAGATGTTCATTTGGATCTTCCTTCGGCGCACCACTAAATTGGCATTGATTAGTCACCATGTGTAGAATTTGTCCTTTGATTTCATAATCTGGCGCATTAATGTCTGGATGAGTAATTGCGTGACCTTGGCCAGTGCGTTTAGCTCTCATTCGGTCTTCCATACTTAAAGGTTCCAGATTCTCCATAATTGAATTTGTTGAATCGGTATCACTAGATGATTCTGATTTAATGGTTCGTTCCTCAACAATCTCTGTTTGAATGATTGGTGGTTCCGGAGGAAAGTTTAATGGTTCAGGATCTATGAACCATTCCTGAATATTTTCTGGATTCTCAATTGTGAGGTCGGGTTCAAAAAATGGATTATCGGAAATTTGAACTGAAGTACTTGGTCGACTGGATGACGATTCTAAAGAAAAATCAACGGCGGTTATATTTGTTAAACGTCTTGATCTAGTTACAGGTGGTGAACGTACAAAAGGTGATGAACGTCTTGCTCGGTGCATTCACTGAATATCCTATTAGTTTTAAAAAGGAAAGAAAAATTATAATAAGTTATCCAATCGATAGACTTTTCTGATTTTGCCCACGTTTCGAATAGCCAAAAGATGCAGCAGAGGGGCAGGATTCGTTTGGTCTCAATATAATTGAGGACTGTTTGGCTCCAATAACCCGGTCCACGTACAAATCCAACTATTACTACGAACCAGAAAATTTTGATGTCTATCAATTTAACCACTTAAAATAAATTTTCGTAATTTTAAGAAATTTAGATAAGAAGTAGAATAAAAATCTATGTCCTAAAACTAGAATAGCGAGAAATAAGAGAGAAAAAGAGTTCGTCGAAAAAGGTCGAAAAAGAAAAAAATGGTTTAAAAAAATAAAAGGTGACGGAAAAATAAAAGAAACTTATAAAAACTTAAAAATACTTAACTAACCTAACCTTATTACTACAACTAACTTAAAATTATAATCGCAAATTAAAATTATTAATTGGAATGATAATTGGTACATAGTAAAAGGTCTAAAAATATTAAAGCTTACAGGAAAAACTAAATCCCAAATGGAAATAACTTAAAAAGAAACTAAAACTTAAAAAGGCGTCGCAAAATTCTAAAGCACCTAAATCTTAGTCTAAAGAAAAAGCACTTAAGGAATTCTACGGCAAAGCCTAAAAATCTAGGAGTAAAAATAACTATAGCAAAAACTAAGTTTGAAATTAAATATGAGCTAAAAATACAAATATTACGCTACAACGATTAAAAAGGGACAAAATATAAAAATATACAAAAAGTTGTAAAAAGTACAATTTTTATAAAAATATTATTTTTATATTATTTATTTAATAAAACTACTAATTTTACAATTTAATAAAACTAATTTAACTAAAATATATAAATAAAAAGTAAAAGTAAAAATAAAACTAATAATAATAATAATAATAATTAGGTTTAAATATTAATAATAATTAATTAAAAACCGTAATTAATGCTGAATTAGGGCTTCCTGTGCGCGTGTCAGATGATCTCCGCGAGTTGCGGCAATTAAAGAAGAAAACCCCGCGAGTCGCGGGGTTCAGAAATTCTGTTGACAGCTTTCAATTTTTACGCGTTTTTCTTTATTTTTTTTTTATTTTATGTTTTCTGTTTTTTAAATAAATAAAAGATTTTAAAATAAAACTTATATTTTTATAAACTAAAATAGAAATAAAGAAACTTATAAAACTTAAATATTTAACAAAATCTTAAAAATGCTTATATTTTTGTTTTTTCTTTTTTATATTTTTGAATAATTAAAACGTATTTTTACAAAAGCGAATTTTAATAAAAGTAAACTAAAAAATCTTTTTTTTTTTCTTATTATTAGCGTTGCGCTTCCGGCTTTTAAGATAGTTCCCCGGCAGCGGCGCCAAAAAATACTTGATGTTAAAGCTAAGGGGTATAAAATACTATTAAATTTTAGCAGGAAATACTATTAAATACGATACAATTTTACACAAGATATTTATTTATTTATAGAATGGATATACTTAAACCTTGCTACAACACTTATAGGCAGTGTACCTAATCGTACAGTAGTGTAGTTTTTAGTAAGTCCGGTTCGTTCCACAGGGAAATCTTTAAACAAAGCTCAACGCTATATTAGTTTACTTTTATAAAAATACAAATATATATATAAGTAATATTATTATTATAAAGGGGGGTTTTTACCGTTTAATGACCGGTTTGTCGATTTTAAAACTTTAGTCGCAGTTAAAACCTAATGTAAAATATTAAATAAATACAAGACTTAAATTAAAGCGTAAAGTAAATAACGATAATGAAATTGCCAATAATAAAAATGCGATAAAATAAAATTGCGATAATTAAAAAGTACGATAATTAAAAGTGCGATTAAATAACAATAAATAAAAGTGCGATAATTAGAAGTGCAATTAAATATAAAATAAAGGAAATTAAATATGAAATAAAAGAATTATGCTTATTTAAACTTCCGTAATCATGATGTTTGACGTGTTGATTTTAGTTTTATGCCCATGGGTTAATTGTCCTTTGTCCTGGATTATTTAATATGTCCGTCTGGTTTTTGTCCATAACAGTCCATCAGTCATAAATATAAAGTGCGAGTGTCCTCGTCAAATTATCCTTATACCCGAAGTTAAATATTCCAACTAATTGGGGATTCGAATTGTAACAAGGTTTTAATACTTTGTTTAATGAATACACCAGGTTATCGACTGCGTGTAAACCAAGGTTTTACTACTTTGTTAACAATTACACCAATTACCCTTGAATGTAATTTCACCCCTGTTTTAATTATTCTAGTGGCTATTAATTCATTCCCGTGTCCGGTTAAATGAACAATTATTCGTACATATAAATACCCCGCCCATCGTGTCCGATCGAGTGTATATGGTAATTTATAGGGACGCTCAATTGTAAATCTTTATATTAACATTAACAAACTTTCATTTAGTTAAACAAATATAAAGCCCATTAATAGCCCATAGTCTAATTTCCACAAGTGTCGGTCTTTTGTCCAAACCCCAATTATGGTACAAAGCCCAATTACCCAATTTTAGTAATTAGCCCAACATCATGATTACTTCGTTTTAAATAAGCATAATAATAACTTAGCTACGAGACATTAATGTAAAAAGGTTGAACATAACTTACAATGATTAAAAATAGCGTAGCGTTACACGGACAGAATTTCGACTTACACCCTTACAACATTCGCTAACATACCCTTATTATTAGGATTTAAAATTAAAATTAAAATTAAAATATAAATTATATATATATATTACGTATATATTGAGAGAGAGATTGAAATAGAATATGAAATTTGATCAGAATTCGGTTTGCTTTATAGCCAGAGTAGAATTTTGGGGCTCCGCGACTCGCGGCAAAAGCCTCTCCAAACTCCGCGAGTCGCGGAGATAGAAATTACAGCTCAGTCCTTGGAGTTTTCTCTGCCGACGGTTTTTAATATATATATATAATATATATATAATTAATATAATTAATTATATATTATATTATATTTATATACATAGTTAACTTGTAATTTTTAGTCCGTTGCGTCGAGCGTTAAGAGTTGACTCTGGTCCCGGTTCCGGATTTTCGAACGTCCTCGCGTACAATTTTATATTTTGTACTTTGCGTTTTGAATCTTGTACTCTTGTAATTTAGAGACGTTTCTTATCAATAATTGGAACCTTTTTTATTGTCTTTTGTTCTTTTGAGCTTTTTGGTCGTTTGCGTCTTCAATTCGTCGAATCTGTCTTTTGTCTTCACCTTTTATTATTTAAACGAATATCTCTTGTAAATAGAACATTTGCAACTAAAAGCTTGTCTTTCTTGAGGAATAATGTTATGAAATATATGTTCGTTTTTAGCATTATCACCCGGTTTTCCACATTTATAACAAACTACATTGGCATAACTTGCTCCGACACTACTTGCTTCGCCATTACTCGTTCTGACACCATTTGTTCCTTTCGTTCTATTAACCCCTGGTCCGTAGACCTCACACTTCGCCACACTATGACCATTTCTTTTGCACTTGTTGCAAAATTTGGTGCAGAACCCCGAGTGATACTTTTCACACCTTTGGTATAGCTGCTTCTGATTGTTGTTGTTGTTGCGGTTGTTATTGTTATTGGGATGATTGTTGTAGTTGTTGTTGTTGTTGTTGTGCCATTTGTTGTAGTTGCGATTGTTTGGATAGTTGTTGTTGTTTTGGTGACACTTATCACCATTTTCCTCCCACTTTCTTTTGACTAACTTCACGTTGGCCTCTTCGGCCGCCTATTCTTTAACTCTTCCCTCAATCTGGTTCACTAGTTTGTGAGCCATTCTACATGCCTTTTGTATGGAGGCAGGCTCGTGTGAACTTATATCTTCTTGGATTCTCTCCGGTACCCCTTTCACAAATGCGTCGATCTTCTCTTCCTCATCTTCGAACGCTGTCGGACACAATAGGCACAATTCTGTGAATCGTCTTTCGTACGAAGTAATATCGAATCCCTGTGTTCGTAACCCTCTAAGTTCTGACTTGAGCTTATTGACCTCGGTTCTGGGACGGTACTTCTCGTTCATCAAGTGCTTGAATGCTGACCATGGTAGCGCGTAAGCAGCATCTTATCCCAATTGCTTTAGATAGGTATTCCACCATGTTAACGCACTACCTATGAAGGTATACGTAGCGTACTTCACTTTGTCTCCTTCAGCACACTTACTTATGGCAAACACCGATTCAACTTTCTCGGTCCACCGTTTCAATCCGATTGGTACTTCGGTCCCATCAAATTCTGAAGGTTTGCAGGTAGTGAATTCCTTGTAGGAGCATCCGACACTATTTCTTGCGCCTTTAGCTGTATTGCTAGATTCATAGTTATTATTGGTATGTAGCGCGGCCTGTACTGCGGCTATGTTTGAAGCAAGAAAGGCACGAAATTCCTCTTCGCTCATATTCAAGGTGTGTCGAGTAGTCGGTGCCATTTCCTTCAAAATAGTCAAATGAAACAATTTAATCATACAGAATATTAAGAGTAGTCAATAGTATCTCGTAGCATAATATGAACTCATTTATAAAAGCTTTTTCTTCATCTTAGCGTTTTATAAGTTTAAATTCGGGTACTACCTACCCGTTAAGTTCATACTTAGTAGCTAATATACAATTCAACTACTACAATTCCATATGAAAAACTGATTATAATAATATATCACATACAAATATTCTTCAAACTTACAACTTCGCTATATTACATATAACATAAAATATAGTACACTATGATACAGGATAGTTTTGAAGATAAACTAGTTAATACGCAAGTTGTTCAGCAAAGGAAATAAAGACACGTAATTCATAAGTCCAGAAACAAGTCATGCATTCTAGTTTTACTAAGACAACTTCCCATCCTTGGTCTTGTGGAAAATAACCGTTACGACCATTAGCTAGGCAGCATGTTGTAATGTCGTCAAAAGGACGAGGGTTTCGTAATGCCCAACAGTCTCGTAATAACCTAAAAACCTCATTTCTTACCCCAATTACCGACTCCGTCACTTGTGGGAACGTTTTGTTTAATAGTTGCGTAAAATAGCATTTGGGTTCCCCGCAATATATGCGTCAAAGTAAACACATCGTAACTTATGGATTTCCCAATGTGATATCCCCCATCTTTCGAACGAAAGCCTTTTATAAACCAAGGCATTCTTGGAAAGTTCTTCGAATGTCTTACAAATTGATCTCGCCTTAAATAGTTGTGCCGAGGAATTCTAACCGACTCTAGACAAGATTTCATCAATCATGTCTCCGGGTAGGTCTCTTAAAATATTGGGTTGTCTATCCATTTTGTGTTTTTATACTGTAAAATAGACAAGAGTTAGGTTCATAAAAAAAATACTTATTAATACAAGCAATTTTTACATATATCATAAAGCATAAGCACACTATATTATATATATTACACCACACGAATACAACTATCTTGTTCCGACTCGCTCGTTTCTTCTTCTTCGATTTTGGTTCGTTTTTCCAAGTTTCTAGGGATATATGATGTTCCCCTAATACGAGCCTTCATTTTCCACATTGGTTTAGAAAAACCTGGTGGTTTAGAGGTTCCCGGGTTTTTGTCACAACTTAAGAAATACGGGTGTTGACGATACATATAAAGTTCATCGGGTTTGGAATCAAATTTCTCTATTTTTATGCCCTTTCCCTTATTGTTCTCTTTTGCCTTATTAAATTGTGTTGGGGTAATTTCTATAACATCATCGGAATCCTTGTCGGGATCCGATTCATCGGAGAATTGGTAATCCTCCCAATACTTTGCTTCCTTGGCGGAAACACCATTGACCATAATTAACTTTGGTCAGTTGGTTGAGGATTTTCTTCTACTTAACCGTTTTATTATTTCCCCCACTGGTTCTATTTCTTCTTTCGGTTCCGATTCTTCTTCCGGTTCCGATTCTTCTTCCGGTTCCTCTTCGGGAACTTGTGAATCAGTCCACGAATCATTCCAATTTACATTTGACTCTTCATTATTATTAGGTGAGTCAATGGGACTTGTTCTAGAGGTAGACATCTATCACATAATATCAAACGCGTTAAGAGATTAATATATCACATAATATTCACATGTTAAAAATATGTAGTTTCCAACAAAATTTGTTAAGCAATCATTTTTCAAGTAAACACGGTCGAAGTCCAGACTCACTAATGCATCCTAACAAACTCGATAAGACACACTAATGCAAAATTCTGGTTCTCTAAGACCAACGCTCGGATACCAACTGAAATGTCCCGTTCATATTGATTATAAACGTTCCATATTAATTAAAGTCGTTGCGAGGTTTTGACCTCTATATGAGACGTTTTTCAAAGACTGCATTCATTTTTAAAACAACCATAACCTTTATTTTATCAATAAAGGTTTTTTTAAAAAAAACATTACGTAGATTATCAAATAATGGTAATCTAAAATATACTGATTACACACGACCATTACATAATGGTTTACAATAGAAATATATTACATCGACATATGTTTCTTGAATGCAGTTTTTACACAATATCATACAAACATGGACTTCAAATCTTGTCCTTATTTTAGTATGCAACAGCGGAAGCTCTTAATATTCACCTGAGAATAAACATGCTTTAAACGTCAACAAAAATGTTAGTGAGTTATAGGTTTAACCTATATATATCAAATCGTAACAATAGACCACAAGATTTCATATTTCACTACACATCCTATACATAGAGATAAAAATTATTCATTTGGTGAACACCTGGTAACCGACATTAACAAGATGCATATGTAAGAATATCCCCATCATTCCGGGACATGTGACGACCCGGAAATTTCCGACCAAATTTAAACTTTAATCTTTATATTATTCCGACACGATAAGCAAAGTTTGTTAAGTTAAATCTCAAGAATTTTAAACTGTGTTCATACATTCATTATAACCTCGACCAAATTCCGACGATTCACGAACCGTTATATATAAATAGATATGTATATGTATATATATATTATAACTTGAGAATATTAATAAAGTATTAAATGTATAATACTTTACACGAACGTATTTGTTTCAATATGAGTTTCGACAAAATTTAAAAAAAAAATATTAAATGATTGAATTATCAGAAATATTGAATTATGATTACAAGTCTCTGTTGAGAGGTCCACTATGATTTGAGAAAATCTATTCCTCTTAACGATATTCAGAATAATTTGTAAAGCTATTTATAAATAAAAACAAAAAGTGTCATTTACGAAAGTTAGACAAATGTTAGTGGAGAATTGGTTTTCATAATATTCTATTAATCTATTTTCAAACGTACAAAGACGTTTTCAGTTTAAAAAGAACTTTATTATTAAAACGTATATAACTTTTATAAATATCTAGAATCACTTTTGACAACTCATTACTTAACCAGTATAATAAATATAACGATATTTATATTTTATTTCATTAAATATATATAACGATTTAAATTAATATTATATATATTTATACGCGTATTATACATACATAGTTTTTATACTTTTATTATACTTTAACTTTACCTTTACTTTACTTTTACTTTACTTTAACTTTAATAATTCACTTTAATAATTCATACTTTAATAATTCACTTTAATAATTCATACTTTAATAATTCACTTTAATAATTCATACTTTAATAATTCATACTTTAATAATTTACTTTAATAATTCATACTTTAATAATTCACTTTAATAATTCATACTTTAATAATTCACTTTAATAATTCAAAAATCTATTATAAATAGAATTCAATAGGTTTCATTATTTCATAGAAACTTGAAAATATATTTCTCTAAACTCTCTCAATCGATTTATATATATATATATATATATATATATATATATATATATATATATATATATATATATATATATTTGCTCTGTATTATTTCAAGATATTATTAGTATACATAAAATATTACGACGGAGTGCTGTCCGAGTGATTTCAAAATAGTTTTTTTGAATGAGTCGAAGCTAAGGAAATTATGGGTTATAGCTATGGAGGTGATGGGTATGGTTCATGGGTATGCTCGTGAGGTCAATCTAGTGTTTATCATCTCCGTTGCGTCTACGTACTTTCCTGCTATATTGAATTTCAATATTGATACGTTCGTGAATCCGAGGCCAACCTTGCACTTGTTAAATGACGTTATATGTATTTTTACTACGAAATACAGTATTGTGAGTTTCATTTGCTCCCTTTTATATATATTTTTTTGGGACTGAGAATACATGCGCTGTTTTTATAAATGTTTTACGAAATAGGCACAAGTACTAAAACTAATTCTACGTGGGTTTAAACCAGAAATATACCCTTAGCTTGGTAACATTAAACTACTTGTCTATGTACGGTAGGCGCGAATCCTAAAGATAGATCTATTGGGCCTGACAAACCCCATCCTGACTATGGGATGCTTTAGTACTTCGAGGTTATTTTAAACACACCTGATCTGGTGTATTTCAGAGGGTAAAACAAGAACGTTAAGGCTTGTTACCGGGTGCCTACAACTTATAGAATACTTCTAAACACTTGCGAGTGTACATATATTTATAAACGGAAATCTTGTGATCTATTAATATATTGAAATGATTGTTATGATAAACCTATGAACTCACCAACCTTTTGGTTGACACTTTAAAGCATGTTTATTCTCAGGTATTAAAGAAATCTTCCGCTGTGCATTAGCTCATTTTAAGGATATTACTTGGAGTCATTCATGGCATATTTTGAAAGACGTTGCATTCGAGTCATTGAGTTCATCAAGATTATTATTAAGCCAATTATAGTTGGATGTATTATGAAATGGTGTGCATGCCGTCAACTTTCGTTGTAAAGAAAGTTTGTCTTTTAAAAAGGAATGCAATGTTTGTAAAATGTATCATATAGAGGTCAAATACCTCGTGATGTAATCAACTATTGTGAATCGTTTATAATGTATATGAACGGGTCCTTTCAGTTGGTTTCAGAGCGGTTGTCTTAGCGAACCAGGTCTGCATTAGTGTGTCTAACTGATAGTCGTTAGGATGCATTAGTGAGTCTGGACTTCGACCGTGTCTGCATGTCAAAAGTTTTGCTTATCATTTTTGTCGAAAATTACCTGCTTATCATTCTTAGTCTAGACACATCTTATTGCATTGATTGCATGAATAGTGTATAGATAAAATTCATATCTTAGCATATCTGCTAATTCATATCTTAGCGTATCTGTTACTGTAAACTTTGACTGACATATTCCGTAAATTCCTCCGTAATCTACGAAACCTTTTGCTCTATATAATTAGAATACTACCCGATAGCCGGAAAATCATTTCATATCGAAAAATTCTTTATTCAATCGTACGAAATGGAATTCGTCATTAGTTCAAGTCCCTCGGATTCTGAAATGGAATCCCACTCAAGTTCCGAAAGCAGTGTAACCGGAATGGATCAACCAATTAGTCATCATCTATTCTGGATGAATTGGGGATGGGTTCGTAGCCTCCTTAATCATTGGAGACAAGAAGAAGGTGATCCCTTCTATCCACCACATTGCCCTCTTGGCGAAGAACCTGAAGCACTTACCGGCGAACCTATCCGAAACACCATTTTCTCTCTTATTTCTAGAGTATCTCATCACGATTACATACTACACCAAATTCTAGATTTTATTTAACCGCTCGTCCGAACCGACAATCACCCCGGTGCAATAGAAGAAGTCAACGAGCTTCGCGCTCGGGTAGTGGCTTTGGAGAATATGGTGCAAATGTTACAAACACCAGCAGCAGCACCAGCAACATAAACAGTACCATCACCACCACCAACAACAACATCCACATCCCACACTGCAACATCACAATCTGTATCTCAAACATCAACGTCATACGCCCTGTAAATATCCAGGAATATCAACAACAACAAACGATGAAGTATTAATTCATAAACTTCATTGAAGAGATATCTCTGCGGCAGCTATGTAATCTCCAAAATCTTAGAGATTAGTTAATTCTGACCGTAAATCAGATGAGTGAACGGAGATGGTAGAGTAGAAACTTTGATCGAAAATGGTGTACGATTTACAAGCTAGAATTGTTTTACCAACAGCATCAACAGGACCGTAGCATCATCAACACAGTCAGTGCCGTCAGTATCGTCAGAATCAACAGCACCTGTAACATCACAAACTCTGTCAGTTCAAGAATCATTGTGGACATCATTACGAATCAACAACAAATATATTGTATCAACGAGTTATGAAGTATTAACTCATTTCCAATCGAAAGATTTATATGTATATTTTATATGTATAAATTTTTAAACCATAATAAATCTTCCCGTTCTAAGCTATTATGTGTGAATCTTAACTACTCAGTTAATTCATATTACAAATATGCAATGATGTACGTCCTTCGTCCACAACTTAACCATCGTTAATTACAATCTCTGTCTCAATTCAATAAAATTCCAATTCATAATAAATCAAGTGTATTATTCGAATATATGTTTGATTTTACACTTTCATCATCGATGTACTCGAAACTTTTCAAATAACATCATTCATACCTTGCGAAGTTCATAAGAATTTCACGAAAACCAACAAATAACAAAGTAATGATTCATAATTTCAATATTATTGAAGAAATACTTATGCAATTTATAAAGTTTTATGGATTCCTCAATTCTAGTTCCAACCATAAAACAAATGAGTTTAATTTAATATTAACTCATTAAATCTATATTACATCTAAAGAAAATATACACATATATTTTCATAAAGACTGTAATAAACTTCTTTTGTACAAAATATTAATTGTGAAAAAAAAATTTTAACGGGTAGGTAATACCCAAGAGATATATAAATTCACAATTAATATATTACATTTTTCGAAACTGATTCAGCAATCATTAACTATACTCCCTACTTTCACAACAATATCCATTCTTTCATATAAATCAAAATAATCATACTCATTCAAATTCAATTACATATTCTGATTTTAAAATCGCATAATTCAATTCGAAATATAACAAGTATCATCACTCTTAGATTCCTATATCTTTCAAAGCTATACTTTGACTTCAAAACTGTGTTAGAACATCATATGTATTAACGATTACAATATGTGCTCAAACCCTTCGGAATTCCTGAAGACACTTCAACTAAGGAACAATCGAGATGATGATCCAACCACATGTTACCCACAGTTATACACCTGAAAAAAAACTCTCAAAACCCAAGTCATAGTTCGACACGTATCAGTGTTAGACCCTTTGGCATTTACTAGCTAAAATAACTTTTCAATTCCGTTTCAAAATAGACATTTTTGTCACAGCTCCAGCAAGTCAACTTCGACTTCTCAATCAAAACAGTCTTATTATAACCTCGATAGATACGTTGCCCTTTCGCCAACGTTACCGAGGAATCGTTTATATTCACCACATTAGCAATAAACTTACCAACAACTTCACTGATCTTTGACTTTTCAAAAAAAAAAATCATTATAATTATCAAAACCCTATCATATACTCATTCGTACCTTATAACAAGAATTGTCATACCAATTATTGAGAATCAGCAATCAGTATTTTGAAACCTCGCAGCATGTCTACATCAACAATTACATATACACACAACGTCTACCTCCAAGACTTACATTCTTTGAATGAGAAATTTCTGAAAAACACCCTAAACTGCGAACCAGTTCTCGAAATTTTGAAAAATGCTGATGAAGCAGCAAAAACTGTAAACGACCTTAACAGTAAAAAGTTGGATGATAAAGGATAGTATATTGGCAAATCTCAGAAAAAGAGAAGCTTTGGAACTGGAAAATGGATTGAGCAAAGTATGAAGGAGGCTGTGGACAAATCACAAAGGCTGAACCTGCCTTCAAAGAATCCAAATGATTCAGTAGTTGCTGAAGTCATTAACGAATACCTTGCTCCTGACTCTAAACCCCTGCAGACAATATCCTTCATCATCCTCTGATATTAGACATTCAAAGATATCATCGTATCTTTCATTATAAATATCATCCATACTTCTGAAGATATTTTTATAATTATTCTTATCTGAAATCATTTACCTCTTCGCGCTATCTGTATTATATCATAAAAGAAACTATTTTAGTTTCTAAATTCTGAAACATTCGAGTTTAAAATAAGAATATTCTTGAAGAAGTGTTGGGAGCTGAAGCATGAGTTAGTATAATATAATGACACTTGATCAACGTGATTATATTACAGTAATTCATGCTGAGTTTCTAAATAGAACATGATGATTCACAGATCATAACGTCATCATGTGCTATGTTACACGACTCTTGTATTCTCTTTGATCTCTAAATATCAAGAAAATATTTCTTGATGATTCGGCCTTTTCCGAGGTATTCTGGTAATTTGACAAGTCAAGATCGTGCCATTACAATTTTCTTCCTAGAACATTAACAATGTTCATTCAAAATTTATATCTGCGGATTCTAGACCATTACAATCGGTGCTTAATCGCAAGAAGAAGAAACGAAAGGACAAAGCTCCGAACTAGAAATGGGAGTATAAATCATAGCAAATAGAAGAGAGCATTAACTGTGGATAACAATGATTATAGAAGAAGCAAGGACTTTGAAATATAAGGGAAGATATAAAACCCAACAACAACCCAGAAATCACAAACCGTATATATCAATGCATATAGCAATATAAAGACAGGAGAGAACTAAAAACACTATAAAACCAAGAGTATAGTAGAGGTAAATAGATTCTTCCGGAGGCAGATGAAAAAGAAGAGCGACAGACATGAAAGTGAGGAGTATATCAAGAATCAGCACTGGATGAAGCATATTGACAAATACTTTAAAATATGAGTTGAGAATGTGTGAGTTGTAAGAAAACAAAGGAGGTGGATTTATAGTGAAATATCCGACAGAGAAATCAAAATGGATTATTGCATTAATTCGAAGATGATCATAATTTCCTTAATCGCCGAATAATCAAATCCAATATAGATTATAAAGATTTTCTTTTCGGAGATCAATCGTGATGACGTCAAAAGATACGACGAATCACTATTATCTTATTTCATTCATTTACGATAACTTCACTCACACGCTTCGAGTAATCGAATTATTTTATCTATGCTTCTTGAACATGATAAAACTCTATAATAGTTATAATAACATTCTCATTGTTAGTCATGACGACCTCTATCAAATTTCGGGCACGAAATTTCTTTAACGGGTAGGTACTGTGACGACCCGGAAATTTCCGACCAAATTTTAACTTTAATCTTTATATTATTCCGACACGATAAGCAAAGTTTGTTAAGTTAAATCTCAAGAATTTTAAACTGTGTTCATACATTCATTATAACCTCGACCAAATTTCGACGATTCACGAACCGTTATATATAAATAGATATGTATATGTATATATATATATTATAACTTGAGAATATTAATAAAGTATTAAATGTATAATACTTTACACGAACGTATTTATTTCAATATGAGTTTCGACGAAATTAAAAAAAAATATATTAAATGATTGAATTATCAGAAATATTGAATTATGATTACAAGTCTCTGTTGAGAGGTCCACTATGATTTGAGAAAATCTATTCCTCTTAACGATATTCAGAATAATTTGTAAAGCTATTTATAAATAAAAATAAAAAGTGTCATTTACGAAAGTTAGACAAAAGTTAGTGGAGATTTGGTTTTTATAATATTCTATTAATCTATTTTCAAACGTACAAAGACGTTTTCAGTTTAAAAAGAACTTTATTATTAAAACGTATATAACTTTTATAAATATCTAGAATCACTTTTGACAACTCATTACTTAACCAGTATAATAAATATAACGATATTTATATTTTATTTCATTAAATATATATAACGATTTAAATTAATATTATATATATTTATACGCGTATTATACATACATAGTTTTTATACTTTTATTATACTTTAACTTTACCTTTACTTTACTTTTACTTTACTTTAACTTTAATAATTCACTTTAATAATTCATACTTTAATAATTCACTTTAATAATTCATACTTTAATAATTCACTTTAATAATTCATACTTTAATAATTCACTTTAATAATTCATACTTTAATAATTTACTTTAATAATTCATACTTTAATAATTCATACTTTAATAATTCACTTTAATAATTCATACTTTAATAATTCACTTTAATAATTCAAAAATCTATTATAAATAGAATTCAATAGGTTTCATTATTTCATAGAAACTTGAAAATATATTTCTCTAAACTCTCTCAATTGATTTATATATATATATATATATATATATATATATATATATATATATATATATTTGCTCTGTATTATTTCAAGATATTATTAGTATACATAAAATATTACGACGGAGTGCTGTCCGAGTGATTTCAAAATAGTTTTTTTGAATGAGTCGAAGCTAAGGAAATTATGGGTTATAGCTATGGAGGTGATGGGTATGGTTCATGGGTATGCTCGTGAGGTCAATCTAGTGTTTATCATCTCTGTTGCGTCTACGTACTTTCCTGCAATATTGAATCTCAATATTGATACGTTCGTGAATCCGAGGCCAACCTTGCACTTGTTAAATGATGTTATATGTATTTTTACTACGAAATACAGTATTGTGAGTTTCATTTGCTCCCTTTTATATATATTTTTTGGGACTGAGAATACATGCGCTGTTTTTATAAATGTTTTACGAAATAGGCACAAGTACTAAAACTAATTCTACGTGGGTTTAAACCAGAAATATACCCTTAGCTTGGTAACATTAAACTACCTGTCTATGTACGGTAGGCGCGAATCCTAAAGATAGATCTATTGGGCCTGACAAACCCCATCCTGACTATGGGATGCTTTTGTACTTCGAGGTTATTTTAAACACACCTGATCTGGTGTATTTCAGAGGGTAAAACAAGAACGTTAAGGCTTGTTACCGGGTGCCTACAACTTATAGAATACTTCTAAACACTTGCGAGTGTACATATATTTATAAACGGAAATCTTGTGATCTATTAATATATTGAAATGATTATTATGATAAACCTATGAACTCACCAACCTTTTGGTTGACACTTTAAAGCATGTTTATTCTCAGGTATTAAAGAAATCTTCCGCCGTGCATTAGCTCATTTTAAGGATATTACTTGGAGTCATTCATGGCATATTTTGAAAGACGTTGCATTCGAGTCATTGAGTTCATCAAGATTATTATTAAGCCAATTATAGTTGGATGTATTATGAAATGGTGTGCATGCCGTCAACTTTCGTTGTAAAGAAAGTTTGTCTTTTAAAAAGGAATGCAATGTTTGTAAAATGTATCATATAGAGGTCAAATACCTCGCGATGTAATCAACTATTGTGAATCGTTTATAATGTATATGAACGGGTCCTTTCAGGACACCCTTCGGATATGATATAAATTTCGAAGTACTAAAGCATCCGGTACTTTAGATGGGGTTTGTTAGGCCCAATAGATCTATCTTTAGGATTCGCGTCAATTAGGGTGTCTGTTCCCTAATTCTTAGATTACCAGACTTAATAAAAAGGGGCATATTCGATTTCGATAATTTAACCATAGAATGTAGTTTCACGTACTTGTGTCTATTTTGTAAATCATTTATAAAACCTGCATGTATTCTCATCTCAAAAATATTAGATTTTAAAAGTGGGACTATAACTCACTTTCACGGATTTTTACTTCGTCGGGAAGTAAGACTTGGCCACTGGTCGATTCACGAACCTATAACAAATATGTACATATATATCAAAGTATGTTCAAAATATATTTACAACACTTTTAATACATTTTGATATTTTAAGTTTATTAAGTCAGCTATCCTCGTTAGTAACCTACAACTAGTTGTCCACAGTTAGATGTACAGAAATAAATCGATATATATTATCTTGAATCAATCCAAGACCCAGTGTATACACGTCTCAGGCTAGATCACAACTCAAAGTATATATATTTTTGGAATCAAGCTCAACCCTGTATAGCTAACTCCAACATTACTGCATATAGAGTGTCTATGGTTGTTCCAAATAATATATATACATGGGTCGATATGATATGTCAAAACATTTGCATACGTGTCTATGGTATCCCAAGATTACATAATATATTAGAATACTTGTATAATATAATATAAGTTAGCTAGGATATGATTTGTATAGAATTGTTAATATTTCCCGCAGCTACAAAAATCAAAAAATATCCAATCGTGTTTTACCCATAACTTTTTCATTTTAAATCCGTTTTGAGTGAATCAAATTGCTATGGTTTCATATTGAACTCTATTTTATGAATCAAACAGAAAAACTATAGGTTTATAGTTGGAAATATAAGTTACAAGTCATTTTTGTAAGAGGTAGTCATTTCAGTAGAAAGAACGACGTCTTGATGACCATTTTGAAAAACATACTTCCACTTTGAGTTTAACCATGATTTTTGGATATAGTTTCATGTTCATAATAAAAATCATTTTCCAGAAGAACAACTTTTAAATCAAAGTTTATCATAGTTTTTAATTATCAAACCCAAAACAGCCCGCGGTGTTACTACGACGGCGTATGTCCAGTATGGTGTTTTTCGTGTTTTCAGGTTTTAAATCATTAAGTTAGCATATCATATAGATATAGAACATGTGTTTAGTTTATTTTAAAAGTCAAGTTAGAAGGATTAACTTTTGTTTGTGAACAAGTTTAGAATTAACTAAACTATGTTCTAGTGATTTCAAGTTTAAACCTTCGAATAAGATAGCTTTATATGTATGAATTGAATGATGTTATGAACATCATTACTACCTCAAGTTTTGTGGATAAACCTACTAGAAAACAGACAAACGGATCTAGCTTCAAAGGATCTTGGATGGCTTGAAAGTTCTTGAAGTAGAATCATGACACGAAAACAAGTTCAAGTAAGTTTTCCACTCGAAATAAGATTGTTATAGTTATAGAAATTGAATAAAAGTTTGAATATGAGTATTACCTTATATTAGAAAGATATATTTCTGTAAATAAGAAAGATTTCTTGAGGTTGGATGATCACTCTACAAGATTGGAAGTAAGCTATCAAACTTGGAAGTATTCTTGATTTTATGAAACTAGAACTTGTAGAATTTATGAAGAACACTTAGAACTTGAAGATAGAACTTGAGAGAGATCAATTAGATGAAGAAAATTGAAGAATGAAAGTGTTTGTAGGTGTTTTTCATCGTTGGTGTATGGATTAGATATAAAGGATATGTAATTTTGTTTTCATGTAAATAAGTCATGAATGATTACTCATATTTTTGTAATTTTATGAGATATTTCATGCTAGTTGCCAAATGATGGTTCCCACATGTGTTAGGTGACTCACATGGGCTGCTAAGAGCTGATCATTGGAGTGTATATACCAATAGTACATATATCTAAAAGCTGTGTATTGTACGAGTACGAATACGGGTGCATACGAGTAGAATTGTTGATGAAACTGAACGAGGATGTAATTGTAAGCATTTTTGTTAAGTAGAAGTATTTTGATAAGTGTCTTAAAGTCTTTCAAAAGTGTATGAATACATATTAAAACACTACATGTATATACATTTTAACAGAGTCGTTAAGTCATCGTTAGTCGTTACATGTAAGTGTTGTTTTGAAACCTTTAGGTTAACGATCTTGTTAAATGTTGTTAACCCAATGTTTATAATATCAAATGAGATTTTAAATTATTATATTATCATAATATTATGATGTATGAATATCTCTTAATATGATATATATACATTAAATGTCGTTACAACAATAATCGTTACATATATGTCTCGTTTCAAAATCATTAAGTTAGTAGTCTTGCTTTTACATATGTAGTTCATTGTTAATATACTTAATGATATGTTTACTTATCATAATATCATGTTAAATATATATATATATATCCATATATATGTCATCATATAGTTTTTACAAGTTTTAACGTTCGTGAATCACCGGTCAACTTGGGTGGTCAATTGTCTATATGAAACCTATTTCAATTAATCAAGTCTTAACAAGTTTGATTTCTTAACATGTTGGAAACACTTAATCATGTAAATAACAATTTCATTTATTATATATATAAACATGGAAAAGTTCGGGTCACTACAAATTGTCCTAAAAAATGTTTTTCGGAAATCGGCAAGATGGGAAAAATTTGTACAATTATACATTATAGGAATGCTATCTCGACACGTTGTGCCTTTGTCATTTGTTTCGGATTGAGATACTCGTTTCACTTCTAAATTTCGGAGTGCCTTACAAGAAGCCTTGCGAACACGTTTAAACATGAGTACCGCGTATCATCCACAAATCGACGGACCAAGCAAACATACGATTCAAACCTTGGGAAAACATATCACGAACTTGTATTGTTGCCTTTAATTGATTTCCTCTTACAATGATAGTTATCATTCGAGTATTAATGCCGCACCCTTTCGAAATTTTTTAGCCTCAAATATAGTTCTCCTATTCGTTGGACCGAAGTAGGTGACAAGCAAACCACCGGACCCGAACTCATTCATGAAATAACCGTTAAGATCATTCAAATCCAAGAAAGACCCAAGACGGCCCGTAATCGCTGCTATGCCGATGTTAGACATAAGCCTCTCGAATTCCTAGTGGGTGACCGCGTAATATTAAAAATCTCACCTCGGAAAGGTGTAATCTGGTTCGGAAAACGTAGAAAGCAAAATCCGCGATATTTTGATCCTTTTGAAATTTTGGAGCGTATTGGACCCGTTGCTTGCCGTTTAGGTCTCCCGACTCAATTGAGCTCCGTTCATCCTACATTCTGTATATCAAACTTGGAGAAGTTTCTTGCAAAACAAGAACTTGTTATCCTTTTCAATGAGCTTACTATCGACGACAACCATCACTTCCTAGGGGAACTATGAATCGTGAAACCAAACTCTAAACAACATAAAATCCCGACTGTCAAAGTTTGTTGAAATGCCCAAGGAAGTACCTTCACTCATTCGTAGAATTGGCAACGCAAGATTTCGAGGAAGAAACAACGACTACTACTTCCAACTAAATTTCGGGACGAAATTTCTTTTAAGGTTTAGGTAATGTAACATCCCGCCTTTTTCCGTTAAATTTATTTTAACACCAATTTTTAGATAATATCTTTCGTTATCTAAATTCGTATCCCCTGTTAATAAGTGTTTCCAATATTTTCGTTATTTAATTATAACATCTCTTGTTTACTCTATCGTTTTTAAAATAATTCGTTTGGTTAATTCACGTGCCCGTTTTAAACTCGAGGGACCAAAGTTGCCTAGTGGGCAAACTAGTTGACTAGGTCAACTAGTCAACCCACCATCTCCACCATTCATTCATTTCTTCCACCTCCCACCTCTTTACTACTTCCATTTTCTCTCATTTTCTTCAAACAAAGATTCATCATCCATTTCCAATCTAGCAATCAAACATCAAAACGAATTGCACTTTTGTGATCCTTGCATCATCCTCTTCAATTTGGTACCAATTTCACTACTTGGGGTAAGATTTCTAAAAACTCTAGATTTCTCTAATTCGATTTATGAACTTGAAATGGTGTTAGTTAGTGTTTATGGCTCAAGTCTTACATGAATATGTGTTTGATTTGCTCGATTTATTTGTTTTAAGTAACTAGCTTGAATATGAAAAATGGGTTAGTTTAATCTTTGGTTTTGGGTGATTTAATGTTGTTAGATGTTAAAGCTCATGTATTCAATGTGTTACTAGCATCATTAGCTTCATTTTGGTATGTAGGTTGACTTGGAAAAACTTCATTAACATGATTAATGATTTTGTGATCTTTGATTAGGGTTTGATAGATCTTAAAATGAACTTTTGATGCATTAAATGCTTTGCAATGTTATTTGTAAGTGTTTAGTTGTATTGTATGCGTAATTACCTACGAAACGGCATATTGTATGTGTAAATTTAGTTCCCGAAACATGAAATGAGTTTTACGAACTTGAAACTTGAATGATGAACTTTTAACGATCATTCGATGAGGTTTTTGTTGTTGTAAATGATTAACTTGATTGACGATATGTGTTTAGTTGTATTCTGTTGGGATTTAACAAGTTGCATAATACTTAAAACCTTTTAAGAATCAAATTAAAGCGGAAGCATGAAAATATTACCGATTGAACTTGTTAATCTTTAACCTTTTAAAGTTAAATCCCAATTAGGATCAAGTTGTGAAATAAGCTTACAAACTACAAGCAAGAATAAGATGTTATACCTATTCCAAGCTAGTTGAAAGTGATGAAGATGATGATGTTGAATGGAGCTTCAAATGTATGAAACCTCAAGAGATTATACCCCAAACTTATGCACCAACACCTTAGCTTTGATTAGGATTTTATTGACACTTGATAACAAGCTTGCAAGGAAGAAAATGAACCCACTTTTGACCTCCAAAGGCCACGGCCTAACAGCAACAAGAAGAGAGAAAAATGCAGTTTTTTTGCTTGTTATTTTGATGTGTACTTGCATGTGTGTGTAACCTTGAGTCAAGGAACATGTTTATAGATATATGGAAAAGCATGGGCAACTAAAGATTGGAATCTCTAGCATGTGCATCTCATTCCCTATGCCACTTCTCTTTCATATTATAAAATAAGTTTTATAAAAGTATTAGATTTTATAAAACTCTTTATAATACTTCCATATATATATAATTGTCATGTACATTTATTTTTATAAAACCAAAACTTTATAAAATGTAACATAACAAAATAAATTATTTAACCTATAAATAATTTAAACTCTTGTTATATATATAAATTAATCCATAATTTATATATATATATACACATCAAGTAATATTTCAGAAAACCATTTTTCTTAAAGTTCAAGTGTCGCGTATTTGATCAACGAACCAATCGTTAAAATCGAAGACGAATAAGGTGTCGGTAAGTTTGTTATTGGGTATGACCCGACTTGGATCATAACACGTCAGCCACGTTAATTTAATATGTCTCTCGGGCATACGAAATACCTTCAATCTCCCACTTGCACGAGAAACATAAGAAATTAATGCAAGTGATGGATACAGCCTAACACACTGTCCATCACCCCTAATATGTTATGACTTTGTGCCATTCAATAACATCATCCCTTTCGAGTTCCCATCTCGAATATGAATAGGTGAATCTTTCATTATTTCCTTTCATCCTAGATGTCATGTTAAATCCAAGAGATACAGAGTGATCACTCTCTTATAGATTTAACTTTTCAGGCCTTAGACATCTGACTCTCAACGAATAAGAGGGACAAATTCCATCTTGACTACATACGTCCTAGATATACACTTTGTAATATACCTGAGTTCTTCCTTATGTACTACCATGTTTCAGAATAGCGAAGGAAAGAATCAAGGCACAGTACTTGGTGAATATCCGAATCCAATATGTATCTCAGGTCAGAGGATACAATGATATTCGCCTTTACTCAAGATTACATGTGATCAACCACAAAGGCTCTATACAGTAATTCTTGAGAGCGGGTCTTCCAATATTTGTTTCCCACAAATATCTATGAACCTTGGTTGCAACCTTGCCCCACATTCAACCTATGAATGTATACCAATCCAAGTTCATAATAGTCTAAACCTCACACTTGTTCCCACAAATGTGATCGACTACGGAAATTTAGAATAATTGCTTATTCATGGATGAAATATGCAAAATAGGAACATAACTCAAATAAATTAACACCATAGTTATATTAATGAGTTTGAATAATTTCGTTCCGGTACAATACATAAAATAGATCATATCCAATCACTAGAATATCGAAGCCCTAATGCACAAACATGTCCCTCATGTTTTGGCCCATGTAAAAGCTTCGTGAGTGGATCCGCAACATTTTGATCTGTATGAACTTTGCGAATACATATCTTTCCTTTTTCAACTTCATCCCTTATGTAGTTGAATCTCCGCTCAATGTGACGAGTCTTTTGATGGGCACGAGGTTCCTTGATTTGAGCAATCGCACCCTCGTTGTCACAAAAGATCTCAAGAGGGTCCTGAATGGAAGGGACCACTCCTAAGTCGTCGATGAATTTCTTCATCCATGCAGCTTCCTGTGCTGCCAATGAGGCGGCAATGTACTCCGACTCTGTAGTGGATAACGCAACAACTTCCTGTTTCGAACTCTTCCAAGAGACCGCACCACCATTTAACATGAAGACATAACCGGATTGTGATCGAGAGTCATCTCGATCAGTTTGGAAACTCGCGTCCACGTAACCTTTTACAGCGAGTTCCTCCTCACCAGACCCATATATTAGAAACATATCCTTAGTCCTCCTAAGGTATTTCAATATGCTTTTAACAGCAATCCAATGACTATTTCCTGGGTTATTCTGGTATCTACTTGTCAAGCTTAGAGCGCATGACACATCCGGTCTAGTACATATCATTGAATACATGATAGACCCAATAGCAGATGCGTATGGGACTTTCTTCATTCTCTTTTGTTCATCTTTCGTGGCAGGACACTGAGATGAACTGAGAACGGTTCCTTTTTGAATAGGTACCAAACCTCTCTTAGAGTTTTCCATCTTGAACCTTTTCAAGATTTTATCAATGTATGTACTTTGACTTAAACCTATCAATCTCTTGGATCTATTCCTATAGATCCCTATCCCCAATATGTATTATGCATCTCCAAGATCCTTAATGGAGAAGCAACTCTTTAGCCAAGTTTTGACTCCTTGCATTGTGGTAATATCATTCCCAAATAATAATATATCATCCACATATAGTACAAGGAACATGATAGTGCTCCCACTAGCTTTCTTATATACACAAGCTTCATCACCATTTTTAATGAAGCCAAATTTCTCGGCTTCCTCATTAAAACGATGATTCCACATTCTAGATGCTTGTTTCAATCCGTAGATTGACTTCTTTAACTTGCATACCCTTTTAGGATATTTTGGATCAACAAAACCTTCAGGCTGAACCATATAGACATCTTCCATAAGATATCCATTTAGGAAAGCGGTTTTGACATCCATTTGCCATATTTCATAGTCGTAGTGAGCAGCAATGGCAAATAATATCCTAATAGACTTTAGCATTGCCACTGGCGAGAAAGTTTCATCATAATCAACCCCTTGAGTTTGAGTGAAACCTTTTGCTACAAGTCTAGCTTTATATGTATCCAAGTTTCCATGTATGTCGGTTTTCTTCTTGAAAAGCCATTTGCAATCAACTAGTTTAGAGCTAGGAGGTTGCTCAACAAGTTCCCACACTTGGTTTTCATACATGGATTGCATCTCGGCGTTCATGGCATCCTGCCATTTATCTTTATCAATCCTTGATAAAGCATCTTCGTAGTTTGTCGGTTCATCCAAATCAACCGTATAGCAACCATCCACGAGAAACCCATATCTCTCGGGAGGATTACTAATCCTACTAGATCTTCGAAAGTCTTGTGTACCCTGATCATCCACTTGATCATTTTCAACATCCTCATGTTGAGTACTAGTGCCAACCAATTGTATATCATCGGCTTGATCTTGTACCTCTACAAGATCTATCTTCCTTTCACCATCACCTTCCATAAGGAACTTGGTTTCTAGGAATTCCGCTTTTCGAGCAACAAATACGGTTTGCTCGGATGGATCATAGAAGTAATATCCCATGTCATCTTTGGGATATCCTATGAAGATACACTTTGTGGATCGAGCATGTAGCTTATTAGCTATATAACGCTTAGGATAAGCTTCACATCCCCATACTTTTAAGTATGATAGAGAAGGAGGTTTTCCAAACCACATCTCGTGAGGAGTTCATTCCACTTTCTTGGTTGGGGCCATATTTAAAATACGAGCCGCGGAGCTTAGACAATAACCCCAAAATGATAGAGGCAACGAGCTTCTTGCCATCATAGATCGAACCATATCCATTAGGGTTCGGTTCCTCCTTTCGGAAACTCCATTAAGTTGGGGTGTTCCGGGTGGAGTAAGTTGTGAGATAATCCCACAACTCCTAAGATGATCTTGGAAGGCATCGCTTAGGTATTCACCTCCTCTATCAGTACGAAGTACCTTAATTTTCCTATTGAGTTGATTTTGTACTTCGTTTTGATATTCTTTGAATGCTTCAAACGTTTCGTCCTTGTGTCTTAATAAGTAGACATACCCGAAACGACTAAAGTCATCAATGAAAGTAACAAAGTATCTTTCACCATTCCTAGTCATGGGTTTAAAGGGTCCACATACATCCGAATGTATTAATCCCAATAAATCTTTAGCCCTTTCATAAGTCCCTTTGAAAGGTGCTTTAGTCATCTTGCCTTGTAAACAAGATTCACATACATCAAACGAATCCATTTCATTTGATTTCAAAAGTCCATTCTTTTGAAGTGTATGCATTCGGTTCTTGTTTATGTGACCAAGGCGACAATGCCATAAGTAGGAATCACTCAAATCCCTTTTGAGTTTCTTGGTGCTTGTATGGTACATTGAGCTACTAGATAATGTGTCATCGTGAACCAATTCATAAATTCCATTTGAAGGTGAAGCCTTGAAATAGAATACATTATCTAAATAAAAGTGGATATCATCATTAACAAAATTAGGATTAAAACCACATTGTTTCAAACGGGAAACAGAAATAATGTTTCGACATAAGTCGGGTGCATACAAAACATCATTCAAAATAAGTTCCAAGCCACTTGGAAGTTTTAACACAAAGTCTCCTTGAGCTTTCACTTGCACTTTAGCTCCATTCCCCATGAAGAGACTTGATGTTCCCGTTTGCTTGTTACTTCTTTTGAACCCCTGCAAAGAATTGCAAATATGAGTCCCACATCTAGTGTCTAATACCCATGTATTAGAAGAAGTAATACTAAGCTCTATATATACCATATATATATTACCTGAGGTTTGCCCCGCATCCCTCTTGTCCTTCAACTCCTTAAGATAAATCGGACAGTTTCGTTTCCAATGACCCATCTCACCGCAACCGAAACATGGGTCTTCCTTGGGGTTTGCCTTCTCGGCTACCTTTTGCTTCTTAGCTTTGTTCTTGGTTGGGGTAACCATCTTCCCCTTCCCTTTGCCTTGATGGGCGGGTCCTTTCCTCTTAGCCACCTTTGGCTTAGAGGTGTTACCTTTGGATCCACCTTGATCGATTGCTAACACGGGTAAAGCCCTTTTACCCATGCTAGTTTCCGCCGTTCTAAGCATACCGTGAAGCTCACCTATGCTCTTATCCATCCCATTCATATTGTAATTAATTACAAATTGATCAAACCTTTTTGATAGGGAGTTAAGGATAAGATCGGTGGCTAACTCATTGGATATGTTTAGGTTAAGTCGGTTAGCACGATCGATAAGGCTTTTCATCTTGAGTACATAAGATGAAACCGATTGGGTATCGTCCATACGACAAGCATGTAGCGCCCGAACCGTTTCGAAGCGCTCGACACGCGCTTGTTGGAGAAACATCTCCTTCAATTGCGTTATCATGTCGTATGCACTATGGTGCTCGAAATCCTTTTGGAGTTCGGGTATCATAGTCCCAAGCATTAAGCATGAGACTTGAAGGGAGTCGTGGCAATACTTATCGTAAGAGGCCATTGCCTCCACATCATTCTCATCCGGTTGATCGGGAATGGGGTCCTCAAGCACATACATTTTATCCTCTTGTTTGAGGACAATCCGAAGATTGCGGAACCAATCCATAAAGTTGGTATGGTTGAGTTTGTCTTTCTCTAAGAGAGACCTTAATGATAGGTGGTTTAGGTTAAGTGGTGCGTTTGGAATGTTGTTGTTGTTATTGGCGGCCATCTACAAAATTAACAAAGTTCGTTTAAGTATCGATTTTAATTTAACATTCAATACCCTTTTAAATTTTAATTGACTTATTAAATATTAGAATCCAACGGTAAATCAAATTTCGGTTAGGTGACCTTTATCCCGTTATTTGATTTAGCTAGGTAGTCATTATATGACAATTGCAATCCTTTTGCAACTTCTAAGTTATGGGATCATGCAATCCTTTTGCATGGCATATTTATCCCATCAACGCCTATTTGTTCATCATGCTTCGGTGACCCTAAGTTCATGATTCCCAAATCAAGTCGTCCTACTTGTGTAAACATGTAGACTTAACATACAAGTGGTTAGGTGACCTTTATCCCACATGTATGCGAAGTGTACCTTATTCATATTAGTTCGCTCATGATGGTTAGGTGACCTTTATCCCATCAAGAGTTTCCTAATACGTCTAAGTGTTTCCACAAAAGGATGGCGTTTAACTTGTTTGCCTTGTTAATAAGGGATTTTAAGTTTTCATTAATTCTAGTTTGAGAAAACTTTTGCACCATACACCAACATGCATTTAGTGTATGGTTTATTTGAAAATCCATTTTCATGTTAAAGCCAATTTTATTACTTTGATATAAACCATTTTATATGTATGATCCTTATCATGTTCTTAATAACCGATTATTAATGTGCTTTTACCCGTTTTTAATTTAACCATTTAAATTGACGTTTTGCATGTCGTTAATAATGTCAATTTTAACCAATTTAAATTGCCATTTTATTTTGTTGTTAACTTGTGTGATTAACTTGTAGCATACAAACATACAATCCACATAATCATACAAAACAACCACGCATGCAAAACAAAGATGTTCACAATCTAGCCATTTTGGTAGGCATTTGTTTAGCCGAAAACAAATGCCACCGGTTAAGGGGTTATAACACAAAGTAAGAGATTTCAAAATCTCCCACTCAATCTTGCATCCAAATGCTTCTTCATGTGTTCTTCAAGTCTTCATCATCTTCATCATTTTACAAAAAATATCCTAATACATTTTGTCTAGAAAATGAAAATACAACCTAATCTATTTTACATACCAAATATAAAATAAATTACATAACCAAATGAATATTATTACAAACCAATTGAATAAATATTATTACAAACCATAAGAATGAATTAAATCAACCAAACATACATGCAACCATACACAAGGTCAAGGCTAGGATTGTGAACAACATGCAACCAAAATTTGAACCAAATAAAGAGCCCAAAACCCATTTTGGGACTCCTATAATTCGGCCCAAAATACACACCCACCCAAAACCATAAATTTTTGCATTTTACAATCATGCATGTACATAAAATGCAAAGTTATGGTGAGTTCAAAAACCATCTCGAAGCATATTTCAACAACTTCGGCTCTAGATACCATTGTTGGGATTTAACAAGTTGCATAATACTTAAAACCTTTTAAGAATCAAATTAAAGCGGAAGCATGAAAATATTACCGATTGAACTTGTTAATCTTTAACCTTTTAAAGTTAAATCCCAATTAGGATCAAGTTGTGAAATAAGCTTACAAACTACAAGCAAGAATAAGATGTTATACCTATTCCAAGCTAGTTGAAAGTGATGAAGATGATGATGTTGAATGGAGCTTCAAATGTATGAAACCTCAAGAGATTATACCCCAAACTTATGCACCAACACCTTAGCTTTGATTAGGATTTTATTGACACTTGATAACAAGCTTGCAAGGAAGAAAATGAACCAAATTTTGACCTCCAAAGGCCACGGCCTAACAGCAACAAGAAGAGAGAAAAATGCAGTTTTTTTGCTTGTTATTTTGATGTGTACTTGCATGTGTGTGTAACCTTGAGTCAAGGAACATGTTTATAGATATATGGAAAAGCATGGGCAACTAAAGATTGGAATCTCTAGCATGTGCATCTCATTCCCTATGCCACTTCTCTTTCATATTATAAAATAAGTTTTATAAAAGTATTAGATTTTATAAAACTCTTTATAATACTTCCATATATATATAATTGTCATGTACATTTATTTTTATAAAACCAAAACTTTATAAAATGTAACATAACAAAATAAATTATTTAACCTATAAATAATTTAAACTCTTGTTATATATATAAATTAATCCATAATTTATATATATATATACACATCAAGTAATATTTCAGAAAACCATTTTTCTTAAAGTTCAAGTGTCGCGTATTTGATCAACGAACCAATCGTTAAAATCGAAGACGAATAAGGTGTCGGTAAGTTTGTTATTGGGTATGACCCGACTTGGATCATAACACGTCAGCCACGTTAATTTAATATGTCTCTCGGGCATACGAAATACCTTCATATTCCTTGTCAAATTACCTTTCCAACGATATAAGATACATGTTTTAAATGTTTTCGGTTCACAATGTGTGTTTGTTTGAGTTTTGGTTCGAGACTTGTCAAAATTTTAGCTTTCAGCAGATCAGTTGTATCTGGACGCTATCCCAATCCTTGGACGCCGTCCAGGCCTTCATTGCTGGATGCTGTCCAGCCATTTTGGATGCCGTCCAAATGAACTACAGATTTCTACTTTGATTGGTCGTTTACCGTTTATTCTAACTATGATACGCACTTCCGATTAACATGAAACTTTGCCAACATGTTTATATATGATTACTAATCGAAAACAAATTGTCGGATACCCGACCCGACCCCGTTGACTTTGACTTTGACCAAGTTTGACTTTTAGTCAAACTTGACCAAACACTTATACAATCGTTTTAACGTGCTTTTACACTTATATCTTGCATGAAACTTGATAACTTGATTTAAATGCTATATTAATCGAGTCGTAACGAGCCATAGGACTAATTGAACACATTTCTCCTGACATTTTGTCGTAACCCATAATTAATACAACTTATTTGTTTAGGTCAAGGCTAAGCAACTTTCATTGCACAGCGTTTAATTACAAGTGCTTTTGCATGCAACTACGGTGAGATCATAGTCCCATCTTTTCTACAACTTTTATGCTTTTAAAACATGGGATGAGAAACATATACGGTTTATACTTTTATACTTTGATTACAAATACGAAAGCAAAGATACATACTAGTTAGAACAAAAATCCTCAAGTCCAATTATCATTATTTACACTTGTAGGGGGTAAACGAGAACTTATGTTGTGTGGCCATACGGGTTTGATGAACCCTCATTCGGATGAATGAAACATATTTTCGGTATATAGTGTAGGTTCTAAAACTATTATGCAGAGGTAAGATTCAATTAAGCTTTGGTAATTGGGTGCTCGTGATACAAACAACATCTATGTGGTTCAAAAACATACTTTACAAATACACCTATGATTTCACCAACATTTTTCGTTGACAGTTTTCTATATGTTTTCTCAGGTTCATACTTGGCTACTTGATACATGCTTCCGCATACTTTGAATACTTTCTTGGGGTCAAGCAAACATGCATATCCTAGTGATAGCACCTTCGGATTCAAGCATATTGTTTACATACTTACGCTATTTATAGCAACCGTGATTTTCAACTTATTATGTCGCAAGTTATTTCATTTATACTTTACAACTTTTGTAAACCTGAACTTGTTGTCGAACCGTTTGGTAACTTAAAACTTTGCAAGTCACGCACTTTTCAAATGAATGCGACATAATTTTGGTCAAACGCGTCTCATTTAGGGACTATGACCACGTAACGGGACCTAAGTTAACGGCGCCGTCAATGACGATTTTGTCGGGTCGTTACAGTATTTCTCCTTAGTCTTGGCATGGTGTGTTGATGGTTGAAACTTGGTCAAAGTGATGCTAAAACATCAAAGAGATGTACACTTGAGGCTTATACGCGTCAAGGATGAGAACCGTGATAAGCATCAAGCCCCAAGAAACCCTCTGGAGCACTTGTTTTCTGTTTTTCAGCGCCTGATCAGACTCCTGGGGCTTCTGGAAAGTTGATTTCTGGATAGTTCGGTTCGTGTAGATGACTTTTAGTTTAAGACTCGCTAAATCCGATATACGGTTTAGGATTTATAGCCTTTCGAAAATCACTACACCTTTATAACGACGTGCTGAAATTTCTAACCTACTAGCGCTTGAACCGTCGCCACGGTCAAACGACATCTAGTTAGGATCTGAAAATTTGACAGCAGAAAGAGGACTCATATATGGAGCCTTGGCCACTGGCCGCGAATCTTTTCAGTTTGTATAATAACCCTCACATTTTCATTCTGAATTTACTAAATTGCCCTTAGGGACTCATTGTCATGTTCTAAGTATTAGCACTAAGGTTGTTATCCTGATATAGTAAATGGAGTAATTAATACTAAAACCCTAATATTAATTAAAACCCTAAACCCAACCCTATACATTAAATACTAAACCCTAATACCATTTAATATTAAATATTAAACCCAAACCCGAATAACTATTATTATTATTAATGTTATTATTATAATTAAATAAAATGTAATAAAATGTAAACCTAATAGTAAAAAATATATAAAGTATATATAATATATATATATAATTCGTAAAAAAAAATTAATAGATATATAGATTAAAAGAAAATCGGCCCAATTTAAAAAAAAAAAAAAGGAAAGGGGATAGATCAAGACTAAGACTAGTTCATCTCCTACTCCTAAACTAAATCTAAATTCTTTCATCTTAATCCTCAAGTTAATCTTTTTCTCCATGTTAATCTTAATCTTCAAGTCTATCATCTAGCAATCTTAATATGTTAATGATTCCTAAATACAAGTATAAATAGAACCCCCTAGGCTCGTTCTTTCATTCACAAATCAAACATCAAATCCTCTCCCTCCCTCTCTTGCTTTTACGTGAAACCCATCACTACCACCCTTCCCACTTTTGGTTTTTGGCAACCGAACCACATCACCACCACTTGCTGCAATGATCTTAGCCCTACTGTAACGACCCTGGATTTTCCAACGTTATTTATTAATAATTGTTATTATTAATACGCGTGTTTAAACGAATGTATGTTATTACATTTACATGTTGCCATGACTAAACGTACTTGACTTTAATTGCCCGAAACGTCTTTGTGACACCCGGAACTTTCACGAATAATATTTTTAGACTATTATTTACATTCATGATTAATTTTATTAATCATTTTAATTAACTATGGTGACTAGTTAGTTACTTGGGCTTTAATTGGTTTAACTTGTTAATTATTGAACTTGGGCTTGTTTAAAGTAAATGGACTTATGTTATTAGGCTTCCAAGCCCACCCTACCTTTTAAATGGACTTGACTTGAAATGTCCCGTTCTTATTGATTAAAAACGTTCCATATTAATTGATTTCGTTGCGAGGTTTTGACCTCTATATGAGACGTTTTTCAAAGACTGCATTCATTTTTAAAACAAACCATAACCTTTATTTCATAAATAAAGGTTTAAAAAGCTTTACGTAGATTATCAAATAATGATAATCTAAAATATCCTGTTTACACACGACCATTACATAATGGTTTACAATACAAATATGTTACATCGAAATCAGTTTCTTGAATGCAGTTTTTACACAATATCATACAAACATGGACTCCAAATCTTGTCCTTATTTTAGTATGCAACATCGGAAGCTCTTAATATTCACCTGAGAATAAACATGCTTTAAACGTCAACAAAAATGTTGGAGAGTTATAGGTTTAACCTATATATATCAAATCGTAACAATAGACCACAAGATTTCATATTTCAATACACATCCCATACATAGAGATAAAAATCATTCATATGGTGAACACCTGGTAACCGACAATAACAAGATGCATATATAAGAATATCCCCATCATTCTGGGACACCCTTCGGATATGATATAAATTTCGAAGTACTAAAGCATCCGGTACTTTGGATGGGGTTTGTTAGGCCCAATAGATCTATCTTTAAGATTCGCGTCAATTAGGGTGTCTGTTCCCTAATTCTTAGATTACCAGACTTAATAAAAAGGGGCATATTCGATTTCGATAATTCAACCATAGAATGTAGTTTCACGTACTTGTGTCTATTTTGTAAATCATTTATAAAACCTGCATGTATTCTCATCCCAAAAATATTAGATTTTAAAAGTGGGACTATAACTCACTTTCACAGATTTTTACTTCGTCGGGAAGTAAGACTTGGCCACTGGTTGATTCACGAACCTATAACAATATATACATAAATATCAAAGTATGTTCAAAATATATTTACAACACTTTTAATATATTTTGATGTTTTAAGTTTATTAAGTCAGCTGTCCTCGTTAGTAACCTACAACTAGTTGTCCACAGTTAGATGTACAGAAATAAATCGATAAATATTATCTTGAATCAATCCACGACCCAGTGTATACGTATCTCAGTATTGATCATAACTCAAACTATATATATTTTGGAATCAACCTCAACCCTGTATAGCTAACTCCAACATTCACATATAGAGTATCTATGGTTGTTCCGAAATATATATAGATGTGTCGACATGATAGGTCAAAACATTGTATACGTGTCTATGGTATCTCAAGATTACATAATATACAATACAAGTTGATTAAGTTTTGGTTGGAATAGATTTGTTACCAATTTTCACGTAGCTAAAATGAGAAAAATTATCCAATCTTGTTTTACCCATAACTTCTTCATTTTAAATCCGTTTTGAGTGAATCAAATTGCTATGGTTTCATATTTAACTCTATTTTATGAATCTAAACAGAAAAAGTATAGGTTTATAGTCGGAAAAATAACTTACAAGTCGTTTTTGTAAAGGTAGTCATTTCAGTCGAAAGAACGACGTCTAGATGACCATTTTAGAAAACATACTTTCACTTTGAGTTTAACCATAATTATTGGATATAGTTTCATGTTCATAATAAAAATCATTTTCTCAGAATAACAACTTTTAAATCAAAGTTTATCATAGTTTTTAATTAACTAACCCAAAACAGCCCGCGGTGTTACTACGACGGCGTAAATCCGGTTTTACGGTGTTTTTCGTGTTTCCAGGTTTTAAATCATTAAGTTAGCATATCATATAGATATAGAACATGTGTTTAGTTGATTTTAAAAGTCAAGTTAGAAGGATTAACTTTTGTTTGCGAACAAGTTTAGAATTAACTAAACTATGTTCTAGTGATTATAAGTTTAAACTTTCGAATAAGATAGCTTTATATGTATGAATCGAATGATGTTATGAACATCATTACTACCTTAAGTTCCTTGGATAAACCTACTGGAAAATAGAAAAATGGATCTAGCTTCAATGGATCCTTGGATGGCTCGAAGTTCTTGAAGCAAAATCATGACACGAAAACAAGTTCAAGTAAGATCATCACTTGAAATAAGATTGTTATAGTTATAGAAATTGAACCAAAGTTTGAATATGATTATTACCTTGTATTAGAATGATAACCTACTGTAAGAAACAAAGATTTCTTGAGGTTGGATGATCACCTTACAAGATTGGAAGTGAGCTAGCAAACTTGAAAGTATTCTTGATTTTATGAAACTAGAACTTTTGAAATTTATGAAGAACACTTAGAACTTGAAGATAGAACTTGAGAGAGATCAATTAGATGAAGAAAATTGAAGAATGAAAGTGTTTGTAGGTGTTTTTGGTCGTTGGTGTATGGATTAGATATAAAGGATATGTAATTTTGTTTTCATGTAAATAAGTCATGAATGATTACTCATATTTTTGTAATTTTATGAGATATTTCATGCTAGTTGCCAAATGATGGTTCCCACATGTGTTAGGTGACTCACATGGGCTGCTAAGAGCTGATCATTGAAGTGTATATACCAAAAGTACATACATCTAAAAGCTGTGTATTGTACGAGTACGAATACGGGTGCATACGAGTAGAATTGTTGATGAAACTGAATGAGGATGTAATTGTAAGCATTTTTGTTAAGTAGAAGTATTTTGATAAGTGTCTTGAAGTCTTTCAAAAGTGTATGAATACATATTAAAACACTACATGTATATACATTTTAACTGAGTCGCTAAGTCATCGTTAGTCGTTACATGTAAATGTTGTTTTGAAACCTTTAGGTTAACGATCTTGTTAAATGTTGTTAACCCAATGTTTATAATATCAAAAGAGATTTTAAATTATTATATTATCATGATATTATGATGTACGAATATCTCTTAATATGATATATATACATTAAATGTCGTTACAACGATAATCGTTACATATATGTCTCGTTTCAAAATCATTAAGTTAGTAGTCTTGTTTTTACATATGTAGTTCATTGTTAATATACTTAATGATATGTTTACTTATCATAATATCATGTTAACTATATATATAACCATATATATGTCATCATATAGTTTTTACAAGTTTTAACGTTCGTGAATCACCGGTCAACTTGGGTGGTCAATTGTCTATATGAAACCTATTTCAATTAATCAAGTCTTAACAAGTTTGATTGCTTAACATGTTGGAAACATTTAGTCATGTAAATATCAATCTCAATTAATATATATAAACATGGAAAAGTTCGGGTCACTACAGTACCTACCCGTTAAATAAATTTCGTCCCGAAATTTTAAGCTGTTGAAGGTGTTGACGAATCTTCTGGAAATAGATGCGGGTATTTCTTCTTCATCTGATCTTCACGCTCCCAGGTGAACTCGGGTCCTCTACGAGCATTCCATCGAACCTTAACAATTGGTATCTTATTTTGCTTAAGTCTTTTAACCTCACGATCCATTATTTCGACGGGTTCTTCGATGAATTGAAGTTTTTCGTTGATTTGGATTTCATCTAACGGAATAGTGAGATCTTCTTTAGCAAAACATTTCTTCAAATTCGAGACGTGGAAAGTGTTATGTACAGCCGCGAGTTGTTGAGGTAACTCTAGTCGGTAAGCTACTGGTCCGACACGATCAATAATCTTGAATGGTCCAATATACCTTGGATTTAATTTCCCTCGTTTACCAAATCGAACAACGCCTTTCCAAGGTGCAACTTTAAGCATGACCATCTCTCCAATTTCAAATTCTATATCTTTTCTTTTAATGTCAGCGTAGCTCTTTTGTCGACTTTGGGCGGTTTTCAACCGTTGTTGAATTTGGATGATCTTCTCGGTAGTTTCTTGTATAATCTCCGGACCCGTAATCTGTCTATCCCCCACTTCACTCCAACAAATCGGAGACCTGCACTTTCTACCATAAAGTGCTTCAAACGGCGCCATCTCAATGCTTGAATGGTAGCTGTTGTTGTAGGAAAATTCTGCTAACGGTAGATGTCGATCCCAACTGTTTCCGAAATCAATAACACATGCTCGTAGCATGTCTTCAAGTGTTTGTATTGTCCTTTCACTCTGCCCATCAGTTTGTGGATGATAGGCAGTACTCATGTCTAGACGAGTTCCTAATGCTTGCTGTAATGTCTGCCAGAATCTTGAAATAAATCTGCCATCCCTATCAGAGATAATAGAGATTGGTATTCCATGTCTGGAGATGACTTCCTTCAAATACAGTCGTGCTAACTTCTCCATCTTGTCATCTTCTCTTATTGGCAGGAAGTGTGCTGATTTGGTGAGACGATCAACTATTACCCAAATAGTATCAAAACCACTTGCAGTCCTTGGCAATTTAGTGATGAAATCCATGGTAATGTTTTCCCATTTCCATTCCGGGATTTCGGGTTGTTGAAGTAGACCTGATGGTTTCTGATGCCCAGCTTTGACCTTAGAACACGTCAAACATTCTCCTACGTATTTAGCAACATCGGCTTTCATACCCGGCCACCAAAAATGTTTCTTGAGATCCTTGTACATCTTCCCCGTTCCAGGATGTATTGAGTATCTGGTTTTATGAGCTTCTCTAAGTACCATTTCTCTCATATCTCCAAATTTTGGTACCCAAATCCTTTCAGCCCTATACCGGGTTCCGTGTTCCTGAATATTAAGATGCTTCTCCGATCCTTTGGGTATTTCATCCTTTAAATTTCCCTCTTTTAAAACTCCTTGTTGCGCCTCCTTTATTTGAGTAGTAATGTTATTATGAATCATTATATTCATAGATTTTACTCGAATGGGTTCTCTGTCCTTCCTGCTCAAGGCATCGGCTACCACATTTGCCTTCCCCGGGTGGTAACGAATCTCAAAGTCGTAATCATTCAATAATTCAATCCACCTACGCTGCCTCATATTCAGTTGTTTCTGATTAAATATGTGTTGAAGACTTTTGTGGTCGGTATATATAATACTTTTGACCCCATATAAGTAGTGCCTCCAAGTCTTTAATGCAAAAACAACCGCGCCTAATTCCAAATCATGCGTCGTATAATTTTGTTCGTGAATCTTCAATTGTCTAGACGCATAAGCAATCACCTTCGTTCGTTGCATTAATACACAACCGAGACCTTGCTTTGATGCATCACAATAAATCACAAAATCATCATTCCCTTCAGGCAATGACAATATAGGTGCCGTAGTTAGCTTTTTCTTCAATAACTGAAACGCTTTCTCTTGTTCATCATTCCATTCAAATTTCTTCCCTTTATGCGTTAATGCAGTCAAGGGTTTTGCTATTCTGGAAAAGTCTTGGATGAACCTTCTGTAGTAACCAGCTAGTCCTAAAAACTGGCGTATGTGTTTTGGAGTTTTCGGGGTTTCCCACTTTTCAACAGTTTCTATCTTTGCCGGATCCACCTTAATACCTTCTTTGTTCACTATGTGACCGAGGAATTGAACTTCTTCCAACCAAAATGCACACTTTGAAAACTTAGCGTACAATTCTTCCTTCCTCAATACTTCTAACACCTTTCTCAAATGTTCACCGTGTTCTTGGTCATTCTTTGAGTAAATAAGTATGTCATCAATGAAAACAATGACAAACTTGTCAAGGTATGGTCCACACACTCGGTTCATAAGGTCCATGAACACAGCTGGTGCATTAGTTAAACCAAACGGCATGACCATAAACTCGTAATGACCGTAACGTGTTCTGAAAGCAGTCTTTGGAATATCATCTTCTTTCACCCGCATTTGATGATACCCGGAACGTAAGTCAATCTTTGAATAAACAGACGAGCCTTGTAGTTGATCAAATAAGTCGTCGATTCTCGGTAGTGGGTAGCGGTTCTTGATGGTAAGTTTGTTCAACTCTCGGTAGTCGATACACAACCTGAATGTACCATCTTTCTTCTTGACAAACAAAACAGGAGCTCCCCACGGTGATGTGCTTGGTCGAATGAAACCACGCTCTAAAAGTTCTTGTAATTGGCTTTGCAGTTCTTTCATCTCGCTGGGTGCGAGTCTGTAAGGAGCACGAGCTATTGGTGCAGCTCCTGGTACAAGATCTATTTGAAATTCAACGGATCGATGTGGGGGTAATCCCGGTAATTCTTTCGGAAATACATCGGGAAATTCTTTTGCAATGGGAACATCATTGATGCTCTTTTCTTCAGTTTGTACTTTCTCGACGTGTGCTAGAACAGCATAGCAACCTTTTCTTATTAGTTTTTGTGCCTTCAAATTACTAATAAGATGTAGCTTCGTGTTGCCCTTTTCTCCGTACACCATTAAGGGTTTTCCTTTTTCTCGTATAATGCGAATTGCATTTTTGTAACAAACGATCTCCGCTTTCACTTCTTTCAACCAGTCCATACCGATTATCACATCAAAACTCCCTAACTCTACTGGTATCAAATCAATCTTAAATGTTTCGCTAACCAGTTTAATTTCTCGATTCCGACATATATTATCTGCTGAAATTAATTTACCATTTGCTAATTCGAGTAAAAATTTACTATCCAAAGGCGTCAATGGACAACTTAATTTAGCACAAAAATCTCTACTCATATAGCTTCTATCCGCACCCGAATCAAATAAAACGTAAGCAGATTTATTGTCAATAAGAAACGTACCCGTAACAAGCTCCGGGTCTTCCTGTGCCTCTACCGCATTAATATTGAAAACTCTTCCACGGCCTTGTCCATTCGTGTTCTCCTGGTTCGGGCAATTTCTAATAATGTGGCCCGGTTTTCCACATTTATAACAAACTACATTGGCATAACTTGCTCCGACACTACTTGCTCCGCCATTACTCGTTCCGACACCATTTGTTCCTTTTGTTCTATTAACCCCTGGTCCGTAGACCTCACACTTCGCCGCGCTATGACCATTTCTTTTACACTTGTTGCAAAATTTGGTGCAGAACCCCGAGTGATTCTTTTCACACCTTTGGCATAGTTGCTTCTGATTGTTGTTATTGTTGCGGTTATTATTGTTGTTGGGATGATTGTTGTAGTTGCTGTTGTTGTTGTTGTTGTTGTTGTTGTTGTTGTTGTTGGGCCGTTTGTTGTAGTTGCGATTGATGTTGCGATTGTTGGGATAATTATTGCGATTATTGTTGTAATTGCTGTTGTTGTTGTATTGGTGATTCTTATCACCGTTTTCCTCCCACTTTCTTTTGACTTGCTTCACATTGGCCTCTTCAGCAGTCTGTTCTTTAATTCTTTCTTCAATCTGGTTCACTAGTTTGTGAGCCATTCTACATGCCTGTTGTATGGAGGCGGGCTCGTGTGAACTTATATCTTCTTGGATTCTTTCCGGTAATCCTTTCACAAACGCGTCGATCTTCTCTTCCTCATCTTCGAATGCTCCCGGACACAATAGGCACAATTCTGTGAATCGTCTTTCGTACGTGGTAATATCAAATCCTTGGGTTCGTAACCCTCTAAGTTATGTCTTGAGCTTATTGACCTCGGTTCTGGGACGGTACTTCTCGTTCATCAAGTGCTTGAATGCTGACCACGGTAGTGCGTACGCATCATCTTGTCCCACTTGCTCTAGATAGGTATTCCACCATGTTAACGCAGAACCTGTGAAGGTATGCGTAGCGTACTTCACTTTGTCCTCTTCAGTACACTTACTTATGGCAAACACCGATTCAACCTTCTCGGTCCACCGTTTCAATCCGATCGGTCCTTCGGTTCCATCAAATTCCAAAGGTTTGCAGGCAGTGAATTCTTTGTAGGTGCATCCTACACGATTTCCTGTACTGCTAGATCCAAGGTTATTGTTGGTATGTAGCGCAGCCTGTACTGCGGCTATGTTTGAAGCTAGAAAAGTACGGAATTCCTCTTCATTCATATTCACGGTGTGTCGAGTAGTCGGTGCCATTTCCTTCAAAATAGTTAAATGGAACAAGTTAATCATACAGAATATTAAGAGTAGTTAATAGTATTTCGTAGCATAATATGAACTCATTTATAAAAGCTTTTTCTTCATATTAGCGTTTTATAAGTTTAAATTCGGGTAGTACCTACCCGTTAAGTTCATACTTAGTAGCTAATATACAATTCAACTACTACAATTCTATATGAAAAACTGATTATAATAATATTTCGCGTTCAAACTTTTATACAATATTTTACAAACTTACAATACCGCTTATTTTACATAAAGCATGAAATATAGCACACTATAACTTTGATACAAGATAGTTGTGAAGATAATTCTAGCTAGTACACAAGTCGTTCAGCAAAGGCAATAAAGACACGTAATTCATACGTCCAGAAACAAGTCATGCATTCTGGTTTTACTAGGACTACTTCCCATCCTTGGTATTGTGCAACATAACCGTTATGGCCGTTGATAAGACAGCGTGTTGTAGCGTCGTCAAAGGGACGAGGGTTACGTAATGTCCAACAGTCCCGTAATAATCTAAAAACCTCATTTCTTACCCCAATTACCGACTCCGTCACTTGTGGAAACGTTTTGTTTAATAGTTGTAGCCCGATGTTCTTGTTCTCACTTTGGTGAGAAGCGAACATTACTAATCCGTAAGCATAACATGCTTCTTTATGTTGCATGTTAGCCGCTTTTTCTAAATCACGAAGTCCAATATTCGGATATATTGAGTCAAAATAATTTCTTAACCCGTTTCGTAAAATAGCATTTGGGTTCCCTGCAATATATGCGTCAAAGTAAACACATCGTAACTTATGGGTTTCCCAATGTGATATCCCCCATCTTTCAAACGAAAGTCTCTTATAAACCAAGACATTCTTGGAACGTTCTTCGAATGTCTTACAAACTGATCTCGCCTTAAATAGTTGTGCCCAGGAATTCTGGCCGACTCTAGACAAGATTTCATCAATCATGTCTCCGGGTAGGTCTCTTAAAATATTGGGTTGTCTATCCATTTTGTATTTTTAAACTGAAAAATAGACAAGAGTTAGATTCATAAAAAAAAATACTTATTAATACAAGCAATTTTTACATATATCATAAAGCATAAGCACACTATATTACATATATTACACCACACGAATACAACTATCTTATTCCGACTCGCTTGTTTCTTCTTCTTCGGTTTTGGTTCGTTTTGCCAAGTTTCTAGGGATATATGATGTTCCCCTAATACGAGCCGTAATTTTCCACATTGGTTTAGAAAAACCTGGTGGTTTAGAGGTTCCCGGGTCATTGTTACAACTTAAGGACTTCGGGGGTTGACGATACATATAAAGTTCATCGGGGTTGGAATTAGATTTCTCTATTTTTATGCCCTTTCCCTTATTATTTTCTTTTGCCTTTTTAAATTCAGTTGGGGTAATTTCTATAACATCATCGGAATTCTCGTCGGAATCCGATTCATCGGAGAATTGGTAATCCTCCCAATATTTTGCTTCCTTGGCGGAAACACCATTGACCATAATTAACTTTGGTCGGTTGGTTGAGGATTTTCTTTTACTTAACCGTTTTATTATTTCCTCCACCGGTTCTATTTCTTCATCCGGTTCCGATTCTTCTTCCGGTTCCGATTCTTCTTCCGGTTCCGACTCTTCTTCCGGTTCCTCTTCGGGAACTTGTGAATCAGTCCACAAATCATTCCAATTTACATTTGACTCTTCATTATTATTAGGTGAGTCAATGGGACTTGTTCTAGAGGTAGACATCTATCACATAATATCAAACACGTTAAGAGATTAATATATCACATAATATTCATATGTTAAAAATATATAGTTTCCAACAAAAATGTTAAGCAATCATTTTTAAAGAAAACACGGTCGAAGTCCAGACTCACTAATGTGTAGTGACCCGAACTTTTCCATGTTTATATATATTAATTGAGATTGATATTTACATGATTAAATGTTTCCAACATGTTAAGCAATCAAACTTGTTAAGACTTGATTAATTGAAATATGTTTCATATAGACAATTGACCACCCAAGTTGACCGGCGATTCACGAACATTAAAACTTGTAAAAACGACTTGACGATATATATATGGATATACATATGGTTAACATGAGATTATGATAAGTAAGTATCTCCATAAGTATATTAACAATGAGTTATATACATATAAACAAGACTACTAACTTAAGGATTTCGAAACGAGACATATATGTAACGATTATCGTTGTAACCACATTTAAATGTATATATATCATATTAAGATATATTAATATATCATAATATCATGATAATATAATAATTTAACATCTCATTAGATATAATAAACAATGGGTTAACAACATTAATTGAGATCGTTAACTTAAAGGTTTCAAAACAACACTTACATGTAACGACTAACGATGACTTAACGACTCCGTTAAAATGTATATACATGTAGTGTATTTAGATGTATTAAAATACTTTTGGAAGACTTCAAGACATATATCAAAACACTCATACTTAACGAAAATGGTTACAGTTACTTTCCCATTCTTTTCTTTCATCAAGAATTCTAGTCGTATTCTTACCCGTATTATACACAGCTTCAAAACGTACTTACTATGGGTATATACCAATAGGAACTAGCATGGGATTCCACTCTTGATTATGTCATGTATGACTAATCAATTTTAACTTCTACCATGAGCTAGTCAACTAACTAGAACTCCTTTTAACCCCACTCACCACTCACCAATTAACACTCATCATTCACTCCATTTCACTTCCAAATCTCTTTCTAATTCTCTCTCAACACACCCACACTATTATGAACGTATTTTTCCAGTAGTTAATCATCATCTTCATCAAAAATCACTTCAAGAATCAAGCTATAATCATCATAGGAAGAACACTTCAAGAATACTTCAAAAATCCCTTCAAGTTTACTAATTTACTTCCAAGCTTTCTAATCCATTCCAAGTAATCATCTAAGATCAAGAAACCTTTGTTATATACAGTAGGTTATCTTTCTTATTCAAGGTAATATTCATATTCAAACTTTGATTCAATTTCTATAACTATAAACTATCTTAATTCGAGCAAAAATCTTACTTGAACTTGTTTTTGTGTCATGATCCTACTTCATGAACTTTCAAGCCATCCAAGATCCTTTGAAGCTAGATCATTTCTTGTCACTTCCAGTAGGTTTACCTACTAAACTTGAGGTAGTAATGATGTTCATAACATCATTCGATTCATATATATAAAACTATCTTATTCGAAGGTTTAAACTCGTAATCACTAGAACATAGTTTAGTTAATTCTAAACTTGTTCGCAAACAAAAGTTAATCCTTCTAACTTGACTTTTAAAATTAACTAAACACATGTTCTATATCTATATGATATGCTAACTTAATGATTTAAAACCTGGAAACACGAAAAACACCGTAAAACCGGATTTACGCCGTCGTAGTAACACCGCGGGCTGTTTTGGGTTAGTTAATTAAAAACTATGATAAACTTTGATTTAAAAGTTGTTATTCTGAGAAAATGGTTTTTATTATGAACATGAAACTATATCCAAAAATTATGGTTAAACTCAAAGTGGAAGTATGTTTTCTAAAATGGTCATCTAGACGTCGTTCTTTCGACTGAAATGACTACCTTTACAAAAACGACTTGTAACTTATTTTTCCGACTATAAACCTATACTTTTTCTGTTTAGATTCATAAAATACAGTTCAATATGAAACCATAGCAATTTGATTCATTCAAAACGGATTTAAAATGAAGAAGTTATGGGTAAAACAAGATTGGATAATTTTTCTCATTTTAGCTACGTGAAAATTGGTAACAAATCTATTCCAACCATAACTTAATCAACTTGTATTGTATATTATGTAATCTTGAGATACCATAGACACGTATACAATGTTTCGACCTATCATGTCGACACATCTATATATATTTCGGAACAACCATAGACACTCTATATGTGAATGTTGGAGTTAGCTATACAGGGTTGAGGTTGATTCCAAAATATATATAGTTTGAGTTGTGATCAATACTGAGATACGTATACACTGGGTCGTGGATTGATTCAAGATAATATTTATTGATTTATTTCTGTACATCTAACTGTGGACAACTAGTTGTAGGTTACTAACGAGGACAGCTGACTTAATAAACTTAAAACATCAAAATATATTAAAAGTGTTGTAAATATATTTTGAACATACTTTAATATATATGTATATATTGTTATAGGTTCGTGAATCAACAGTGGCCAAGTCTTACTTCTCGACGAAGTAAAAATCTGTGAAAGTGAGTTATAGTCCCACTTTTAAAATCTAATATTTTTGGGATGAGAATACATGCAGGTTTTATAAATGATTTACAAAATAGACACAAGTACGTGAAACTACATTCTATGGTTGAATTATCGAAATCGAATATGCCCCTTTTTATTAAGTCTGGTAATCTAAGAATTAGGGAACAGACACCCTAATTGACGCGAATCCTAAAGATAGATCTATTGGGCTTAACAAACCCCATCCAAAGTACCGGATGCTTTAGTACTTCGAAATTTATATCATATCCGAAGGGTGTCCCGGAATGATGGGGATATTCTTATATATGCATCTTGTTAATGTCGATTACCAGGTGTTCACCATATGAATGATTTTTATCTCTATGTATGGGATATGTATTGAAATATGAAATCTTGTGGTCTATTATTATGATTTGATATATATAGGTTAAACCTATAACTCACCAACATTTTTGTTGACATTTTAAAGCATGTTTATTCTCAGGTGATTATTAAGAGCTTCCGCTGTCGCATACTTAAATAAGGACGAGATTTGGAGTCCATGCTTGTATGATATTGTGTAAAAACTGCATTCAAGAAACTTATTTTGTTGTAACATATTTGTATTGTAAACCATTATGTAATGGTCGTGTGTAAACAGGATATTTTAGATTATCATTATTTGATAATCTACGTAAAACTTTTAAACCTTTATTGATGAAATAAAGGTTATGGTTTGTTTTAAAATGAATGCAGTCTTTGAAAAACGTCTCATATAGAGGTCAAAACCTCGCAACGAAATCAATTAATATGGAACGTTTTTAATCAATAAGAACAGGACATTTCATAATGCATCCTAACAAACTCGATAAGACACACTAATGCAAATTTTCTGATTCTCTAAGACCAACGCTCGGATACCAACTGAAATGTCCCGTTCTTATTGATTAAAAACGTTCCATATTAATTGATTTCGTTGCGAGGTTTTGACCTCTATATGAGACGTTTTTCAAAGACTGCATTCATTTTTAAAACAAACCATAACCTTTATTTCATAAATAAAGGTTTAAAAAGCTTTACGTAGATTATCAAATAATGATAATCTAAAATATCCTGTTTACACACGACCATTACATAATGGTTTACAATACAAATATGTTACATCGAAATCAGTTTCTTGAATGCAGTTTTTACACAATATCATACAAACATGGACTCCAAATCTTGTCCTTATTTTAGTATGCAACAGCGGAAGCTCTTAATATTCACCTGAGAATAAACATGCTTTAAACGTCAACAAAAATGTTGGAGAGTTATAGGTTTAACCTATATATATCAAATCGTAACAATAGACCACAAGATTTCATATTTCAATACACATCCCATACATAGAGATAAAAATCATTCATATGGTGAACACCTGGTAACCGACAATAACAAGATGCATATATAAGAATATCCCCATCATTCCGGGACACCCTTCGGATATGATATAAATTTCGAAGTACTAAAGCATCCGGTACTTTGGATGGGGTTTGTTAGGCCCAATAGATCTATCTTTAGGATTCGCGTCAATTAGGGTGTCTGTTCCCTAATTCTTAGATTACCAGACTTAATAAAAAGGGGCATATTCGATTTCGATAATTCAACCATAGAATGTAGTTTCACGTACTTGTGTCTATTTTGTAAATCATTTATAAAACCTGCATGTATTCTCATCCCAAAAATATTAGATTTTAAAAGTGGGACTATAACTCACTTTCACAGATTTTTACTTCGTCGGGAAGTAAGACTTGGCCACTGGTTGATTTACGAACCTATAACAATATATACATAAATATCAAAGTATGTTCAAAATATATTTACAACACTTTTAATATATTTTGATGTTTTAAGTTTATTAAGTCAGCTGTCCTCGTTAGTAACCTACAACTAGTTGTCCACAGTTAGATGTACAGAAATAAATCTATAAATATTATCTTGAATCAATCCACGACCCAGTGTATACGTATCTCAGTATTGATCACAACTCAAACTATATATATTTTGGAATCAACCTCAACCCTGTATAGCTAACTCCAACATTCACATATAGAGTGTCTATGGTTGTTCCGAAATATATATAGATGTGTCGACATGATAGGTCGAAACATTGTATACGTGTCTATGGTATCTCAAGATTACATAATATACAATACAAGTTGATTAAGTTTTGGTTGGAATAGATTTGTTACCAATTTTCACGTAGCTAAAATGAGAAAAATTATCCAATCTTGTTTTACCCATAACTTCTTCATTTTAAATCCGTTTTGAGTGAATCAATTTGCTATGGTTTCATATTTAACTCTATTTTATGAATCTAAACAGAAAAAGTATAGGTTTATAGTCGGAAAAATAACTTACAAGTCGTTTTTGTAAAGGTAGTCATTTCAGTCGAAAGAACGACGTCTAGATGACCATTTTAGAAAACATACTTTCACTTTGAGTTTAACCATAATTTTTGGATATAGTTTCATGTTCATAATAAAAATCATTTTCTCAGAATAACAACTTTTAAATCAAAGTTTATCATAGTTTTTAATTAACTAACCCAAAACAGCCCGCGGTGTTACTACGACGGCGTAAATCCGGTTTTACGGTGTTTTTCGTGTTTCCAGGTTTTAAATCATTAAGTTAGCATATCATATAGATATAGAACATGTGTTTAGTTGAGTTTAAAAGTCAAGTTAGAAGGATTAACTTTTGTTTGCGAACAAGTTTAGAATTAACTAAACTATGTTCTAGTGATTATAAGTTTAAACTTTCGAATAAGATAGCTTTATATGTATGAATCGAATGATGTTATGAACATCATTACTACTTTAAGTTCCTTGGATAAACCTACTGGAAAATAGAAAAATGGATCTAGCTTCAATGGATCCTTGGATGGCTCGAAGTTCTTGAAGCAAAATCATGACACGAAAACAAGTTCAAGTAAGATCATCACTTGAAATAAGATTGTTATAGTTATAGAAATTGAACCAAAGTTTGAATATGATTATTACCTTGTATTAGAATGATAACCTACTGTAAGAAACAAAGATTTCTTGAGGTTGGATGATCACCTTACAAGATTGGAAGTGAGCTAGCAAACTTGAAAGTATTCTTGATTTTATGAAACTAGAACTTTTGAAATTTATGAAGAACACTTAGAACTTGAAGATAGAACTTGAGAGAGATCAATTAGATGAAGAAAATTGAAGAATGAAAGTGTTTGTAGGTGTTTTTGGTCGTTGGTGTATGGATTAGATATAAAGGATATGTAATTTTGTTTTCATGTAAATAAGTCATGAATGATTACTCATATTTTTGTAATTTTATGAGATATTTCATGCTAGTTGCCAAATGATGGTTCCCACATGTGTTAGGTGACTCACATGGGCTGCTAAGAGCTGATCATTGAAGTGTATATACCAATAGTACATACATCTAAAAGCTGTGTATTGTACGAGTACGAATACGGGTGCATACGAGTAGAATTGTTGATGAAACTGAACGAGGATGTAATTGTAAGCATTTTTGTTAAGTAGAAGTATTTTGATAAGTGTCTTGAAGTCTTTCAAAAGTGTATGAATACATATTAAAACACTACATGTATATACATTTTAACTGAGTCGTTAAGTCATCGTTAGTCGTTACATGTAAATGTTGTTTTGAAACCTTTAGGTTAACGATCTTGTTAAATGTTGTTAACCCAATGTTTATAATATCAAAAGAGATTTTAAATTATTATATTATCATGATATTATGATGTACGAATATCTCTTAATATGATATATATACATTAAATGTCGTTACAACGATAATCGTTACATATATGTCTCGTTTCAAAATCATTAAGTTAGTAGTCTTGTTTTTACATATGTAGTTCATTGTTAATATACTTAATGATATGTTTACTTATCATAATATCATGTTAACTATATATATAACCATATATATGTCATCATATAGTTTTTACAAGTTTTAACGTTCGTGAATCACCGGTCAACTTGGGTGGTCAATTGTCTATATGAAACCTATTTCAATTAATCAAGTCTTAACAAGTTTGATTGCTTAACATGTTGGAAACATTTAATCATGTAAATATCAATCTCAATTAATATATATAAACATGGAAAAGTTCGGGTCACTACATGACTAGCCCACTCTTTCATGTGTAAGTATCACTTAGGAGTGTAACTAGTTAGTTAATACATGAAGGAATCTAGTTAACATCATCCCCATGCACATACCACCTTATTATCCAACTTTAATGAGCTTTACATACTAGTGACCATGGAACCTTTCCCTTCCCCCTTTTGTGCAGCTGAAACCGTGGCCCTATAGGGGTGTTTAGGAGGTTGCTTGATTCATTTTTCATTACATTCATTCACTCATTCTCTCACAATTTCAAACACTCTCATTCTTGCAACTTCTTTTCTCTCATTCTCTCTCACTTTTCTCTCTTCTTGTAAGTGTTTAAACAACTTGTTCTTCCTCTTTTTACTTAATGAAAACCGAATTATATTCACCTCTAATCATCATCATCATTTGTTGTTTGATACTTGTTGTTCATTGTTGTTAGTTACTTGTCTTTGTTAGTTAGTTACTTACATGTTATTATGAATCAAACTCACTAGTTTGTTCATCACTTTATCTTGTATTAACAAGAACATTCAAGAAATAAACTCTCTAGTTTAGGTTCTACATATACTTTCTTTAAAGATTGCAAGTTCATGTGTTGATTAAAATCATACTTGTGATTCATAAAGCAAACTTCAAGTTTACTTTCTTAAAGATCAAACTTTGGTTTGAATCTTTAAAGTATGAACAAACCATGAACTAATTACTGGTTATTTAGTTTTACTTGCACTTTAATTTTATGATTTTGGTTGTTGTTGGTCAAGCACTACAAGTTAGTCATGATCTCATATCTCTTGGAACTAAAAGTTAACTTAAAAGTTCAAGAACATGTAAATAAGTTTTCTTTAAATATAACTTTGTATACTTATGCTTGATCTAGACTTTTGGGTCTTGGATCTTCAAGATCTAACTAAGAACTATGTTCTACATCTTAAGATCTTGATTAGTTAGTTTACTTTCAAGTTTGTAACTTATTATTAGTCTTAAAGTTCATGTATGTGTTAGATCTAATACTTTGATGTAACTTTGGTTCATCAAAACACTTGCAACACTTAAGTGAGTTGTGCTTCATGTCTTAGACTTGAACTTGGGTTATGATGGTCAAATCTTGGTCAAGATGATGGAAACACGTCAACGAGTTGTACACTTGAAGCTATATGCATCAAGGATGAGAACCGTGATAAGCATCGAGCACCGGAACCCATTATTTTACTGCTTTCTGTCTTATACCTACTGTTGTGTTTATTCTGTAACAGACCAGTAGACCTGGGCTGTTGTGGTTATTATTTTCAAATATCTATTTTTGAGTAGATAACTTTTCATTTAAGACTCGTCTTCATCCGAGTTACGGTTTAGGATTTATGGCCCTCCGATCGTCACTAGGTCCTTTTAACGTTGTGCAGAAATTTCAGACCTACTCGCACTTAAACTGTCACCACGGTTAAACAAAGATGAGTTTGCTTCTGTAAATTTTACCACACTTAAAGGACTCATATACGGAGCCATGGCCACTGGTCTCACCTTAATTCAGTAAGGGTAGAGGCTGTGGTGACTGATCGAAGTCAGCTTTTGTTTTAAACTACTTTCATGAACGATACCTACTTTACACCTTTTTGTTAAATGATGAATGATGATGACCCTTAAGACCTTATTTACATACTTTTAAACCTATTAAGACGATTTACTGACTTAGTACTATTTGCCTTAGGTTGAGGACCTTCGGACCGATTACTTGCACACCTTTTCCGAACCGACTTTACGACTACATTATCATTGTGGGTTATAGCATTCCCTTTTTACTTTAACTTATTTTGGGAACTGAGAATACATGCGGATTTTACGTTTTACATACTAGGCACGAGTACTTAAACTTATATATGTGTGGGTTATATAACGGCAGAAACATTCCCTTTAGCTCGGTAACGTTTAATCATTGGTTTTTGAACCGCGAACGCGAATCTTAGATATGGATCCATAGGGTTTGACATCCCCACTCGGGCTAGTCGCGCTAGCATTTAACGAGTGTTTAATACTTCGTAAACATATGCACTTTCCAAGTGTACTTTCAGGGGGTATAAACGTTAAGTTAGTTACCAAGTGCCCACGGTTAATATATACTTTATCTTACTATTTTGAAACGCTCTTTGTAGCACTGAAATCTCGTGGCCTACCTTACATACTGTTATACTTAAACTATAGCTCACCAACCTTTGTGTTGACGTTTTTAAGCATGTTTTTCTCAGGTGCTTGAGGTTAGCTTCTGCTGTGTACTAGTCGTGCTGTAGACACCCGCTGCTTAGAGTTGTCATCGTATGAACTACTTTACCTTGCATTCAAACTTTTATACTTTTGAATTTTGACTTGTAACGACCATTGTGGTCACATACACTTATTATTTGCTTCTACTTAGTGAAGCATGCTTTGGGATTATAAAACATTCGATGTTGGTTTAGACATCACTTTATTATTGAATGCAAACTCTTTTTGAAAATGCATATAGTACTTAACCTTGTAATGATCCTGTTGTTGATGATTCGTACACGATGGTTTTGTATGGGGCATCACATTTGGTATCAGAGCATTGGTTGTAGGGAATTAGGTTGCATTAGTGAGTCTAAGACCGACCCGAGTAGGATTCACTAATAGGACTAATCTACAACTTGCTAGTTTACTTGTTTCTGCTGAACTTACTGCATGCTGCTGCTTACTGTTACTGCTATATGCCGTATGCTACTACATGATTTCACTACTGCATGCTATTACTTGCTTTTGATTGCATGCTACCTTCGTACGATTTGCTGTTATTGCCATGCTACTTATTGTTGACACGATTTAAACTGTTGGCCTAATACGTGCTTGCTTTATGTCTTACTGACATGGAAAATTTATTTTCCTTGTTCAGATGTCGGATGTACCACCTGCTAGCATTTTGGGCAGTTTAGACTCTTCAGCTACTCCACTTACCATCGTTGCCGATCCACCGGTCCCGCTACCCATTAGTGATCCCGGCGCTTCTACTTCCGGAGCCAGTAGTAGTACACCTGCCCCAGTGGCTGCTTTCGATGGACACATAGGCCCTACGGAGATTCCAGCTCCGTCTGCTCCCGGACCCTCGGGGTCACAGCCCCGTATCGGTGGGATTGAGATTCCTGCGGAGTTCGGGGAAGGGCCATTTCGTAACCATATGTGCACGCCTTGCCGACGCACTCCCGATGGACGTTTAGTGCCAATTCCGCCAGGCAGACACAAAGAGATGTTGGCCGCCTTCGGACTACCAGTTCAGCCACCCGTGTCACCACCACATGATTCTGATGATCCTTCATCTGATGAATCCTCTATAGATGACTCCAGTGACTTCGACGAAGAGAACCTTGATGACGTACCTATATAGGCACCCTCCACCCCGCCGAAGAAGCGGTACCGTCCTGACGGCATCGTCATTCCAGGGGTGAATGGAGGTCGTGCTTTCACTGACACTTTTGGTCGGCGTCGGAGGGTTACTGCCAGTAACCGGCTTGTGCCGTACCCTACCGACCCACAGATACGTAAGGCACCTCGTTACGTGCTGACTATTTCTAGAGCCGAGACATCTGAACCTCGTTTCGTGAGGGCTGCTCCACCCGCACCATCTGCAGCACCAGCACCATCCGCTCCACCGGCCCCACCAGCACCACCTGCCCCACCATCTCCCACTGTCGAGGAATTGACAAGGAAGGTGGGAACCCTCTGAGCTCGGGTTACTGAGCTCGGGGAGCAGTTGGCTCAGGTTTTAGACATCCTTCACCCACCTTCACCGTAGGACTTTTGTATTAGATTTCATGATGTAATCTAGTTGTAGCTTCTTGTATTATTTATGTATTGTACGGACTTATTCAGATGTATGTCACTTATTATTATTAATGGAACTTTGCGTTATTTAATTCTTGCACGACGTTCTATTTACATTACTGTACGATGATTCTGTGGTATTTGTACCTAGATGCGTTATTTAATAACATGTGAGGTTTTTGATTCCATGTTAGTTACTATATACTGTATTATTACTACTTGCATACTGGATTTTGACTTGAGTCAAAAATTTTGTTTAGAACAACATGGCTAACGATCGATCCATGCCTACTGCTGCTCAAATTGAAGAGATGATCCAAGAACGCGTAGCTGCAGCCCTAGCTGAAAGAAACCTCCAAGCTCCACCGCCACCACCACTGGTTATCCCACCCGTTCGAAATGGGTGTACTTACAAGGAATTCCAGAGCTGCAAACCGCATAACTTCAGTGGAATCGAGGGACCGGTTGGTCTCACCAGATGGTTCGAGAAACTTGAATCAGTATTCAGACTTAGCAACCGTTCGGAGGACAACAAGACCAAGTTTGCTTCGTGCACGCTATCTGACGGCGCGCTAACGTGGTGGAACACGTTAGCTCAAGCGAAAGGCATTGATGAGGCGTATGCTACGCCATGAGAGGAATTCAAAGCGGCAATGATTGATGAGTATTGTCCGAGAACCGAAATACAAAAGATGGAGATGGAATTCATGCAGCTAAAGGCCGTTGGGAACGACCTTGATGGTTACAACAGGAGATTTTTAGAACTAGCTCTTATGTGTCCGACAATGGTCACCCCGGAATTCAAGCGTATGGAGAGATACTTCTGGGGACTCCCTAAGTCTATCAAAGGAAACGTCACATCGTCCAAACCACCAAATGTTCCCGAAGTAATGCACATGGCGCACACCCTCATGAATCAGATTCTTATTGATGAGCCGGAGAAGGCTAAGTTTGAAGCTGGTAGTAGCGAAAAGTGAAAGTGGGATAATAACAGCAACAACAACAACAACAACCACCACAACAACAGGGGGAGAACCTATGACCAGACCCCCGCCAAGAGGCACAACAATGGTGGAAACCCCAACCCCAACAACAACACCAACTCCAACCCGAACTACAAGGGAACCTTACCACAATGCAAGAGGTGTTACAAACACCACACTGGGTATTGCAATGTTGTTTGTGAGAAGTGTCAACGGGCTGGGCATATCGGGAAAGACTACAAGGTCACCACTTTGAATGGGAAGCTGAATACCAATGGACCTAAAAAGTGCTACGAATGCGGGCAGACGGGCCATTTCAGAAATGTGTGCCTAAATAAGCGAAAAGATGGCGGACCACCTCGCGCTAGAGCTTTCAATGTTAATGCAAGGGACGCACGCGAAAACCTCGACTTGGTGACAGGTATATTCAAAATCAACAATCTTTTAGCTTTTGTCTTGTTTGATACTGGTGCGGATAGAAGTTATGTATGTAGACATTTTTGCGATAAGATTAATTGGTCATTAGTCCCATTAAAAGAGAGTATGCTTGTCGAGGTCGCCAACGGTAAACTTGAGAAAGTTGACCATATTAGTCGTGGAGCTATTATCAACATAGCTGGTGCAGATTTCGAAATTGATTTGATACCTATCAAACTGGGAAGTTTTTACGTGATCGTCGGTATGGATTGGTTGAGCAAGATAAGGGCCGATATTATCTGTGGAGATAAAGCACTTCGCATACCACGAGGAGATGGCGAACCACTGGTTATCTATGGAGAGAGATGTACCTCGAAGTTGAACCTCATTAGTTGCGTGAAAGCGCAAAAGATTATGAAGAAGGGATGCTTTGCTGTCCTAGTGCATGTGAAAGCGGTAGAAACTGAGTTGAAGAGAGTGAACGACGTTCGAATCGTGAACGAATTTTCCGATGTCTTCCCAGAGTAATTGCCTGGATTGCCGCCGCAGAGAGCCGTAGAGTTTCAGATTGATTTAGTGCCAGGATCTGCACCTGTAGCTCGCGCACCTTATAGACTCGCACCTTCCGAGATGCAAGAATTACAGAGTTAACTACAAGAACTACTAGACCGAGGGTTTATCCAACCAAGTTTCTCGCCTTGGGGCGCACCTGTGTTGTTTGTGAAGAAGAAGGATGGATCCTTCCGTATGTGTAGGGACTACTGTGAACTCAACAAATTGACTATCAATAATCGGTATCCTCTTCCACGAATTGACGATCTTTTTGACCAACTACAAGGATCGAGCGTTTACTCAAAGATTGATTTGCGATCCAGTTATCACCAGTTGAGGGTGAAGGAAAGTGACGTAATGAAAACTGCATTCAGAACCCGTTATGGTCATTATGAGTTTCTCGTGATGCCATTCGGTTTGACAAATGCACCTGCCGTGTTCATGGACCTCATGAATCGTGTCTGCAAACCGTACTTGGATAAGTTTGTTATCGTCTTCATAGATGATATCCTCATCTACTCTAAGAGCGAAGAAGAACATGAGCAACACCTCCGACTAGTACTTGAACTCTTGAGATAAGAGCAACTTTACCCCAAATTCTCCAAGTGTGAATTTTGGTTGAAGGAAGTTCAGTTTCTGGGTCATGTTGTGAGCGACCAGGGTATCAAAGTTGATCCCGCCAAGATTGAATCCATCAGCAAGTGGGAGACCCCCACTACTCTAACGCATATTCGCCAATTCCTAGGTCATGCCGGTTATTACCGAAGATTCATCGAAGGATTTTCTCTGATTGCGCGTCCTTTGACCGCGCTGACTCACAAGGGCAAGAAGTTCATTTGGGAACCCGTACACGAATCAGCATTCCAAACTTTGAAGAAGAAGTTAACCACCGCACCTATTCTATCGCTTCCCGAAGGCAGTGACGATTTCGTTGTTTATTGCAATGCGTTGAAAAGTGGTTTTGGTTGTGTACTGATGTAACGATCAAAAGTTATTGCCTATGCCTCCCGCCAATTGAAGATTCATGAGCGGAACTACACTACTCACAATATTGAACTTGGAGCCGTTGTCTTTGCGCTCAAATTGTGGAGACACTATTTGTATGGAACTAAGAGCACTATCTTCACCGATCACAAGAGTCTCCAGCACATCTTCAATCAGAAGCAACTGAATATGAGACAGCGTCAATGGATCGAGATGCTCAACGACTACGATTGTGAACTCCGTTATCACCCTGGCAAGGCCAATGTTGTAGCTGACGCTTTAAGCCGAAAGGAGAGGACGGCACCTGTTCGTGTTAGGGCTCTGAACATCACCATCCATTCGAATCTCAACAGTTAGATCAGAGTAGCCCAAGATGAGGCTCTCAAGGAGGAGAACATATCTCACGAACATTTGAACATACTTGTCTCTCGATTCGTAGTTAGGGAATCTGGACTCCGATGTTATGCCGGAAGAATTTGGGTACCTCTATATGGAGATCTACGGAACCTCATACTTGATGAAGCACACAAATCGAGATATTCAATTCACCCTGGAGCAGGCAAGAGGTACCACGATCTTAAAGAACAGTATTGGTGGCCGAATCTTAAGAAGGACGTTGCGACTTATGTTGGTAAGTGTTTGACTTGCTCGAAGGTTAAAGCCGAGCATCAGAGTCCTTCTGGGTTACTTCAATAGCCGGAGATCCCACAATGGAAGTGGGAAAGGATCACAATGGATTTCATTACCATGCTACCAAAGACTGTGGGCGGATATGATACTATTTGGGTTATTGTTGACCGCCTTACCAAATCTGCACACTTTCTAGCGATGAAGGAAACGGATACAATGGAAAGACTTGCTCATCTATACATCAAATAGGTTGTATCTCGTCATGGTGTACCTTTATCGATCATCTCCGATCGCGATCCCCATTTTGCTTCTAGATTTTGGCGTTCTTTGCAAGAAGCCATGGGAACTCGTCTTGACATGAGTACTGCTTATCATCCACAGACTGACGGACAAAGTGAACGAACGATTCAGACCTTGGAGGACATGTTGTGTGCATGTGTCATCGACTTTGGAAAGGCCTGGGAAAGACATTTTCCATTAGCCGAATTTTCGTACAACAACAGTTATCACTCAAGCATTAATGTTGCACCTTTTGAAGCATTGTATGGCCGTAAGTGCCGATCTCCTATTTGTTGGGCTGAAGTAGGCGAAAAGAAAATCACCGGACCCGAGGTAGTCCACGAAATGACGGAGAAGATTGCTCAGATTCAAGCTAGAATTAAGACTGCCCGTGATCGCCAAAAGAGTTATGCTGATCTTAAATGTAAAGACTTTGAATTCAACGTTGGTGATCGTGTTATGTTGAAGGTTGCACCTTGGAAGGGTGTGATTCGCTTTGGAAAACGTGGAAAGTTAAACCCACGATATATTGGTCCTTTTGAAATCTTGGAACGTGTTGGACCCGTTGCATATCGTTTGGATCTACCAGCACAATTGAGCTCAGTTCATCCTACCTTCCACGTGTCAAACTTGAAGAAGTGTTTTGCTGCACCTGAACTTATCATACCACTTGAAGAACTTACGATTGATGACAAACTCCACTTCGTGGAAGAGCCTGTTGAGATTATGGATCGTGAGATCAAAACATTGAAACGCAACAAGATTCCGATCGTCCGAGTGTGATGGATTGCCAAACGAGGACCTGAGTTTACTTGGGAATGAGAGGATCAAATGATGCGGAAGTATCCTCACCTTTTCCCGACTCCTCCATCTACCTCAGCTTAAATTTCGGGACGAAATTTTCTTTAACAGGTGGGTAATGTAACGACCCTGGATTTTCCAACGTTATTTATTAATAATTGTTATTATTAATACGCCTGTTTAAACGAATGTATGTTATTACATTTACATGTTGCCATGACTAAACGTACTTGACTTTAATTGCCCGAAACGTCTTTGTGACACCCGGAACTTTCACGAATAATATTTTTAGAGTATTATTTACATTCATGATTAATTTTATTAATCATTTTAATTAACTATGGTGACTAGTTAGTTACTTGGGCTTTAATTGGTTTAACTTGTGAATTATTGAACTTGGGCTTGTTTAAAGTAAATGGACTTATGTTATTGGGCTTCCAAGCCCACCCTACCTTTTAAATGGACTTGACTAGCCCACTCTTTCATGTGTAAGTATCACTTAGGAGTGTAACTAGTTAGTTAATACATGAAGGAATCTAGTTAACATCATCCCCATGCACATACCACCTTATTATCCAACTTTAATGAGCTTTACATACTACTGACCATGGAACCTTTCCCTTCCCCCTTTTGTGCAGCTGAAACCGTGGCCCTATAGGGGTGTTTAGGAGGTTGCTTGATTCATTTTTCATTACATTCATTCACTCATTCTCTCACAATTTCAAACACTCTCATTCTTGCAACTTCTTTTCTCTCATTCTCTCTCACTTTTCTCTCTTCTTGTAAGTGTTTAAACAACTTGTTCTTCCTCTTTTTACTTAATGAAAACCGAATTATATTCACCTCTAATCATCATCATCATTTGTTGTTTGATACTTGTTGTTCATTGTTGTTAGTTACTTGTCTTTGTTAGTTAGTTACTTACATGTTATTATGAATCAAACTCACTAGTTTGTTCATCACTTTATCTTGTATTAACAAGAACATTCAAGAACTAAACTCTCTAGTTTAGGTTCTACATATACTTTCTTTAAAGATTGCAAGTTCATGCGTTGATTAAAATCATACTTGTGATTCATAAAGCAAACTTCAAGTTTACTTTCTTAAAGATCAAACTTTGGTTTGAATCTTTAAAGTATGAACAAACCATGAACTAATTACTTGTTATTTAGTTTTACTTGCACTTTAATTTTATGATTTTGGTTGTTGTTGGTCAAGTACTACAAGTTAGTCTTGATCTCAGCTCTCTTGGAACTAAAAGTTAACTTAAAAGTTCAAGAACATGTAAATAAGTTTTCTTTAAATATAACTTCGTATACTTATGCTTGATCTAGACTTTTGGGTCTTGGATCTTCAAGATATAACTAAGAACTATGTTCTACATCTTAAGATCTTGATTAGTTAGTTTACTTTCAAGTTTGTAACTTAGTATTAGTCTTAAAGTTCATGTATGTGTTAGATCTAAGACTTTGATGTAACTTTGGTTCATCAAAACACTTGCAACACTTAAGTGAGTTGTACTTCATGTCTTAGACTTGCACTTGGGTTATGATGGTCAAATCTTGGTCAAGATGATGCAAACACATCAACGAGTTGTACACTTGAAGCTATATGCATCAAGGATGAGAACCGTGATAAGCATCGAGCACTCGAACCCATTATTTTACTGCTTTCTGTCTTATACCTACGGTTTTGGTGATTCTATAACATACCAGTAGACCTGGGCTGTTGTGGTTATGATTTTCAAATATCTCTTTTCGAGTAGATAACTTTTCATTTAATACTCGTCTTCATCCAAGTTACGGTTTAGGATTTATGGCCCTCCGATCGTCACTAGGTCCTTTTAACGTTGTGCAGAAATTTCAGACCTACTCGCACTTAAACCGTCACCACGGTTAAACAAAGACGAGTTTGCTTCTGTAAATTTTACCACACTTAAAGGACTCATATATGGAGCCAAGGCCACTGGTCTAACCTTAATTCAGTAAGGGTAGAGGCCGTGGTGACTGATCGAAGTCAGCTTTTGTTTTAAACTACTTTCATGAACGATACCTTCTTTACACCTTTTTGTTAAATGATGAATGATGATGACCTTTAAGACCTTATTTACATACTTTTAAACCTATTAAGATGATTTACTAACTTAGTACTATTTGCCTTAGGTTGAGGACCTTCGGACCGATTACTTGCACACCTTTTCCGAACCGACTTTACGACTACATTATCATTGTGAGTTATAGCATTCCCCTTTTACTTTAACTTATTTTGGGAACTGAGAATACATGCGGATTTTACGTTTTACATACTAGGCACGAGTACTTAAAATTATATATGTGTGGGTTATATAACGGCAGAAACATTCCCTTTAGCTCGGTAACGTTTAATCATTGGTTTTTGAACCGTGAACGCGAATCTTAGATATGGATCCATAGGGTTTGACATCCCCACTCGGGCTAGTCGCGCTAGCATTTAACGAGTGTTTAATACTTCGTAAACATACGCACTTGCCAAGTGTACTTTCAGGGGGTATAAACGTTAAGTTAGTTACCAAGTGCCCACGGTTAATATATACTTTATCTTACTATTTTGAAACGCTCTTTGTAGCACTGAAATCTCGTGGCCTACCTTACATACTGTTATACTTAAACTATAGCTCACCAACCTTTGTGTTGACATTTTTAAGCATGTTTTTCTCAGGTGCTTGAGGTTAGCTTCCGCTGTGTACTAGTCGTGCTGTAGACACCAACTGCTTAGAGTTTTCATCGCATGAACTACTTTAACTTGCATTCAAACTTTGTACTTTTGAATTTTGACTTGTAACGACCATTGTGGTCACATACACTTATTATTTGCTTCTACTTAGTGAAGCATACTTTGGGATTATAAAACATTCGAAGTTGGTTTAGACATCACTTTATTATTGAATGCAAACTCTTTTTGAAAATGCATATAGTACTTAACCTTGTAATGATCCTGTTGTTGATGATTCGTACACGATGGTTTTGTACGGGGCATCACACCTACACCACCACAAAACACCTCCGATTTGCTGCAAAACCCTAGGATAACAGCCCCTGTTGCTGCTGCTGTGATCGTGACCCAAAACCCCACCAAAACTGATCCATATTGCCACTTTCTTGCTTCGATTCGTTACTGCTACTGGTCTGTTCGATCTCCATCAACAACCTACTCCTAATCTTGCTCTTAACATCCCTAAGGTAACCCTCGATCCTTACTTACTCAGGCTTTCATTTACACGCGAGTTTTATATAAAAATTATATATATATGTGTATACGTGTGCATGTATGCATGCATACGTTATATATGTATAAAAACATGATATATATGTATCTAAGTATATATTATGAATTATTGTACGTAAGATTATGATTAAAAAGATTTAACATATTAGGTTGTAGGTATGAATAATAATTATGTTTAAAGTTGATAATGAATAATGATAATGGTTATGATCAAAGTTAAAAGTATAATTATAAGATTATGATTATGATAAAAGATGTATGGTTATGGTTGGATTAATAAAATTGTTAAGTTAAAAGTAATAAGTGAAAGGACCCGTTCATATCGATTATAAACGATTCACAATAGTTGATTACATCGCGAGGTACTTGACCTCTATATGAAACATTTTACAAACATTGCATTCAATTTTAAAAGACAAACTTTCATTTCATCGTAAGTTGACAGGCATGCATACCATTTCATAATATATCTAAACTATAAATGACTTGATAATATTCTTGATGAACTCAATGACTCGAATGCAACGTCTTTTGAAATATGTCATGAATGACTCCAAATAATATCTCTAAGATGAGCAAATGCACAGCGGAAGATTTCTTTCGTACCTGAGAATAAACATGCTTTCAAGTGTCAACCAAAAGGTTGGTGAGTTCATTAGTTTATCATAACAATCATTTCCAATATTTTAATAGACCACAAGATTTCCTTTATTCAATAATTATACACTCACAAGTGTTTAAAAATCATTCATATGGATTGAACACCTGGTAACCGACGTTAACATAATGCATATAGAATATCCCCAAAACAGAAATCCATCTGTATAATATAAACTCGAAGTACTAAAGCATACCATTTTCCAGTATGGGGGGAGTTAGTGCCCGTAGATCTACCTTTAGGATTCGTGTCAATTAGGTTGTCTGTTCCCTAATTCTTAGGTTACCAAGCTAAAAGGGTGATATTCGGTATTCATAATCCAACCATAGAATATATAGTTTCAATTATTTGTGTCTATTTCGTAAAACATTTATAAAAGCAGCGCATGTATTCTCACTCCCAAAAATATATATTGCAAAAGCATTTAAAAAGGGAGCAAATGAAACTCACAATACTGTATTTTGTAGTAAAAATACATATGACGGCATTGAACAACTGAACAATGCTGGGTTGGCCTCGGATTCACGAACCTATATTATTCATATTTATATTAAAACATATAATCGTAATCAAACAAATTTATATATATTATTATTAATGATATAATTTTTATATTAATAATTATATGTTATTTTATCTATTTAAATAAATAATAATTTTAATATAGTTAAGTGTTATATTATATATCTTTTTATATAAGCAATCTTTTGTTTACATATTATAGTTATAATAATACTAGAATAAGTATAATGATAGTTCTCTAAATGAACATATATTTAGTCGCAATATCATCCCAATATGTAAAGTTTTTAGTTGTAATTGTTCTATTTTTAAGTTGTAATCGTTGAAATAAATAAATGCGAAGATGAAGCACGAAGTTTAAAGAATTGAAGAAAAAGTGCCACTAAAACCGGAAAAGGGTCCTAAAAGCCATAGTGCACTCAAAAGCGTCTCAAAAATTGAGTTAAAAGACTTGCGCGGATTTTGGGAGTTAAGGAAAATAATTTTTTGTGCAAATTAAAAAATTGCGAAACGCAAAGTACAAGATATTTACTAATACAAAAGGATGTTCGAAAATCCGGAACCGAGACATAAACCGAGCATCAACGCGCAAGACAACGGACCTAAAATTACAAGTCTACTATGCACAAGAATATAATATAATATATATATAATTATATAATATTTCAGCAGTCGCCCATGTTTTAATTAAAATGTGAGCTGGATTTGCCTTCCATGTGATTGCATGGTAACAAGGCATCAAAGCCATGCGATCGTATGGCCCTGAAAAGTTGGCCAAGTGCTATAAAAGGCGACATTTTCTGTTGAATGAAACACATCTTTTTTTCTTTTCCTTCTCTGTAAGAAACATATATATATATATATATATATATATATATATATATATATATATATATATATATATATATATATATATATATATATATATATATATAATTTAAAGTCTAATTTAAGTTTAATAATAATAAGGTTATGGTAGCGAATGTTGTAAGTTTGTAAGTCGGAACTCTGTCCGTGTAACGCTACGCGATTAATCACCACTGTAAGCTATGTTCTTCCTTTTTAAATTAATGTCTCGTAACTAAGTTAATATTATGCTTATTTGAGCCGAAGTAATCACGATGTTAGACTAAATATTATGACGGGGTTATTAGATTTTGTACCATAATTAAGGTTTGGACAAAACACCGACACTTATGGACATTGGACTATTGACTATTAATAGATAGGGGGTATTGTCTAATCGAATGACAACTCATTGGAACCCGCCGAACCTATCTTCAAATTAGTTAATCTAATAATTATTAAAATGATTATGTATGTTCTATTTAGTGACGTTTATACGACATCTTTTACCATCATTTAATTAATTATTCGGGTTGGGTAATTGATTATTCATCTGATCAAGTGGGTAAATTAATATTCATATCTCATTAAAACATGGGTGGATTACATACAAGGATAATTGGTGTAATTGTTAACAAAGTATTAAAACCTTGGATTAATTTGACGAGCATTTTATAATTATGACCGATGGACTATCATGGACAAAAACCAGATAGGTATCAAATAAACCAGGACAAAGGACAATTAACCCGGGTAACAATTAATTAAAATCAAAACGTCAAACATCATGATTACAGAAGTTTAAATAAGCATAATTCTTTTATTGTATTTCTCATCGTACTTTTAATTACTGTCATTTTATTATTCGCAATTTCAAATTTCTTCATTGTTATTTATTTTACGCATTTTAATTATCGTTATTTATCTTTACTCTTTATTTAAAATCGACAAACCGGTCATTAAACGGTAAACCCCCCTTTTATAATAATATTACTACTTATATATATATATATATATATATATATATATATATATATATATATATATATATATATATACATACATATATATATATATACATACATATATATATATATATATATATATACAAATATAGTTTTAAAAATATAGCGTTAAACTTGGCTAGTTCCCTGTGGACGAACTGGACTTACTAAAAACTACACTACTTTACGATTAGGTACACTGCATATAGTGTTGTAGCAAGATTTATGTATATCCACTCTAATAATAAATAAATAACTTGTGTAAAATTGTATCGTATTTAATAGTATTTCGTAGTAAATATATAACTATTTCGTACCCCTCTGCTTTAACATCAAGTATTTTTGGTGCCGCTGCCGGGGAACATCTTAAACATCGAAGCGAAACGCTATAAAAAAAGATTTTTATTAAGCTTTAATTCATTTTTATAAAAATATGTTTTATATAATAATCAAAAATATAAAAGAAAAGGAAAAATATATATCTATATTTTTAAGTTTAGTTAAATTTAAAAAGTTTATATTTCTATTTATTGTGAAAAGTTATAAAAACTAATAAGTAAATTTTTCTTATTTATAAGTTTTATATAAATATTTTACAAAAATATAAAACAGAAAAAAAAGTAAAACGTAAAAGAAAAAAATAAAAAAGAAAACTGAACCTGTAATTTTTTGACTTGCACCTGATCTGAACCTGCACTCCATGCAATCGCATGAGAGTGAAGGCATAAATCCATGCGACCGCATGGCTTATTCTGACATGCCTGGTCTGATCGTAGTACAGCATTAATTACGGAGTATTATTAATTATTACTATTGTTTAACCCTAATTAGGGTTTAGGTAATTAATTAGTTTTTTTTTTATTTTAATTTTAATTTTAATTTATAATTAGTATTATTAAGTTTTAATATTCTTATTAACTATATAAAATAATACTTTTATAAAATAATAATATAAAAATAATATTTTTGTAAAATTGTATTTTTATCAACTTAGTTTATTTTTGTATTTTGTATTTTTCTTATTTATCGTTAAATTCGTAATTCATAATATTTATCGTTCGTAATTAGTTTTAAGTTTAGTATTTTGCCGTAGTATTTCTAGTTTTTAAGTTTTGCCGTAAAATCCCTTAAGTGTTTTTTCTTTAGACTAAGATTTAGGTGATGTAGAATTCTACGACGTCGCTTATCGCTTTAGTATTTAATAGATTTTAGTGCGTAATTAAGTTATTGCCATTTTGGATATAGAATTCCTTTTAAGCTTCAATATCTTTAGGTGCAACTTTTTAGATTTAGTTTTTAGACTTTTAAGTTTCGACGTTTTTCTTTCTTATTTTTATTTTCGATTTTTATTTTTCAACGTTTTACGACGCACTCTTTTTCTTTCTTATTTCTCGACGCTCTAGTTTTTAGGACATAGAATTTTCTATTTTTTATCTAAAATTTCACAACGAAAAATTATTTTAAGCGGTTAAATTGATAGACATCCAAAATTTTTTGGTTCGTAGTAGTAGTTGGATTTGTTAGTGGCGAGTTGTGGGCTTCCGATTTAAAGGGTCCTGGCTACCTGCTGCATCTATTGGCTATTCGAAACGTGGGCAAAATCTGAAAAGTCTATTAATTTGATAACTTATATAATTTTTATCTTTTATAACCAATAGGATATTCTGTGAATGCACCGAGCAAAACGTTCACTACCTTTCATACGTTCACCACCTGTAACCAGATCAAGACATCTAGCCAATATTATCGCCATTGATTTTTCTTTAGAATCATTATCTAGTCAAACAAATACTCCAAATCAAAATCCTGATAATCCATTTTTTGAACCCGACTTCAAAATTGAAAACCCGGAGGATATTCAAGGTGAATTCCAAGATCCTGAACCACTAATCATTCCTCCTGAATTACAAACTGTTAAATCAGAATCCTCTAGTGATTCGTATTCAACAAATTCAAAAATGGAAGTAACGGAACCTCTAAGTATGGAAGATCGAATGAGAGCCACACGCACTGGCCAAGGTCACGCCATTATTAAGCCAGATATTAATGCACCGGATTATGAAATCAAAGGACAAATCCTACACATGGTAACTAATCAATGCCAATATAGTGGTATGCCAAAAGAAGATCCAAACGAACATCTTCGAACCTTTAATAGGATTTGTACTCTATTTAAAATCAGAGAAGTTGAGGATGAACAGATCTATCTCATGTTATTTCCCTGGACTTTAAAGGGAGAAGCCAAAGATTGGTTAGAATCGTTACCTGAAGGGTCGATTGACACTTAGGATGTTTTAATTGAGAAATTTCTTAAAAGATTCTTTTCGGCATCTAAAGCTGTGAGACTTCAAGGAGAAATTGTTACATTCACGCAGAAGCCAAATGAAACTCTATATGAGGCGTGGACAAGATTCGGAAAATTGTTGAGAGGATGTCCTCAACATGGTTTAGATACTTATCAAATTGTACAAATATTCTACCAAGGATGCGACGTTGCTACACGAAAAGACATCGAAATAACAGCTGGTGGTTCTATTATGAAGAAAACCGCAACAGAAGCTTACAAAATTATTGATAACACAGCCTCCCACTCTCATGAGTGGCACCAGGAAAAAGATATTTTTCGTTCATCTAAAGTGGCTAGAGCCGATTCTAGCCATGACTTTGATTCCGATTCCGCAAAAATAGATGCTTTCGAGAGACGAATGGAAAAGATGAATAAAGATATTCACGCAATACGAATCAGTTGTGAGCAATGCAGTAGACCACATTTAACGAAAGATTGTCACATTGAACAAACGATGGAACAACGTGAGAATGTTTCCTACATGAACCAAAGGCCGGGAAATAATTATCAAAATAATTATCAACCGCCAAGGCTAAACTTCAATCGAAATCAAAACATTCTTTACAATCCAAATGGACCCAACAATAACTCGTACAACCAACAAGGTCCGAATAACCAACCAACTCAAAAAAACACTTTCAATCAACAAAGACCTGGCTTGTATAAACCACCACAATAAACTGAAGAGAAAAAGCCAAATCTGGAAGAAATGATGGCAAAGATAATGGAATCTCAAACACAATTTATTACATCTCAAACCCAAACGAATGAGAGGTTTGATCTGTCATTAAGAATTCAACAAGCTTCCATTTTGAATTTAGAAAAACATATAGGTACTCTTGCTAGCATGATGAGTGAGAGGGAACAAGGAAAGCTACCGAGTGATACTGAAGTAAATCCTCGAAAAGAGAATGTTAATATGGTATCAACGAATCCTGAAAAACTAGCATCAGAAGATGGGAAGGTTTTATAAGTGAGTAACAATGAAGAAGTTACGCCACCACCACTACCCGATTATGTAAAGCCAGTGGTGGCACCATACAGACCACTCATCCCGTTTCCAAGAAAAGGAGTTGAGTATGAGCAAGTAATAGGTAATAAAGTTTGTGATACCTCTGGAAAGAAGAAGAAGAATAAGAAAGTGCAAGAAACAAAAACCGTAAAAGTAAACCTGGTGAAGACAGTTCCACCAAAACCTCCACCCAGGTTGGGTGATCCGGGTGAATTTATTATTCCTTGTCTACTTAGTGATTATGTCATGTATGATGCACTAGCAGATTTAGGTGCGAATGTGAGTGTTATGCCTCTTTCATTATATAAGAGATTAGGAGTAGGTGAGTTAAGTCCAACGGAAATGAGTGTTCGACTCTTTGATCAAATCATTAGGCACCCAGTTAGAATTTCTGACAACCTACCCGTTCAAGTAGGTAATTTAACCTTTCTAGTTGAATTTATTGTCATTGACATGGAAGAGGACCCAAACATTCCTCTAATTTTAGGTCGACCATTCTTAGCATCCACCGAGACATTATTTGATGTAAGAGAGGGTAGAATGACACTTGGTGATGGTGACAAATCGATCACCTTTGTGATTCAAAAGTCTAAATCTTCACCAACCAAAACCGTTGAACCGATAAAAATGATCGATGAAAAGCATATTGTTTTACCAACTCCAACGGTTGTGCTTAGCAATAATAAAACGCCTAAGTGTGGGGAAATGAAGTAATACCTAATGATGACCTGATAACAAAGAACCCCGTTGTTGATACTGAATTAAACGATCCCGTTATTAATAGTTCAATGAAGAAACTTATTAAATGGATTCGCGATGCTAGAACCAAGGGGAACTTTAAGTTACATAACCGGTTAGTATTCAATCTATCGCCTAAAGAAAAGGCGAAACTAGTTGAATTTGTGGATATTACACAGGAATCCGACCAATGGCTTAAAGCAAAAGTCACAGATATGCAAGTTGATTATGGTCCAAAAGAAATTGACAATGAAGTTAATCACAATTTCGACACCACAGTTACCTAAGTGTGGGGAGATTCAAATGTTCTAAAAAGAAAATGCTGACTAGAGTTAGTTGTTCTGTTCTTGTGTAGTTCCGAGAATGGAATCCGATTGGTCTTTTCCACTAGCAGACACTAAAGAACTAGTTTTCTTCCCCCATTCTAATTTTTTTTTTTGTTTTATAGGTTTTATATGAATTTTATTTGCATTTTCAAATTTAAGTTTTGTGTGAATTTAAAAACAAAAATTACTTTATTTCATTAAGTTTTTAAAAAAATGATTTCTAAAATTTGTCGTAAGTTGAAGACTAGGTCATGGAACCAAAATTGTTTACCCGAGGGCGGGGCGAAAAATTTTGTTATCATTATTTTTAATTTTATTGATCTAAAGTATACCAAAAAAACTTAAAAACCCCAAAAATCTTTGCTTTTAAAACAATCGCTTTAACGGAAAATTTTAAATTTTGTCGAGGGACGGACTAGGTAAACATACCGAAACTACCTAAAGTAAAAGTAAACAAAATTTTAAAAAATTATTCATTTAAATTGTTTTAATAAATAAAGGTTTTATAAATATATATATATATATATATATATATATATATATATATATATATATATAGGGTCATGATCCATGGATAAGCTTAAAAGGAGTACAAACCGGATAAGCAAAATAAAATTTTTTTTTACATTCATAAATCTGCATTAAAATGCACCTCTAATCAATTTTTTTATAAAAAAAAAGTCCAAAATCTTTCAAAAATCGATGATGAATTGTAAAATTAACCATTCATCGGGTTAATTTATCATTCATCTTGTTTACGATTAATGATAAAATTAATCAATGCTAAAAAAAACTAGATGAATGGTTAAATTAACCATTCATCTGTTTTTTTATCATTCATCATAAACAGATGAATGGTTAAATTAACCATTCATCTGCTTTTTTTAGCATTGATTAATTTTATCATTCATCGCGAACAAAAAATGAATGATAAATTAACCAGATGAATGGTTAATTTTACCATTCATCATCCATTTTTACCATTCATCATCCATTTTTACCATTCATCATCGATGTTTACCATTCATCATCGATTTTCGAACGATTTTGTTCAAAAACTTTTTAAAATTTTTTCGTTTTCTTCTATTTGCATATTAAAGAATCGCTTTTTTTTTTTTTTTTAAATATGAAATTTTACTTATCCAGTTTGTGCCCATTTAGTGCTTATCCATGGATTGGTCCACTATATATATATATATATATATATATATATATATATATATATATATATATATATATATATATATATATATATATATATATATATATATATATATATATATATATATATATATATATATTATGTTTGTAGTTTATGTACAAAACAGGGTAAAACAGCGCACTTTCAAATACTGACATTAAGTTCAGCAAAAGCTACTAATTTTGACGACAAGACGCAAAATATCAAATGTGATATAAAACAATATGTTTGCAAACTCGGTATTTTTAATCACTTTTCTACACTAATCACCCTCATGAATTTATAATTATAGTCTGATTTCATGCAAATTAGGGCATTGCATGATCTGAAGTGTGGGGAAGGGTTATAAATTTTCTCGGGTTTACACTTAGTTTAATTGCCAAATTTTGTGAAAATTTGAAAAATTTTCAACTAAATGAATTCAAAATCATGTTTATACATATTTATGAACGACAAAACTAGGTTGTAATACCGAAATTATTGTTACCTCGGAGAGAACATAAATGGAGAAACAACCCAAAATGTTAGAATTCATTTAAAATGGAATAGAGGAGAATAAAAAGGCAAAGAAAAAAAAAAAAAAAGCTAAGTGTGGGAAGAATTTACCAAGTTATTTAAAACACATATCACATATGTTTGTACAAGATTATTACAGGTACTTTTGTTTTGGACGATTTTAATCAGTTTTACCTAATTTACTGTAATATATATTTGAAAGAAAGATGGATCTGCACGATGAATCAATTCTATCATTAAAAGGAAGTAAAGTCTTCCGAAAAAGACACGCGCTTCTTGATTTAGGTTAGGAAGTTGTCGTCCAGACCAGCTGTAGGTTGACGAAAAATCTAGAAAAGTTATCTCTAAAATCAGCAGGAAATCCACGGACCTCAACATCAAACAGAGTCGCCAAGTTGTCAGACTTATCCTAACCATGAGAGGATCTGTCTCGTAAAATAGGGAGGGCGCCGTGCAAATTAGCTTGATAAGACTAATAATCAGACCCCCAGAAAAGGATAATATCCTTAAAGATCAAAAATCAGCTTTTAAGCCTGATATTACTCAATCCCTGAGATTGACATTAAACATTGAGAATTACAAACTCATGGAATTCGATGATATCTAAACTCGAGCTTGAACGAGAAAATATTTTGATTAAATTACAAGCCAATTTGTTTTCTGAAAACCCATTTTCAATGCGTTCATTATCATTGAACGTAAAATCCTAAGAATTCACCAAATTTCATTAGGTCACCTGAACCAAATCGGGTGTCAACCGTAAGAACGGTGGTTGCATAGCATGGTCGAAGACAGAACCTTGTGCCAGACCGACAAACTATAGGGTGATCGTTACTATTGCTCCTACAAAGGATAGTAATTGCATCCGACACGATATAGACCAGAATTATCAGCATGTCACGGGACATTGCCTTAACAGTTGCTTGTTCAATGCTTTCCTTTACAACCGGACGGTAGTTTACCGAAAGGTAATATACGGAGAAAGTATACTAGACGTGTGCTTTCCTAATACAAGGTTAGCAAGTGGGTGACACAAAATCGCAAGTTTTGAACTAAAATTTTCAAATCTGAAACCCACGCAACCCATAAAAACATTTTGCAAACACCGGTGAAGGGTTATTCCGGAAAACTTATCTAGGGTAAAAGCTAGATTGAATTTTCAAAAGATCAAATGTTTTTATAAAGATCCAATTTCCTTAAAGGATCTAAATTTTTATAGTCATGTGAGACTGTAAGCCACATCGTTACTACCATTGTTTATACCGCCGTACCAAAATCACTGATGTATAAAGTGTGATAATAAAAAGTGATTCGAGTGAAGTGTGATTTAATTTCAAGTTCTGTATTGCTTGAGGACAAGCAACGTTCAAGTGTGGGGATATTTGATAGTTCTCTAAATGAACATATATTTAGTCGCAATATCATCCCATTATGTAAAGTTTTTAGTTGTAATTGTTCTATTTTTAAGTTGTAATCGTTTAAATAAATAAATGTGAAGACGAAGCACGAAGATTAAAGAATTGAAGAAAAAGTGCCACTAAAACTGGAAAAGGGTCCTTAAAGCCATAGTGCACTCAAAAGAGTCCTAAAAATTGAGTTAAAATACTTGCGCGGATTTTGGGAGTTAAGGAAAATAATTTTTTATGCAAATTACAAATTGCGAAATGCAAAGTACAAGATATTTACGCATACAAAAGGACGTTCGAAAATCCAGAACAGAGACATAAACCGAGCATCAACGCGCGAGACGACGGACCTAAAATTACAAGTCTACTATGCACAAGAATATAATATAATATATATATAATTATATAATAATTCAGCAGCCGCCCATGTTTTAATTGCAATGTGAGCTGGATTTGCCTTCCATGAAATCGCATGGTAACAATGCATCAAATCCATGCGATCGCATGGCCCTGAAAAGTTGGCCAAGTGCTATAAAAGGCGATGTTTTTTGTCGAATGAAACACATCTTTTTTTCTTTTCCTTCTCTGTAAGAAACATATATATTTGTATATATATATATATATATATATATATATATATATATATATATATATATATATATATATATATATATATATATATATATATATATATATAGTTTAATTTAAGATTAATAATAATAAGGTATCAAATAAACCAGGATAAAGGACAATTAACCCGGGTAACAATTAATTAAAATCAAAACGCCAAACATCATGATTACGGAAGTTTAAATAAGCATAATTCTTTCATTGTATTTCTCATCGTACTTTTAATTACTGTCATTTTATTATTCGCAATTTTAAATTTTGTCATTGTTATTTATTTTACGCATTTTAATTATCGTTATTTATCTTTACGCTTTATTTAAAATCGACAAACCGGTCATTAAAAGGTAAACCCCCCTTTTATAATAATATTACTACTTATATATATATATATATATATATATATATATATATATATATATATATATATATATATATATATATATATATGTATATATATATATATATATATATGTATATATATATATATATATATATGTATATATATATGTATATATGTATATATATATATATATATATATATATATATATATATATATATATATATATATGTATATATATATATATATATGTATATATATATATATATATGTATATATATATATATATATGTATATATGTATATATATATGTATATATGTATATATATATATATATATATATATATATATATATATATATACATATATATATACATATATACATATATATATATATATATATATATATATATATATATATATGTATACAAATATAGTTTTAAAAATATAGCGTTAAACTTGGCTAGTTCCCTGTAGACGAACCGGACTTACTAAAAACTACACTACTTTACGATTAGTTACACTGCCTATAGTGTTGTAGCAAGGTTTATGTATATCCACTCTAATAATAAATATATAACTTGTGTAAAATTGTATCGTATTTAATAGTATTTCGTAGTAAATATATAACTATTTCGTACCCCTCTGCTTTAACATCATATAATGATAGAAATAATAATTTTATTAATAATAATAATGGTAGTATTAATAATAGTTTTAAATAAAAAAATATACATATTTAAATTAATGATACTTTTTAGTAATGATTATATTAACTTTTATTAATAACAGTACTCGTTAATGATAATCATTTTAATAAAAGTGATAATATTAATAATAATACTTCTGTCAATGTTAATAATACTAATTATAAAATGATACTAATACTAATAATATACTTATGTTAATAATAAAAGTTTTAATATTTATAAAATGATAATAATAATAATAATCATAATCATAATAGTGATAATAATACTTAAATTGGTAAATTTGGTAATATTATTAATAATAATTATAATAATAATATGATAAAGTTAATAATAATGTTAATAACGATAATAACAATAATACTTAAGGACAATACTAAAATGATAATTTTATTAATGATGATAATATTTATAAGCCTAGTAAAAATAATACTAATAATATAATACTAATAATAATGATAATGATAATAATAATTATGTTAATGATAATCATAATATTAATGTTAATAATAACACTACTTATCATTACATTAACAATAATAATAATAACAATTAGTATCAACAATAATAATATTAATAATAATAATAATAATAATAATAATAATAATAATAATAATAATAATAATAATAATAATAATAATAATAATAATAATAATAATAATAATAATAATAATAATAAAAATGATTTGAAGAACTACCTTTAAAGCCAATAAAAAAAATAAACTGCCCCGAGCCGGGATTGAACCCCCGACCTCTCGAATACCCCTTAACCCCTTGAACCATGGGGCTGTTGCCCGTTTTTCTATTTTAAAACCCTCTCATTTATTTATAACCCGTATTTAAATAACATCATCTTCTTCTTCGCAGATTCTTAATCGATTCTTTACTCCTTTTAATCTTATAAGTATTTACAGGTTGATTTTTGGTTTTAATAACTAACATGTAAACAACTATTTATGATTAACAGAAGTTAACATAAAAAAAATAAATAAAACAGAAAGAAAGAAGCTGTTGCTGTTCGACGTTGTGTTTGAAAAAAAATGTTGATTTTGAGTTGTAGAATGTTTTACACAAATGTTACAACATGAATTAGGTTAGAAATCATTCATGGAAACTTTAACAATCATGAATTGAACTTAAATTGTAACAGATATCTCGAATTTGATCAAAGAACATTCGTTTGACTTTTTGAAAATAAAACTTTGACTTCGTAATTGGAACTTGATATTGAGAATTGGCACTTGAAGTTTTGCAGGTAGTTTGAGGAAAGGAAAACTAACAAAATTGCATTAATAGATTTTGAAGTAAAACTCAAATTCGGATTTTGGCTAAATTATCCAAGAACAGAGGTATCGCCAAACTTAAAAAAAATTATTAATTTAATTGATTTCAGTAATTGGTTTGTTGTGATTGATAATGAAGATTAAATACTGGATGTGTGTGAGATTAATGGGTAGTACTCGTTTGATTTGTAGCTGGATGGTGTCGACAGGAATATCATCGGGTACAGAAAATATATAAAAAAATAAAAAGGGATGGAGATGGCTAACAAACTTTGGCTGTTATTGTGATCATATAGTCGTGATTTGTACTAACTTGAACAGAAAAGAAATCATCTACAGGTTGATAGGGATTTAAAACAGAATGCGTTTTTCTTTTAGTATAAATTTAGTATTTACAGTATTTGTATATATATACCCGTATATATTTATATAATTTATATATTTGTTTTATATATTTATATATATGAAATCTGTATATACCTATATGACATATCTATATATCTGTTTAGTTAAATTAAATCAGTATTTTACAGGAACTATATTATTATTTATAATACAAACTTTAATAGATAATATTAATATTAATATTAATATTAATAGCAAAACTAGTAATAATAATAATTAATTAGAGAAAATAAATATATTTATGATATTAAGATCATAATAATACTAATAAGAATAATGACTATAATAAAATGAATATTTTAGTAATCAAGTTAAATAATACTTTTAATAACCCTAATAATAATTAAATTTATAATGATACTAATAATGGTAACATTTATCTTTAATCATAATGAAAGTAATAATATTAATAACTATATTATTTCTTGTAACTACTTCTAATATGTTAATGTTACAATTTATTATTTATGTAATGTTTACTAATTATATAATATATAATTGAATATTTACACACTTTATATATTACAATATATATTTACTTATACAAAGAATCATATATATATATATATATATATATATATATATATATATATATATATATATATATATATATATATATATATATATATATTTTAACTACTACATATTTAATTGTGTTTTAAGTTTTCTTTCATATTATCTAATCACAAAATAGTTTAATAATCTATTTTAATTTATATCATAATTATTTACATGTATAGTTATTTATATATAAACATTTCTATTTACGATTAAAGGTTCGTGAATCGTCGGAAATAGTCAATGGGTAATTGATTACATGAATATAATTCCAAAGTCTTTAAGACTCAACATTACAGACTTTGCTTATCGTGTCGATTTCATATTAAGATTAAGTTTAAATTTGGTCGTAAATTCCCGGGTCGTCACAGTACCTACCCGTTAAAGAAATTTCGTCCCGAAATTTTATTGGGATGGTCATGGCTGACAATAAGTATGTTTTCATGACTCATATGAGCTGATAAATAGAGTTTTATCATCATTGAGTAATATAGATAAAACAATTCATTTATGTGAAGAGTACGACTGAAGTTATAAGAATAGAGTAAAATGAGTAAAAGTAGATTCGTCATATCTTTTGATGTAGATAGTATTGATTTCCAGAGTTCAAGGGATTTGGAGAAAATCTTCGTAATAAGATTTGATTCATCGATAAATAAGGAAATTAAGATCCTCTTTGGTTAACTGCGATGATCTGTCTTGATTTCTCTGCCGGATATTTCACTATAAATTCACTTCTTCCATTCCATTACCTTTACCATTCCTATACTCAATTCCCAAATTCAAAAGATTGTGAAAATGCTTAATCCAGTTCTGATCCTTGTCCTTATCCTGACTATCGCCATAATCATTCTCCTTTTCCAACTTCCACCGGAGGAATCTGTTATCTTCTACTTCGCCCTTGGGGTTATAGTGTTTTTAATTCTCCCGTGTCTTTATGTTGCAATAAACATTGATATACACGGTTTGTAATTTATGTATATTTTTTTTAGCTTTATAATTCTTTTTATATTTCGGAGCTCCATGCTCTTGTTTTCTCTTCCCGACTTCAAATCAAGGAATAATGGCCCAGAATTTGTAGATATGAAATTTGGAATGAACATAGTTAATGTTCTAAGAAAGAAATTGTAATAGCACGATTTGATTTGTCAAATTACAAGAATATCTGAGAATAGAACTATCAAGAATATACTTTCTTGATATGTTCAGAAGTTAAGCAGAATGAAAGAGTTATGTAACATGGCACATGATGACGTTATGATCTGTGAATTATCACGTTCCATTAGAAACTCAGCATGACTTACTGTAATATAATCACGTTGATCATGTGTCATTATATTATACTAACTCATGCTTCAGTTCCTAACATTACTTCAAAAACATTCAAATTTTAAATTCGAATTTTTCAGAATTTAGAAACTAAATTGTTTCCTCTCTGGTGTATCACTGATATCACGAAGAGATAAATGATTTCAGATAAGAATAGTTATGAAAATATCTTCAGAAATATCGAGGATATTTATAATGAAAGATACGATGATATCTTAGAATTTCTAATATCGATGGATGATGAAGAAGATTTGTTCATAAAGGTTTAGAGTTAGAAGCAAGGTATTCGTTAATGACTTCAGCAGATACTGAATCATTTGGATTCTTGAGAAGGTAGGTTCAGTCTTTGTGATTTGTCCACAGCCTCCTTCATACTTTGCACAATCCGTTTTCCAGTTCTAAAACTTCTCTTTTTCTGAGCCTTGCCCATACACTATTCCTTATCATGAAACTTTTTACTGTTAAGGTCGTTTACCGTTGTCTACAGTTTCTACTGCTTCATTCAGCTTTTTCAACATTCAGTGTATTGTTTCGTAGACTAGGTGCTTTTCAGAATTTTAGAAGGGAAGATCATAATTCTAAGAGATAAATGTTATATGTATACATATAACTGTTAATGTAGACATGCTGCGAGGTTCGAAATACTGATTGCTAATTCTCGGTAATTGATGTGGTAATTCTCGTTATAAGATGTGGATGAGCATATGAATAGATTTTAACGAACAAATATAATGGTTCTTCAAAGAGACTTAAGCCAATGATAATAAAGTTGCTGGTAAGTTCGCTGCTAATGTGGTGGAATATAAACGGTTTTCCGGTAACGATGATGACAGGAAAACTTATATATCGAGGTTATAATAAGGCTAATTCGAATGGAATTTGAAGTTGATTTACTGAAGCTGTGACAAAATTATCTAATTTGAAAAAGAGTTGCAATGTTATTTTCGGTAGTAACAATGCCAAAGGAGCTAGCACAGATACGTGTTAAACGTTTACTCAGGTTCCGAGTGTTTTCAGGTGCATAACTATATGCATCAATCTCTTCTTCCGTAGATGAAGTGCGGTTGGTTCATCCTATCGATTGAAGTGTTTTCAAGAATTATAAAAGGTTTGAATCGCAGATTGTAATCGTCAAGATACAAATGAGGTTTAAGATAAAATCAAGTGGCAAACTTAAAGAATTGTTTAGTTTCATATGTTATAATCAATATTTTAATTCATTTTAATTGTCCAATGTTGACAGTCCAGAGTTAGTAGTCCACAATTAGTAATCCAATAATTCATATATAGTTTAATATATAATATTCGAATTAATTAATACGTATTCGTGACCCATTGTATACATGTCTCAGACTCGATCACAACTCAAAGTATATATATTATTGTAGAATCAACCTCAACCCTGTATAGCTAACTCGAACATTACTGCATATAGAGTGTCTATGGTTATTCCAAATAATATATATAGATGCGTCGATATGATATGTCAAAACCTTATATACGTGTCCTGATATTTAAAGTGCGGAAAATAAATAACAGAAATTAAATGACAATAAATAAAATTGCGAGAATTTAAATTGCGATAAATAAATGTAATAAGGAATTATAAGTTAGCTAGGAACAGTTCGCTAGGACTTTGTTAGCGTGGATTCTTAACAGAATTTCTCATAGTTAATTTTTTAGTTTCTAACAAATTTTATTTTGTCCAAATGTTTTCTTCATTATGCCACTCGTTGGATTTTGGTAAGTCAAAATCCAAATATGAAATTGAATGAGAATGGTTATTTTGTGGTGAACGGATTCATATATCTCGTGGATGTAAGTAGGATAGTAAATGACTGTTGAATTAGATTTGAAGAATGTACAGTGTAACTTATTAGTGTGAAACCTAAATATTCCTCGGGTATTACCTACCCGTTAAAATATTTTTACCATTAACAGTTTGTACGAAAGAACTTTTAATTACAATCTTTATGAAAATATATATATATTTTCTTCAGATGTAACTATGGATTTAATGAGTCAAAATGATATTAATCTCATTTGATTTATCGTTAGAACTAGAATACATAATCTCTAAAACATTAGAGATTACCTAATCGCTATGTCGAATGAAGATAAATGAGGTAGAACAATATGTAGAACGATGATTATACTCGAGGTATAGTATGTGATGTTGAGGCATGGATTGTTGATGGTACTGGTGCTGCTATTGATGGTACTGTTGGTGTCAGTGATGTTACTGAAGCTGGTAAATTTTGCACCACATTCTCCAGATTGATTACTCGAGCGTGAAGTTCGTTGACTTCTTGTATTATTCTGAGATGATTGTCGATCGGAACGAGCGAATGAATAAGGTTTAGAATCTGAGATAGTATGTAATCATGACGAGATATTCGGGAAATGAGGGTGAGAATAGTATTTCGGAATGGTTCACCGGTAAGTGCTTCAGGTTCTTCGTCAAGAGGTGAATTTGGTTGATAGAAATGATCGCCTTCTTTTTGTCTCCAATGATTAAGTAGACTATGAACCCATCAGATGAATTAGTTGATTCATTATGGTGACACTACTTTCGGAGCTTAGGTGAAATTCCATATCGGAATAGCTGTCGGAATTCGAACTGGTTGAGGGATTCATCTCGTACGATCAGATGAAGGATTTTTGATAAGAAATAGATTATAGGATGTAGATTAGTACCCTACATTACATAATTTACATATGCATATATAATACTAAAATCCCATAAGTTACGTAGGAATCTACGGAAGCTGTCAGGCAAAGGTAACAATAACAGATACGCTAAGATATGAATTTATCTATACACTGTCTATGCAATAGAGGCAGTAAGACGTGTCTAGACTTTAAGGATGATAAGCAAATAATTTTTGACACTAAATGATAAGCAAAACTTTTGACATGAAGACACGGTCGAAGTCCAGACCCACTAATGCATCTAAACAACTATCAGTTAGACACACTAATGTAAGACCTGGTTCGCTAAGACCACCGCTCTGATACCAACTGAAAGGACCCGTTCATATCGATTATAAACGATTCACAATAGTTGATTACATCGCGGGGTACTTAACCTCTATATGAAACATTTTACAAACATTGCATTCGTTTTTAAAAGACAAACTTTCATTTCATCGTAAGTTGACAGACATGCATACCATTTCATAATATATCTAAACTATAAATGACTTGATAATATTCTTGATGAACTCAATGACTCGAATGCAACGTCTTTTGAAATATGTCATGAATGACTCCAAATAATATCTCTAAGATGAGCAAATGCACAGCGGAAGATTTCTTTCGTACCTGAGAATAAACATGCTTTCAAGTGTTAACCAAAAGGTTGGTGAGTTCATTAGTTTATCATAACAAGCATTTCCATTATTTTAATAGACCACAAGATTTCCTTTATTCAATAATCATACACTCTTAAGTGTTTAAAAATCATTCATATGGATTGAACACCTGGTAACCGACGTTAACATAATGCATATAGAATATCCCTAAAACAGAAATCCATCTGTATAATATAAACTTGAAGTACTAAAGCATACCATTTTCAGGTATGGGGGGAGTTAGTGCTCGTAGATCTACCTTTAGGATTCGCGTCAATTAGGGTGTCTGTTCCCTAATTCTTAGGTTACCAAGCTAAAAGGGTGATATTCAGTATTCATAATCCAACCATAGAATATAGTTTCGATTACTTGTGTCTATTTCGTAAAACATTTATAAAAGCATCACATGTATTCTCAGTCCCAAAAACATATATTGCAAAAGCATTTAAAAAGGGAGCAAATGAAACTCACAATACTGTATTTTGTAGTAAAAATACATATGACGGCATTGAACAACTGAACAATGCAAGGTTGGCCTCGGATTCACGAACCTATATTATTCATATTTATATTAAAACATATAATCGTAATCAAACAAATTTATATATATTATTATTAATGATATAATTTTTATTTTAATAAATTATATGTTATTTTATCTATTTAAATAAATAATAATTTTAATATAGTTAAGTGTTATATTATATATCTTTTTATATAAACAATCTTTTGTTTACATATTATAGTTATAATAATACTAGAATAAGTATAATGATAGAAATAATAATTTTATTAATAATAATAATGGTAGTATTAATAATAGTTTTAAATAAAAAAAATATACATATTTAAAGTAATGATACTTTTTAGTAGTGATTATATTTACTTTTATTAATGACAGTACTCGTTAATGATAATCATTTTAATAAAAGTGATAATATTAATAATAATACTTCTGTCAATATTAATAATACTAATTATAAAATGATACTAATACTAATAATATACTGATGTTAATAATAAAAGTTTTAATATTTATAAAATGATAATAATAATAATAATCATAATCATAATAGTGATAATAATACTTAAATTGGTAAATTTAGTAATATTATTAATAATACTTATAATAATAATATGATAAAGTTAATAATAATGTTAATAACGATAATAACAATAATACTTAAGGACAATACTAAAATGATAATTTTATTAATGATGATAATATTTATAAGCCTAGTAATAATAATACTAATAATATAATACTAATAATAATGATAATGATAATAATAATTATGTTAATGATAATCATAATATTAATGTTAATAATAACACTACTCATCATTACATTAACAATAATAATAATAACAATTAGTATCAACAATAATAATATAAATATAATAATAATAATAATAATAATAATAATAATAATAATAATAATAATAATAATAATAATAATAATAATAATAATAATAATAATAATAATAATAATAATAATAATAATAATAATAATAATAATGATTTGAAGAACTACCTTTAAAGCCATTAAAAAAAATAAACTGCCCCGAGCTGGGATCGAACCCCCGACCTCTCGAATACCCCTTAACACCTTGAATCATGGGTCTGTTGCCCATTTTTCTATTTTAAAACCCTCTCATTTATTTATAACCCGTATTTAAATAACCCTCTCTTCTTCTTCGCAGATTCTCAATCGATTCTTTACTCCTTTTAATCTTAAAAGTATTTACAAGTTGATTTTTGGTTTTAATAACTAACACGTAAACAACTATTGATGATTAACAGAAGTTAACATAAAAAAAATAAAGAAAACAGAAAGAAAGAAGCTGTTGCTGTTCGACGTGGTGTTTGAAAAAAAAAATTGTTGATTTTGAGTTGTAGAACGTTTTACACAAATGTTACAACATGAATTAGGTTAGAAATCATTCATGGAAACTTTAACAATCATGAATTGAACTTAAATTGTAAAAGATATCTCGAATTTGATCAAAGAACATTCGTTTAACTTTTTGAAAATAAAACTTTGACTTCGTAATTGGAACTTGATATTGAGAATTGGCACTTGAAGTTTTGCAGGTAGTTTGAGGAAAGGAAAACTAACAAAATTGCATTAATATATTTTGAAGTAAAACTCAAATTCAGATTTTGGCTAAATCATCCAAGAACAGAGGTATCGCCAAACTTAAAAAAAATTATTAATTTAATTGATTTCAGTAATTGGTTTGTTGTGACTGATAATGAAGATTAAAGATTGGATGTGTGTGATATTAATGGGTAGTACTCGTTTGATTTGTAGCTGGATGGGGTCGATAGGAAAATCATCGGGTACAGAAAATATATAAAAATAAAATAAAAAGGGATGGAGATGGCTAACAAACTTTGGCTGTTATTGTGATCATATAGTCATGATTTGTACTAACTTGAACAGAAAAGAAATCATCTACAGGTTGATAGGGATTTAAAACAGAATGCGTTTTTCTTTGTGTATAAATTTAGTATTTACAGTATTTGTTATATACCCGTATATATTTATATAATTAATATATTTGTTTTATATATTTATATATATGAAATCTGTATATACATGTATGACATATCTATATATCTGTTTAGTTAAATTAAATCAGTATTTTACAGGAACTATATTATTATTTATAATACAAACTTTAATATATAATATTAATATTAATAATAATAATAATAATAATAATAATAATAATAACAAAACTAGTAATAATAATAATTAATTAGAGAAAATAATAATATTAATGATATTAAGATCATAATAATACTAATAAGAATAATGACTATAATAAAATGACAATTTTAGTAATCAAGTTAAATAATACTTTTAATAACCCTAATAATAATTAAATTTATAATGATACTAATAATGGTAACATTTATCTTTAATCATAATGAAAGTAATAATATTAATAACTATATTATTTCTTGTAACTACTTCTAATATGTTAATGTTACAATTTATTATTTATGTAATGTTTACTAATTATATAATATATAATTGAATATTTACACACTTTATATATTACAATATATATTTACTTATACATAGAATCATATATATATATATATTTCAACTACTACATATTTAATTGTGTTTTAAGTTTTCTTTCATAATATCTAATCACATAATAGTTTATTAATCTATTTTAATTTATATCATTATTATTTACATGTATAGTTATTTATATATAAATATTTCTATTTACGATTAAAGGTTCGTGAATCGTCAGAAATAGTCAATGGGTAATTGATTACATGAATATAATTCCAAAGTCATTGAGACTCAACATTACAGACTTTGCTTATCGTGTCGATTTCATATTAAGATTAAGTTTAAATTTGGTCGTAAATTCCCGGATCGTCACAATAAGGTTAAGTAGGGTTATGACATATTAATAATTTGTAATAAGGATGATGGTTAGAAAAGATTATGAATGAGAATAGATTATGAAAGATTAGGGTTATTGATTAATAAGTTAGTTAATAATAATAGTTGTATGATTATGATTATTAGTAATAAAGTTAATGATGATGTAAAAAAAGGTTATGAATAAGGTTAATGGGATAGATAAAGATTATGAATATGAATTGATTATGGCTAATAAGATGATTAGTTATTATGATAAAAAGTTATGATTTTATGTTAATGTTAATAGGTCTTGAATATGATAAATAGGTTATGATATTATAATTAGTAACGTATAATGAAAAAGATATGCATGCATGCATGCATACGTACATATGTACATGTATATATTGTAAGTATATGCTTATGTATATATGTGTATATATACATACGTGTAGATGTATGTGTACATATGTATGTATATGTACGTGTGTATGTATGTATGAATGTGTATTATGAAAGTATTATATAAGGTTAGTAAATATAATAATAAAAGTAATAAGTGTATATATATATATATATATATATATATATATATATATATATATATATATATATATATATGTATCATCTTACACTTATATAAATGTAACACATATACCTAATATATATATATATATATATATATATATATATATATATATAAATATATAAGTTATGAACATGTATGATAGTAGTAAAGAATATATATGTATGTATCGTATAGGTATATTCATACATGTAACATAATAGTTGATTAATTAAATAATAATAATATTATTAGTATAACTTATACACTTAACTATATAGTAACACTTAATTACACTAACTTTATTGTATACGCAGCAAAAAATGAAATGTCATTACAATAATGAGAATTACAATAATGTAATTATTTCAAATGCAAGAATAATAAATGCGATAATTCTTGATCCTAAGTCCAAGTAGCATCACATAAGCAGTAAGTAAGTAAGCTTGAACAATCAGCACCTGAGACAAACATGCTAAAGTGTCAACCAAAAAGGTTGAGTGAAATCATAGGTTTAACAGAAGTAGTTATCGTTGTTTTTAGATCACAAAATTTTGTTTTCAAAAGTAGATCACCCAGATCTTTAATTGTCAAAGAAGATCACAAAGATCTTAAAAGTTGAACTCGCAGGGATCAAAAAAAGTTATGCCAGTTCGTGATATTTAGACTAAACGTTCATGGGAGGAGTTTGGAAATTTTTTGTTTTAAACCTTGTACTTTAGATTAGCTTAAATAGCTCATTAACGGTTTAATTTAATTTTTTTAAATGCTACAAGTTTTAGAGTATTATATTTTGTTCAAGAAAGTTAATTAGCTTTTATTTTTCATCTTTTATTAACTTGTCAATTATTGCACAAAGTTAATTGATATGTTTTATAATTTTTAATACTTAACAATTATTGATTAAAGTTTAATCGTTAAGTTTAATTATATTGTTTGGGCATTTAATATTGGAAAAATATTGAATGGGAAAATGTAGGTCGTTATAGTACCTCCCCGTTATTAGAAACTTTGTCCCGAAGTTTTAGGTAGATTTCTCGTTTGCCTCAGCAGTTGAGAACAGATTGAAATATTTTCGTATCATTTGGTCTTCGCGTTCCCATGTATATTAGGGACTCCTACACGAATCCCAACGGATTTTAACAATAGAGTTTGATTTTCACATTCCCTGGTACAATCGGGCCCTTACGTGAATTCCAATGAGTGCTAACAATAAGTATATTATTTTGTTTACACGTTTGATCTCATGATCCTTAACCTTAATAGGTCATTTGCAAAGTGCATTAAATGAGGAGATTTTCCAAGGAATAACAAGAGTGTCGCTTGACTAGTTTTCCTTTAAAAGGAAAGATGATGCTATACCAGCATTAAATGTGTCGTTGAGCTCATTAAAGTCTTGTGTTCATGCCACAATAGTAGGACAGATAAAATAGAGTAGAGTACGTAAAGGTTTTAGTTACGTAGTTTGATGTATGGCTGGTGTTTGTTAGGGATAGTACCAGCTTCAAGTTGCGAAAGGTAACCATAATACATTTAGTTTTCAAGAGATGTCTAATAGAAAAATGAGATGTTAGTTGAGGATTCATTGACCTCGGGATAATATGAGTGATTAAATGAAAGACATCGTTCAGTATACATGAGAACTTATCTTTAGAAATAGTTTCAGAATGTAGCTTCAAGATTTATGATTTCAGTTTCATGTCGAATCATAGATTAAAACTTGACTAGAATAACATCTAGTTGCAATTCCTGAAGAAGAAATGTTTAGAGTATCTTCATAAAGGTAACTCCTTCAGAGTAAGAAAGTCATTTTTGCATAAATGGCGGGTCGATCTAATATTTACTTACGAGTTTAAATGTGGATGAGGAAAATGTGAATCATTGTCTATAAGGTATTGTTTCTACCATGAAGGAACCTTTGCTTCCTTGTTCGAAAGATCGTAGTATTGATGTTTACGAGAGCGTTGTGGTTTAGCTGTGAAATACCGGAAGTAGAAACTTCTTAACGATTAGCATAGCAAGGAAGAGATGATGTACGTAAAGAGGTAAGTCTCGTTCTTGCACGGAGAATGAGAATAAAGGTGATCCAAACACATTGTAGAGCAATGCGAAAGTTTTAATAATAGGCCAAAGTAATTCTTGAAAAGTTGTGACATTTGATATAACAATATAAACGAAGCGGAGCTATTAGTAAAACTTGAGTTACGTACAACACGTATTATTTTACTTGAAATAATTTGAACAATACAAAGGAAAATTGATAAAAATGCGAAATTATTTATATAATTAATGAAAGTAATTTTAGAGGAGGTGAAAAAATGATGTTCATAGTAAAACTAGGGTTACGTAAAATTTGTAAAGTAATTTCGATTTAATCAAAGTGGAAATTTGTAGAAGCGAAAATATAATTTGATATGTACTAGTCAAAGTACGTAAAGTTAAATTTATGTATAAGATTTTATAAATGGCATAAGTGAAAAATCATTTTTATAAATTCCGAGATAGTTTGAAAATAAAGACTCGTGTAAGAAATCTTTGGAAAATGGGGTACTTGTATTTAAGAGTTTATTTGTTTGGGAAAAATTGATTTAAGATTTTAAAAATTCCCTAGGATAATTGTGTAACTAATGAATTGACTTTTATCAGGGCATGAGTTCTTGGACTCAAAATGTTTAACATTAAAGTAAGAAGGAAGATAATGTGATTATCATCAAATGAGTAAATCCCTCGGATTTAGAGTTATGTATGAAAGAACTTCAAATAAGATTTGCAACTTTGAATCATTCAAGTGATAGTGAGAGTTCGAGAACTCGGCATGAATAATCTGGCAGTCGTATAGACAAGTATAAGTAAATGCTAAAGCAGTGACTTTCAACTATGTAATGATCGTTTGAATTCAGCCTTAGTTGGTCTGAGAGGAGGATACGTTAAAGTATAATGAAATCATTTCAACAGCAATTTTTTAGATGTGATGAGTTTAGCTCAAGCCACAACTTGAGATAGTGTATTTCACCTTTGATTTTCGAGTTGACAACGATCGATTACTGTTTGAGTATGACACCATTACTTGCATAGTGCCAAGTAGTCTATTATAAGTAGATGTACGAGTACAGAAGTTTCTTGACTATGATAGTCAAAACGATGCACGTATGGAGGTTCCATTCTTCAAAAGATTATGCATATGAGATATTTATCATCTCGACATAGATAATGTGATATTGGACATGGTATTTGTAATACTGACGTTCGAGGGTTCAAATGACATGGGTTTTTGTAAGTCATATGAAAATTTACACCGAAAATGTAATAACAGAGAGGATTTGGATATAACAAGTGAAGATTAAGTATCAATGATTTAGGATAAACGAACATAAAATTTCAAGATTCGATTGTTTACAACCTTTATGGTACATGAAAGTTTGTTAAATGAGTATGAGATAGATATATAGTTTGATTAGAATGAGTTCTTCGTATCTACAAAATATCAAGATGATCATTGATCTCCTTTCATGCCCTTGCATTTGGGTTTTTGAACAGATAACTTGAGAGTTTTCTTTGATTCATTTTCTATTCCATACGTCATGATATTGGAATTTTTCTATAAATTACCGTAATATAATCACATTGGCCACCGTCATTATATTTCACTAACTTATATTTCCATTCTAAGGTCACTCCATAAGGTCAGGATATGTGATCAATGATGAATTCTAATATAGTGTCTTAAGGATAGTAGTAATCTTAGCTGGATCGACAACATGTCGGTTTTAAGCCAAGATTTGTACTTGGAGAAGTTTACGTAGAGTTGTTCTTTTTCTTAAGAGTTCAAGAATGAATTTGCAAATGTTGCTCATGTTCTTTCTTACTCTTGGAGAAGATCGAAATGTCATCCATGAAAACAGTTACATACTTGTCGAGTCATGGTTGACTAGTTTTAAGTTGCAGTCTCTATTGACTTGGTCAACTTTCATATCTTTGAAAGTTATGGAAGTTGTGAAAGTTATGAAATGGACGTGGTCAAACGAGAAAGTTATGTAACGTCGTGGTAAGAGTTGGTGCGGTTGGACGAACCATGATTCTTCAATACATAAGGGTGTATGGAAGTTTGATAAATCCGATAGGTCATAAGTTTGAAAAAATTTAAGCGGGATGAAGATGAATAGGATATAAACAAAACACTTTATATTATTAAGAATGAGGCATTAAATAAGCCTTTATTACACGAGTTGGAAATGGCAATAATTTAAGGCATAGCCTTTACATAGATGGGAAAATGGAAAATAAATAAATAGGAAAACAAAGAACAAGATACGCTTCATTCGTTATCTTTCTCAGCCGTCACTTTCTCCATCACTTTGTCCATGTTATTCTTCACAAGTTTCTCTAGCCTTTCAGTTTGAGAGTCGAAGGACTCTTTGATGATTTCCTTCAAGATTTTGTTTTCTTTTTCTAGGTTGTTTAGACGCACTTCTATCCGAGCAACATGGCATTTGCTATACTCTCTATTCTTCTCACAACTACTCTGAAGGTTGATGATATCACGCTTCACCATTACGTGCTCCATGTTATTGCAAAATGATGGACTGGTTCCACCAGTAGTAGCGGGTTCGGGTTGCTTTCTCTTTAGAGTTGAGTTTTCAGATGATTCTTCAATAGGCTCTTCTTTCGGCTCATAATTTGAGAAGTCACTGTCATAGTTAGGGAGATCTTGAAGAGCATCCCATTCGGGAGTACTCATCGGATTATATACCAGTGAGTGATAAGAGCCAGAGTCAGCAGAATTAGCAGGGCTTTCTCCTTTGCTTTCAGATCCTTGAGTCGGGAGAAAATCAGGAGAAGTAGGTAGAGTATCCGAGCTATAATTTGGTGAGGGAGGACTACCAATCCCATAAGGTGGACTTTGGACTGGTCTTTCAGTGGAAGACCTTTCAGCTCCTTTTTCGGTTGGCTTGAAAAGATTTATTTTGTTCGCTTGATGAGAGTTAGGCATCCTAACTTTAGGAAAGAGATTTCGATCAGTTTTAAGATAAGATAGTAAAGCATATGTTTTAAGATTACAAGGCAATCCTAAGTGCTTTAAAGTCTAAGGCATGAAAGGTTATAGTTTCCTAGATTGATAAGGCACCCTAGCTAGCAAGTAAGGCACACATAAAGATGCAATCCTGGTTCTCTATAACAGCCTGGTTTTGTTCTGATACCAATCTGTGACGACCTTCAGATAGGGTCTGGAAGAAACACTAATATCAATTAAACCAACATATTATAATATACGAGAACAATACTAAATGATAAGAACAGACTTTATTGAGTACGCAGCGGAAAATTAAATGTCGTAACAATAATGAGAATTACAATAATGTAATTGTTTTAAATGCAACAATAATAAATGCGATAATTCTTGATCCTAAGTCCAAGTAGTATCACATAAGCAGTAAGTAAGTAAGTTTGAACAATCAGCACCTGAGACAAACATGCTAAAGTGTCAACCAAAAAGGTTGAGTGAAATCATAGGTTTAACAAAAGTAGTTATCGTTGTTTTTAGATCACAAGATTTTGTTTTCAAAAGTAGATCACACAGATCTTTAGTTGTCAAAGAAGATCACAAAGATCTTAAAAGTTGATCTCGCAGGGATCAAAAAAAGTTATGCCAGTTCGTGATATTTAGACTAAACGTTCAAAGTTTGCCCCAATGACAAGTTGTGTCTGTCCTTGTCGGTTTAATTTCATTATTAAGTAATACAATGACTTGGTCAAATGTATCGGGGACGTTACTCCCGATAGTCCTACCCCCAATAATTAAGAATGCGTTCAACGAGCAATTAAAAATATCACTGTAGGGACTTAGTCGGACATAGCCGGGTATAGCATAGTTTAACAGTTGGTACTTGTGTCTAAATTGTAAATAATAAAAGCAGCATGTGTCTCACCCCAAAAAGTTAAATAAGTTTTATGCAATAAAGAGTGGGGCTATGAGTTCACCTTAGTAAGTAGATGAGAGAGTTATTCCTTGGAAGAGAAAGATAAATCAGTTGGATGATCGTGAGCCGAATGTCAATCTAATGACATTTAAGAGTAGTTAAATGTTTGCCCAAGTTTAAGTTAAGTTTAAGTATGTATGTACTTAAGTGTAGTTCGTCTTGCTAAGTTTCTATTCTTAGTAAGTTTCTACTTTTAGTAGGTTTCTATTTTTAGAAAGTTTCCATTTATAGTAAGTTTCCATTTTTAGTAAGTTAGTGTTGAACACTAGTGAGTTGTCTTTAATAAGTCTACCACTTATTAAGTATGAAAGTAACTAAGTGTATGATAACTATAGTCGGGTTTGACATTGTGCATCATACCCAAACATCTATTCCACCGCCGAGTCACCAGAATGACCAGTTGATACCGATTGGCCCAGGATTTCTTGACCAAAATTTAAGTTTGGCATTCATAATCCACAAGCGTCCCATAGTGGTACCAAGGATCACCCTAGGCCTTAAGTAACGTTGATGTTCGAGTAATCCTCACGTTATCGTGAATGACTATTGTAATCGTGTGTTATACTATAAGTAGTATATTATAAGTGTTAGTGGTAGTATAAGTGTATAGGTGTTAAGTAATATTAGTAATATAGTATAAGTAGTATTAGGGTTTATTAGTTAAATAGTATTAATAGTTAGGGTTTATTAATTAATTAATGAGTAGGGTTTAAGTAATAAATGTTTAATAGTATTATTAGGTTTAGGGTTTAGTGAAGTAATGATTAGGTAATGATTATTAGGGTTTAATAATAAATGTTTAGGGTTAAGTAATAAATTAGGGTTTAATGAATTAGGGTTTAAGTAATATTAGGTTTTTATTTATTTAATGTTTATGTATATGTATGTATATCGTATATGTATATATATATATATATAGTTTTTAATTTATTTATTTTTTTTATATATACCATATATATATATGTATATATATAAAATATATTTTTTTGTACATATATATATAGTATATATTTGTTTCCTTTTTTTAAATACTAACAAATCTCTAACAAATCTTTAGAGTTCTTAAAGATCAAACAAAAATCTTTTTTTATTATTATAAAAACCGTAGGTGTTTATGTATGTATATGTTATATATTTTTTTTACATGAATAATATAAATGTTAAGATCATGCATGAATGCAATTATGAAAACATGAATTGAAAGTAGGATTTAAAAGAGTTGGATCTAGGGTTTTTACCTTGATGAACAGTGATGAAGATTAACAAGAAAAGTTGAAGATGATGACTTGAAGATGAAGATCAAAACCCTTGAATAACGAAGAATACCTTGAAGATCTTGATGAACACGAAGAATGCGATGAACAAACTTGAAGATCACTTGAAGATCTTGATGATGATGATGATGAAGATTTTGATGGTGGTGGTGTTGGGGTGTTTTGGCCGAAACCAAGAGAGAAAGGGGAGAGATTTAGGGTTTTTGTGTGATGAATGAGATGAGAAAAACTAAACCCTTGCACCACCTTTTATACTTGAGCTAGGAAGGATCTAGAATTAGGGTTTAGTTAGGTTTCCTTAGAAAATAAGTTAGGGTTTAGGGAGGAGGTGATCTTGGCCGAAATTTTGAGGGGTAGGATGGTCTTTTCCCCCTTTTTTTATTAAAAATTCGGCTAGGGTTTTCATGGGAGGAGTTTGGAAATTTTTCGTTTTAAACCTTGTACTTTAGATTTGCTTAAATAGCTCATTAAAGGTTTAATTTAACTTTTTTAAATGCTACAAGTTTTAGAGTATTATATTTTGTTCACGAAAGTTAATTAGCTTTTATTTTTCATCTTTTATTAACTTGTCAATTTTTGCACAAAGTTAATTAATATGTTTTATAATTTTTAATACTTAACAATTATTGATTAAAGTTTAATCGCTATGTTTAATTATATTGTTTGGGCATTTAATATTGGAAAAATATAGAATGGGAAAATGTGGGTCGTTATAAGGGTGATCCTTGTTACCATTATGGGATGCTTGTAGATCTCGGATGCCAAGACTTAGATTCTGGTCAAGAGATCCTGGGCCGCTCGGTAACAATAGATCATTCGAGTGACTTGCATGTTAGCAACGAAGTTTGGGCGAGATTGTACAACATCTTTGTTAAGAATTATAACTCGGACGTCTTAAACTAGAAGCTTACTATAAGTGGAAGCTTTCCATAAATAGTAGGTTTCCAAATATAGAAACTTTTGAGAAATAGGAACTTTTCTCGAAAACCGTCACTGTTAATATAGTTTGCTATATTAATAAACAAACTTTATGTCTATTAGACATTAACTAATTAAACATTATATCTCTAGGTTGAGATCTCCGTTTACACACTCCGTTCATACTACTTGCGTGAAATTTCTTGCTTGCTATTAAGGTGAACTTCATAGCCCCACTTTTTAACTGTTTCTATTACTTATTTTGAACTTTTGGGGTGAGACACATGCTTGCTTTTAAATGATTTACAATTTAGACACAAGTACCTAAACTATTTGATATGCAATTTCGTGAGACTTTTATTAAACATGTATTTATTATTACATGCAAATCCCCGCCATAATATCATTAATTGCTGGAATTAAAATTTTGCAAACTTAATTATTGTGAGTAGGCCTATTGAGAGTGATGTCTCTACCCATTGGCGTGATCGTCAAGAGGGTACATAATAATGATTGCCGATGAAATGTCCCGTTCTTATTGATTAAAAACGTTCCATATTAATTGATTTCGTTACGAGGTTTTGACCTCTATATGAGACGTTTTTCAAAGACTGCATTCATTTTTAAAACAAACCATAACCTTTATTTTATAAATAAAGGTTTAAAAAGCTTTACGTAGATTATCAAATAATGATAATCTAAAATATCCTGTTTACACACGACCATTACATAATGGTTTACAATACAAATATGTTACATCGAAATCAGTTTCTTGAATGCAGTTTTTACACAATATCATACAAACATGGACTCCAAATCTTGTCCTTATTTTAGTATGCAACAGCGGAAGCTCTTAGTATTCACCTGAGAATAAACATGCTTTAAACGTCAACAAAAATGTTGGTGAGTTATAGGTTTAACCTATATATATCAAATCGTAACAATAGACCACAAAATTTCATATTTCAATACACATACATAGAGATAAAAATCATTCATATGGTGAACACCTGGTAACCGACATTAACAAGATGCATATATAAGAATATCCCCATCATTCCGGGACACCCTTCGGATATGATATAAATTTCGAAGTACTAAAGCATCCGGTACTTTGGATGGGGTTTGTTAGGCCCAATAGATCTATCTTTAGGATTCGCGTCAATTAGGGTGTCTGTTCCCTAATTCTTAGATTACCAGACTTAATAAAAAAGGGCAAATTCGATTTCAATAATTCAACCATAGAATGTAGTTTCACGTACTTGTGTCTATTTTGTAAATCATTTATAAAACCTGCATGTATTCTCATCCCAAAAATATTAGATTTTAAAAGTGGGACTATAACTCACTTTCACAGATTTTTACTTCGTCAGAAAGTAAGACTTGGCCACTGGTTGATTCACGAACCTATAACAATATATACATATATATCAAAGTATGTTCAAAATATATTTACAATACTTTTAATACATTTTGATGTTTTAAGTTTATTAAGTCAGCTGTCCTCGTTAGTAACCTACAACTAGTTGTCCACAGTTAGATGTACAGAAATAAATCGATAAATATTATCTTGAATCAATCCACGACCCAGTGTATACGTATCTCAGTATTGATCACAACTCAAACTATATATATTTTGGAATCAACCTCAACCCTGTATAACTAACTCCAACATTCACATATAGAGTGTCTATGGTTGTTCCAAAATATATATAGATGTGTCGAAATGATAGGTCGAAACATTGTATACGTGTCTATGGTATCTCAAGATTACATAATATACAATACAAGTTGATTAAGTTATGGTTGGAATAGATTTGATACCAATTTTCACGTAGCTAAAATGAGAAAAATTATCCAATCTTGTTTTACCCATAACTTCTTCATTTTAAATCCGTTTTGAGTGAATCAAATTGCTATGGTTTCATATTGAACTCTATTTTATGAATCTAAACAGAAAAAGTATAGGTTTATAGTCGTAAAAATAAGTTACAAGTAATTTTTTGTAAAGGTAGTCATTTCAGTCGAAAGAACGACGTCTAGATGACCATTTTAGAAAACATACTTCCACTTTGAGTTTAACAATAATTTTTGGATATAGTTTCATGTTCATAATAAAAATCATTTTCCCAGAACAACTTTTAAATCAAAGTTTATCATAGTTTTTAATTAACTAACCCAAAACAACCCGCGGTGTTACTACGACGGCGTAAATCCGGTTTTACGGTGTTTTTCGTGTTTCCAGGTTTTAAATCATTAAGTTAGCATATCATATAGATATAGAACATGTGTTTAGTTGATTTTAAAAGTTAAGTTAGAAGGATTAACTTTTATTTGCGAACAAGTTTAGAATTAACTAAACTATGTTCTAGTGATTACAAGTTTAAACCTTCGAATAAGATAGCTTTATATGTATGAATCGAATGATGTTATGAACATCATTACTACCTCAAGTTCCTTGGATAAACCTACTAGAAATGAGAAAAATAGATCTAGCTTCAAAGGATCCTTGGATGGCTTGAAAGTTCTTGAAGCAGTATCATGACACGAAAAGAATTTCAAGTAAGATTTCCACTCGAAATAAGATTGTTATAGTTATAGAAATTGAATTAAAGTTTGAATATGATTATTACCTTGTATTAGAAAGATAACCTACTGTAAGTAACAAAGGTTTCTTGATCTTGGATGATTACTTGGAATGGATTTAGAAAACTTGGAAGTAAACTTGCAATCTTGGAAGTATTCTTGATTTTATGAAACTAGAACTTTTGGAATTTATGAAGAACACTTAGAACTTGAAGATAGAACTTGAGAGAGATCAATTAGATGAATAAAATTGAAGAATGAAAGTGTTTGTATATGTTTTTGGTCGTTGGTGTATGGATTAGATATAAAGGATATGTAATTTTGTTTTCATGTAAATAAGTCATGAATGATTACTCATATTTTTGTAATTTTATGAGATATTTCATGCTAGTTGCCAAATGATGGTTCCCACATGTATTAGGTGACTCACATGGGCTGATAAGAGCTGATCATTGGAGTGTATATACCAATAGTACATACATCTAAAAGCTGTGTATTGTACGAGTATGAATACGGGTGCATACGAGTAGAATTGTTGATGAAACTGAACGAGGATGTAATTGTAAGCATTTTTGTTAAGTAGAAGTATTTTGATAAGTGTTTTGAAGTCTTTCAAAAGTGTATGAATACATATTAAAACACTACATGTATATACATTTTAACTGAGTCGTTAAGTCATCGTTAGTCGTTACATGTAAATGTTGTTTTGAAACCTTTAGGTTAACGATCTTGTTGAATGTTGTTAACCCATTGTTTATTATAACAAATGAGATGTTAAATTGTTATATTATCATTATATTATGATATATAATATATCTTAGTATGATATATATACAGTTAAATGTCGTTACAACGATAATCGTTACATATATGTCTCGTTTCGAAATCATTAAGTTAGTAGTCTTATTTTTACATATGTATTTCATTGTTAATACACTTAATAATATATTTACTTACCATTTAACATAATTAACCAAGAATATCAATATCTTAATATGATTCATATGTACCTAGTAAGACGTTGTTATAACGATAATCGTTATATATATCGTTTTCGAGTTTCTTAAATTAATAGTCTCATTTTTATGTATATAACTCATTGTTAAAATACCTAATGAGATACATAATTATAATAAAATCATGTTAACTATATATATAACCATATATATGTCATCGTATAGTTTTTACAAGTTTTAACGTTCGTGAATCACCGGTCAACTTGGGTGGTCAATTGTCTATATGAAACCTATTTCAATTAATCAAGTCTAAACAAGTTTGATTGCTTAACATGTTGGAAACACTTAATCATGTAAATAACAATTTCATTTAATATATATATATAAACATGGAAAAGTTCAGGTCACTACAGTACCTACCCGTTAAATAAATTTCGTCCCGAAATTTTAAGCAGTTGGAGGTGTTGACGTATCTTCTGGAAATAAATGCGGGTATTTCTTCTTCATCTGATCTTCACGCTCCCAGGTGAACTCGGGTCCTCTACGAGCATTCCATCAAACCTTAACAATCGGTATCTTGTTTTGTTTAAGTCTCTTAACCTCACGATCCATTATTTCGACGGGTTCTTTAATGAATTGAAGTTTTTCATTGATTTGGATTTCGTCCAACGGAATAGTGAGATCTTCTTTAGCAAAACATTTCTTCAAATTCGAGACGCGGAAAGTGTTATGTACAGCCGCGAGTTGTTGAGGTAGCTCCAGTTGGTAAGCTACTGGTCCGACACGATCTATAATCTTGAATGGTCCAATGTACCTTGGATTTAGTTTCCCCCGTTTACCAAATCGAACAACACCTTTCCATGGTGAAACCTTAAGCATGACCATTTCTCCAATTTCAAACTCTATATCTTTTCTTTTACTGTCCGCGTAGCTCTTTTGTCGACTCTGGCGGTTTTCAATCTTTGTTGAATTTGGATGATTTTCTCGGTAGTTTCTTGTATTATCTCTGGACCCGTAATCTGTCTATCCCCCACTTCACTCCAACAAATTGGAGACCTGCACTTTCTACCATAAAGTGCTTCAAACGGCGCCATCTCAATGCTTCAATGGTAGCTGTTGTTGTAGGAAAATTCTGCTAACGGTAGATGTCGATCCCAACTGTTTCTGAAATCAATAACACAAACTCGTAGCATGTCTTCAAGTGTTTGTATCGTCCTTTCGCTCTGCCCATCAGTTTGTGGATGATAGGCAGTACTCATGTCTAGACGAGTTCCCAATGCTTTCTGTAATGTCTGCCAGAATCTTGAAATAAATCTGCCATCCCTATCAGAGATAATAGAGATTGGTATTCCATGTCTGGAGACGACTTCCTTCAAATACAGTCGTGCTAACTTCTCCATCTTGTCATCTTCTCTTATTGGCAGGAAGTGTGCTGACTTGGTGAGACGATCAACTATTACCCAAATAGTATCATAACCACTTGCACTCCTTGGCAATTTAGTAATGAAATCCATGGTAATGTTTTCCCATTTCCATTCCGGGATTTCAGGTTGTTGTAGTAGACTTGATGGTTTCTGATGTTCAGCTTTGACCTTAGAACACGTCAAACATTCTCCTACATATTTAGCAATATCGGCTTTCATACCTGGCCACCAAAAATGTTTCTTAAGATCCTTGTACATCTTCCCCATTCCAGGATGTATTGAGTATCTGGTTTTATGAGCTTCTCTAAGTACCATTTCTCTCATATCTCCAAATTTTGGTACCCAAATTCTTTCAGCCCTATACCGGGTTCCGTCTTCCAGAATATTAAGATGCTTCTCCGATCCTTTGGTATTTCATCCTTTGAATATCCCTCTTTTAAAACTCCTTGTTGCGCCTTCTTTATTTGAGTAGTAAGGTTAGTGTGAATCATTATATTCATAGATTTTACTCGAATGGGTTCTCTGTCCTTTCTACTCAAGGCGTCGGCTACCACATTTGCCTTCCCCGGGTGGTAACGAATCTCAAAGTCGTAATCATTCAACAATTCAATCCACCTACGCTGCCTCATATTCAGTTGTTTCTAATTAAATATGTGTTGAAGACTTTTGTGGTCGGTATATATAATACTTTTGACCCCATATAAGTAGTGCCTCCAAGTCTTTAATGCAAAAACAACCGCGCCTAATTCCAAATCATGCGTCGTATAATTTTTCTCATGACTCTTCAATTGTCTAGTCGCATAAGCAATCACCTTCGTCCGTTGCATTAATACACAACCGAGACCTTGCTTTGATGCGTCACAATAAATCAAAAAATCATCATTCCCTTCAGGAATGACAATATAGGTGCCGTAGTTAGCTTTTTCTTCAATAATTGAAATGCCTTCTCTTGTTCATCCTTCCATTCAAATTTCTTCCCTTTATGCGTTAATGCAGTCAAGGGTTTTGCTATTTTGGAGAAATCTTGGATGAATCTTCTGTAGTAACCAGCCAATCCTAAAAATTGACGTATATGCTTCGGAGTTTTTGGGGTTTCCCACTTTTCAACGGTTTTGATCTTTGTCGGGTCCACCTGGATACCTTCTTTGTTCACTATGTGACCGAGGAATTGAACTTCTTCCAACCAAAATGCACACTTTGAAAACTTAGCGTACAATTTTTCTTTCCTCAATACTTCTAGCACTTTTCTCAAATGTTCTTCGTGCTCTTGATCATTCTTTGAGTAGATAAGTATGTCATCGATGAAAACAATGACAAACTTGTCAAGATATGGCCCACACACTTAGTTCATAAGGTCCATGAACACGGCTGGTGCGTTTGTCAATCCAAATGGCATAACCATAAACTCGTAATGACCATAACGCGTCCTAAAAGCAATTTTTAGAATATCATCCTCCTTTACTTGCATTTGATGATATCCAGAACCTAAATCGATCTTCAAATAAATCGACGAGCCTTGTAGTTGATCAAATAAGTCGTCAATTCTCGGCAGTGGATAACGGTTTTTGATGGTAAGTTTGTTCAACTCTCTGTAGTCAATACACAACCAAAATGTACCATCCTTCTTCTTGAAAAACAAAACAGGAGCTCCCCATGGTGATGTGCTTGGTCGAATGAAACCACGTTCTAATAGTTCTTGCAGTTGGCTTTGCAGTTCTTTCATCTCGCTGGGTACGAGTCTATAAGGAGCACGAGCTATTGGTTCAGCTCCTGGTACAAGATCTATTTGAAATTCAACAGATCGATGTGGAGGTAGTCCCGGTAATTCTTTCGGAAATACATCGGGAAATTCTTTTGTGACGAGAACATCATTGATGCTCTTTTCTTCAGTTTGTACTTTCTCGACGTGTGCTAGAACAGCATAGCAACCTTTTCTTATTAGTTTTTGTGCCTTCAAATTACTAATAAGATGTAGCTTCATGTTGCCCTTTTCTTCGTACACCATTAATGGTTCTCCTTCTTCTCGTACAATCTGAATTGCATTTTTATAACATATGATCTCTGCTTTCACCTTCTTCAGCCAGTCCATGCCAACTATTACATCAAAACTCCCTAACTCTACTGGTATCAAATCAATCTTAAATATTTCGCTACCCAGTTTAATTTCTCGATTCTGGCATATATTATCTGCTGAAATTAATTTACTGTTTGCTAATTCGAGTAAAAATTTACTATCCAACGGCGTCAATGGACAACTTAATTTAGCACAAAAATCTCTACTCATATAGCTTCTATCTGTACCCGAATCAAATAAAACGTAAGCAGATTTATTGTCAATAAGAAACGTACCTGTAACAAGCTCCGGGTCTTCCTGTGCCTCTGCCGCATTAATATTGAAAACTCTTCCGCGGCCTTGTCCATTCGTGTTCTCCTGGTTCGGGCAATTTCTAATAATGTGGCCCGGTTTTCCACATTTATAACAAACTACATTGGCATAACTTGCTCCGACACTACTTGCTCCGCCATTACTCGTTCCGACACCATTTGTTCCTTTCGTTCTGTTAACCCCTGGTCCGTAGACCTCACACTTCGCCGCACTATGACCATTTCTTTTACACTTGTTGCAAAATTTGGTGCAGAACCCCGAGTGATACTTTTCACACCTTTGGCATAGCTGCTTCTGATTGTTGTTGTTGTTGTTGTTGCGGTTGTTATTGTTGTTGGGAAGATTGTTGTAGTTGCTGTTGTTGTTGTTGTTGTTGTTGTTGTTGTTGGACCGTTTGTTGTAGTTGCGATTGATGTTGCGATTGTTGGGATAATTGTTGCGATTATTATTGTAATTGCTGTTGTTGTTGTATTGGTGATTCTTATCACCGTTTTCCTCCCACTTTCTTTTGACTTGCTTCACATTGGCCTCTTCAGCCGTCTGTTCTTTAATTCTTTCCTCAATCTGGTTCACTAGTTTGTGAGCCATTCTACATGCCTGTTGTATGGAGGCAGGCTCGTGTGAACTAATATCTTCTTGGATTCTTTCCGGTAATCCTTTCACAAACGCGTCGATCTTCTCTTCCTCATCTTCGAATGCTCCCGGACACAATAGGCACAATTCTGTGAATCGTCTTTCGTACGTGGTAATATCAAATCCTTGGGTTCGTAACCCTCTAAGTTCTGTCTTGAGCTTATTGACCTCGGTTCTGGGACGGTACTTCTCGTTCATCAAGTGCTTGAATGCTGACCACGGTAGTGCGTACGCATCATCTTGTCCCACTTGCTCTAGATAGGTATTCCACCATGTTAACGCAGAACCTGTGAAGGTATGCGTAGCGTACTTCACTTTGTCCTCTTCAGTACACTTACTTATGGCAAACACCGATTCGACGTTCTCGGTCCACCGTTTCAATCCGATCGGTCCTTCGGTTCCATCAAATTCCAAAGCTTTGCAGGCAGTGAATTCTCTGTAGGTGCATCCTACACGATTTCCTGTACTGCTAGATCCAAGGTTATTGTTGGTATGTAGTGCAGCCTGTACTGCGGCTATGTTTGAAGCTAGAAAAGTACGGAATTCCTCTTCATTCATATTCACGGTGTGTCGAGTAGTCGGTGCCATTTCCTTCAAAATAGTCAAATGGAACAAGTTAATCATACAGAATATTAAGAGTAGTTAATAGTATTTCGTAGCATAATATGAACTCATTTATAAAAGCTGTTTCTTCATATTAGCATTTTATAAGTTTAAATTCGGGTAGTACCTACCCGTTAAGTTCATACTTAGTAGCTAATATACAATTCAACTACTACAATTCTATATGAAAAACTGATTATAATAATATTTCACGTTCAAACTTTTATACAATATTTTACAAACTTACAATACCGCTTATTTTACATAAAGCATGAAATATAGCACACAATAACTTTGATACAAGATAGTTGTGAAGATAATTCTAGCTAGTACACAAGTCATTCAGCAAAGGCAATAAAGACACGTAATTCATACGTCCAGAAACAAGTCATGCATTCTGGTTTTACTAGGACTACTTCCCATCCTTGGTCTTGTGGAACATAACCGTTATGGTCTTTGATAAGACAGCGTGTTGTAATGTCATCAAAGGGACGAGGGTTACGTAATGACCAACAGTCTCGTAATAACCTAAAAACCTCATTTCTTACACCAATTACCGACTCCGTCACTTGTGGGAACGTTTTGTTTAATAGTTGTAGCCCGATATTCTTTTTCTCACTTTGGTGAGAAGCGAACATTACTAACCCGTAAGCATAGCATGCTTCTTTATGTTGCATGTTAGCCGCTTTTTCTAAATCATGAAGTCCTATATTCGGATACATTGAGTCGAAATAATTTCTTAACCCGTTGCGTAAAATAGCATTTGGGTTCCCCGCAATATATGCGTCAAAGTAAACACAACGTAACTTATGGGTTTCCCAATGTGATATCCCCCATCTTTCAAACGAAAGTCTCTTATAAACCAAGACATTCTTGGAACGTTCTTCAAATGTCTTACAAACTGATTTCGCCGTAAATAGTTGTGCCGAAGAATTCTGACCGACTCTAGACAAGATTTCATCAATCATGTCTCCGGGTAGGTCTCTTAAAATATTGGGTTGTCTATCCATTTTGTGTTTTTATACTGTAAAATAGACAAGAGTTAGATTCATAAAAAAAATACTTATTAATACAAGCAATTTTTACATATATCATAAAGCATAAGCACACTATATTACAAATATTACACCACACGAATACAACTATCTTATTCTGACTCGCTCGTTTCTTCTTCTTTGGTTTTGGTTCATTTTGCCAAGTTTCTAAGGATATATGATGTTCCCCTAATACGAGCTGTCGTTTTCCACAATGGTTTAGAAAAACCTGGTGGTTTAGAGGTTCCCAGGTCATTATTACAATTTAAGGGCTTCGGGGGTTGACGATACATATAAAGTTCATCGGGGTTAGAATTAGATTTCTCTATTTTTATGCCCTTTCCCTTATTATTTTCTTTTGCCTTTTTAAATTCAGTTGGGGTAATTTCTATAACATCATCGGAATTCTCGTCGGAATCCGATTCATCGGAGAATTGGTAATCCTCCCAATATTTTGCTTCCTTGGCGTAAACACCATTGACCATAATTAACCTTGGTCGGTTGGTTGAGAATTTTCTTTTACTTAACCGTTTTATTATTTTCCCCACCGGTTCTATTTCCTCCTCCGGTTCCTCCTCTTCCGGTTCTGATTCTTCTTCCGGTTCTTCTTCGGGAACTTGTGAATCAGTCCAATATATATTCGACTCTTCGTTATTATTAGGTGAGTCAATGGGATTTGTGCTAGAGGTAGACATCTATCACACAATATCAAACATGTTAAGAGATTAATATATCACATAATATACACATGTTAATAATATATAGTTTCCAACAAAAATGTTAAGCAATCATTTTTAAAGAAAACACGGTCGAAGTCCAGACTCACTAATGTATCCTAACAAACTCGATAAGATACACTAATGCAAATTTCTGGTTCTCTAAGACCAACGCTCGGATACCAACTGAAATGTCCCGTTCTAATTGATTAAAAACGTTCCATATTAATTGATTTTGTTGAGAGGTTTTGACCTCTATATGAGACGTTTTTCAAAGACTGCATTCATTTTTAAAACAAACCATAACCTTTATTTCATAAATAAAGGTTTAAAAAGCTTTACGTAGATTATCAAATAATGATAATCTAAAATATCCTGTTTACACACGACCATTACATAATGGTTTACAATACAAATATGTTACATCGAAATCAGTTTCTTGAATGCAGTTTTTACACAATATCATACAAACATGGACTCCAAATCTTGTCCTTATTTTAGTATGCAACAGCGGAAGCTCTTAGTATTCACCTGAGAATAAACATGCTTTAAACGTTAACAAAAATGTTGGTGAGTTATAGGTTTAACCTATATATATCAAATCGTAACAATAGACCACAAGATTTCATATTTCAATACACATCCCATACATAAAGATAAAAATCATTCATATGGTGAACACTTGGTAACCGACATTAACAAGATGCATATATAAGAATATCCCCACCATTCCGGGACACCCTTCGGATATGATATAAATTTTGAAGTACTAAAACATCTGGTACTTTGGATGGGGTTTGTTAGGTCCAATAGATCTATCTTTAGGATTCGCGTCAATTAGGGTGTCTGTTCCCTAATTCTTAGATTACCAGACTTAATAAAAAGGGACATATTCGATTTCGATAATTCAACCATAGAATGTAGTTTCACGTACTTGTGTCTACTTTGTAAATCATTTATAAAACCTGCATGTATTCTCATCCCAAAAATATTAGATTTTAAAAGTGGGACTATAACTCACTTTCACAGATTTTTCCTTCGTCGAGAAGTAAGACTTGGCCACTGGTTGATTCACGAACCTATACCAATATATACATATATATCAAAGTATGTTCAAAATATATTTACAACACTTTTAATATATTTTGATGTTTTAAGTTTATTAAGTTAGCTGTCCTCGTTAGTAACCTACAACTAGTTGTCCACAGTTAGATGTACAGAAATAAATCGATAAATATTATCTTGAATCAATCCACGACTCAGTGTATACGTATCTCATTATTGATCACAACTCAAACTATATATATTTTGGAATCAACCTCAACCCTGTATAGCTAACTCCAACATTCACATATAGAGTGTCTATGGTTGTTCCGAAATATATATAGATGTGTCGACATGATAGGTCAAAACGTTGTATACGTGTCTATGGTATCTCAAGATTACATAATATACAATACAAGTTGATTAAGTTATGGTTGGAATAGATTTGTTACCAATTTTCACGTAGCTAAAATGAGAAAAATTATCCAATCTTGTTTTACCCATAACTTCTTCATTTTAAATCCGTTTTGAGTGAATCAAATTGCTATGGTTTCATATTGAAGTCTATTTTATGAATCTAAACAGAAAAAGTATAGGTTTATAGTCGGAAAAATAAGTTACAAGTCATTTTTTGTAAAGTTAGTCATTTCAGTCGAAAGAACGACGTCTAAATGACCATTTTAGAAAACATACTTCCACTTTGAGTTTAACCATAATTTTTGGATATAGTTTCATGTTCATAATAAAAATCATTTTCCCAGAATAAAAACTTTTAAATCAAAGTTTATCATAGTTTTTAATTAACTAACCCAAAACAGCCCGCGGTGTTACTACGACGGCGTAAATCCGGTTTTACGGTGTTTTTCGTGTTTCCAGGTTTTAAATCATTAAGTTAGCATATCATATAGATATAGAACATGTGTTTATCTGATTTTAAAAGTCAAGTTAGAAGGATTAACTTTTATTTGCGAACAAGTTTAGAATTAACTAAACTATGTTCTAGTGATTACAAGTTTAAACCTTCGAATAAGATAGCTTTATATGTATGAATCGAATGATGTTATGAACATAATTACTTCCTCAAGTTCCTTGGATAAACGTACTGGAAATGAGAAAAATAGATCTAGCTTCAAAGGATCCTTGGATGGCTTGAAAGTTCTTGAAGCAGTATCATGACACGAAAACAATTTCAAGTAAGATTTCCACTCGAAATAAGATTGTTATAGTTATAGAAATTGAATTAAAGTTTGAATATGATTATTACCTTGTATTAGAAAGATAACCTACTGTAAGTAACAAAGGTTTCTTGATCTTGGATGATTACTTGGAATGGATTTAGAAAACTTGGAAGTAAACTTGCAATCTTGGAAGTATTCTTGATTTTATGAAACTAGAACTTTTGGAATTTATGAAGAACACTTAGAACTTGAAGATAGAACTTGAGAGAGATCAATTAGATGAAGAAAATTGAAGAATGAAAGTGTTTGTAGGTGTTTTTGGTCGTTGGTGTATGGATTAGATATAAAGGATATGTAATTTTGTTTTCATGTAAATAAGTCATGAATGATTACTCATATTTTTGTAATTTTATGAGATATTTCATGCTAGTTGCCAAATGATGGTTCCCACATGTGTTAGATGACTCACATGGGCTACTAAGAGCTGATCATTGGAGTGTATATACCAATAGTACATACATCTAAAAGCTGTGTATTGTACGAGTACGAATACGGGTGCATACGAGTAGAATTGTTGATGAAACTGAACGAGGATGTAATTGTAAGCATTTTTGTTAAGTAGAAGTATTTTGATAAGTGTTTTGAAGTCTTTCAAAAGTGTATGAATACATATTAAAACACTACATGTATATACATTTTAACTGAGTCGTTAAGTCATCGTTAGTCGTTACATGTAAATGTTGTTTTGAAACCTTTAGGTTAACGATCTTGTTGAATGTTGTTAACCCATTTTTTATTATAACAAATGAGATGTTAAATTGTTATATTATCATGATATTATGATATATAATATATATGTAAAAATTGCTTGTATTAATAAGTAATTTTTTTTTTATGAATCTAACTCTTGTCTATTTTACAGTATAAAAACACAAAATGGATAGACAACCCAATATTTTAAGAGACCTACCCGGAGACATGATTGATGAAATCTTGTCTAGAGTCGGTCAGAATTCTTTGGCACAACTATTTACGGCGAAATCAGTTTGTAAGACATTCGAAGAACGTTCCAAGAATGTCTTGGTTTATAAGAGACTTTCGTTTGAAAGATAGGGGATATCACATTGAAAAACCCATAAGTTACGATGTGTTTACTTTGACGCATATATTGCGGGGAACCCAAATGCTATTTTACGCAACGGGTTAAGAAATTATTTTGACTCAATGTATCCGAATATAGGACTTCATGATTTAGAAAAAGCGGCTAACATGCAACATAAAGAAGCATGCTATGCTTACGGGTTAGTAATGTTCGCTTCTCACCAAAGTGAGAAAAAGAACATCGGGCTACAACTATTAAACAAAACGTTTCCACAAGTGACGGAGTCGGTAATTGGGGTAAGAAATGAGGTTTTTAGGTTATTACGAGACTGTTGGTCATTACGTAACCCTCGTCCCTTTGACGACGTTACAACACGCTGTCTTATCAACGGCCATAACGGTTATGTTCCACAAGACCAAGGATGGGAAGTAGTCCTAGTAAAACCAGAATGCATGACTTGTTTCTGGACGTATGAATTACGTGTCTTTATTGCCTTTGCTGAACGACTTGTGTAATAGCTAGAATTATCTTCACAACTATCTTGTATCAAAGTTATTGTGTCCTATATTTCATGCTTTATGTAAAATAAGCGGTATTGTAATTTTGTAAAATATTGTATAAAAGTTTGAACGCGAAATATTATTATAATCAGTTTTTCATATAGAATTGTAGTAGTTGAATTGTATATTAGCTATTAAGTATGAACTTAACGGGTAGGTACTACCCGAATTTAAACTTATAAAACGCTAATATGAAGAAAAAGCTTTTATAAATGAGTTCATATTATGCTACGAAATACTATTAACTACTCTTAATATTCTGTTTGATTAACTTGTTCCATTTGACTATTTTGAAGGAAATGGCACCGACTACTCGACACACCGTGAATATGAATGAAGAGGAATCCCGTACTTTTCTAGCTTCAAACATAGCCGCAGTACAGGCTGCGCTACATACCAAAAATAACCTTGGATCTAGCAGTACAGGAAATCGTGTAGGATGCACCTACAAATAATTCATTGCCTGCAAACCTTTGGAATTTGATGGAACCGAGGGACCGATCGGATTGAAATGGTGGACCGAGAAGGTCGAATCGGTGTTTGCCATAAGTAAGTGTACTGAAGAGGACAAAGTGAAGTACGCTATGCATACCTTCACAGGTTCTGCGTTAACATGGTGGAATACCTATCTAGAGCAAGTGGGACAAGATGATGCTTACGCACTACCGTGGTCAGAATTCAAGCACTTGATGAACGAGAAGTACCGTCCCAGAACCGAGGTCAATAAGCTCAAGACAGAACTTAGAGGATTACGAACCAAAGGATTTGATATTACCACATACGAAAGACGATTCACAGAATTATGCCTATTGTGTCCGGGAGCGTTCGAAGATGAGGAAGAGAAGATCGACGCGTTTGTGAAAGGATTACCGGAAAGAATCCAAGAAGATATAAGTGCACACGAACCCGCCTCCATACAACAGGCATGTAGAATGGCTCACAAACTAGTGAACCAGATTGAGGAAAGAATTAAAGAACAGACGGCTGAAGAGGCCAATGTGAAGCAAGTCAAAAGAAAGTGGGAGGAAAACGGTGATAAGAATCACCAATACAACAACAATAGCAATTACAACAATAATCGCAACAATTATCCCAACAATCGCAACATCAATCATAACTACAACAAACGGCCCAACAATAACAACAACAACAACAACAACAACAACAACAATAGCAGCAACTACACCAATCATCCCAACAACAATAACAACCGCAACAACAACAACAATCAGAAGCAGCTATGCCAAAGGTGTGAAAAGTATCACTCGGGGTTCTGCACCAAATTTTGCAACAAGTGTAAAATAGATGGTCATAGCGCGGCGAAGTGTGAGGTCTACGGACCAGGGGTTAATAGAACGAAAGGAAAAAATGGTGACGGAACGAGTAATGGCGGAGCAAGTAGTGTCGGAGCAAGTTATGCCAATGTAGTTTGTTATAAATGTGGAAAACCGGGCCACATTATTAGAAATTTCCCGAACCAGGAGAACACGAATGGACAAGGCCGCGGAAGAGTTTTCAATATTAATGCGGCAGAGGCACAGGAAGACCCGGAGCTTGTTACGGGTACGTTTCTTATTGACAATAAATCTGCTTACGTTTTATTTGATTCGGGTGCGGATAGAAGCTATATGAGTAGAGATTTTTGTGCTAAATTAAGTTGTCCATTGACGCCGTTGGATAGTAAATTTTTACTCGAATTAGCAAACAGTAAATTAATTTAAGCAGATAATATATGTCGAAATCGAGAAATTAAACTGGTTAGCGAAACATTTAAGATTGACTTGATACCAGTAGAATTAGGGAGTTTTGATGTGATAATCGGTATGGACTGCTTGAAAGAAGTGAAAGCAGAGATCGTTTGTTACAAAAGTGCAATTCGCATTATACGAGAAAAAGGAAAACCCTTAATGGTGTACGGAGAAAAGGGCAACACGAAGCTACATCTTATTAGTAATTTGAAGGCACAAAAATTAATAAGAAAAGGTTGCTATGCTGTTCTAGCACACGTCGAGAAAGTACAAACTGAAGAAAATAGCATCAATGATGTTCCCGTCGCAAAAGAATTTCCCGATGTATTTCCGAAAGAATTACCCGGATTACCTCCACATCGATCTGTTGAATTTCAAATAGATCTTGTACCAGGAGCTGCACCAATAGCTCGTGCTCCTTATAGACTCTCACCCAGCAAGATGAAAGAACTGCAAAGCCAACTGCAAGAACTATTAGAACGTGGTTTCATTCGACCAAGCACATCACTATGGGGAGCTCTTGTTTTGTTTGTCAAGAAGAAGGATGGTACATTTAGGTTGTGTATTGACTACAGAGAGTTGAACAAACTTACCATCAAAAACCATTATCCACTGCCGAGAATTGACGACTTATTTGATCAACTACAAGGCTCGCCAGTTTATTCGAAGATCGATTTACGTTCTGGATATCCTCAAATGCGAGTAAAGGAGGATGATATTCCAAAAACTACTTTTAGGACACGTTATGGTCATTACGAGTTTATGGTTATGCCGTTTGGATTGACTAACGCACCAGCTGTGTTCATGGACCTTATGAACCGAGTGTGTGGGCCATATCTTGACAAGTTTGTCATTGTTTTCATCGATGACATACTTATTTACTCAAAGAATGATCAAGAGCACGAAGAACATTTGAGAAAAGTGCTAGAAGTATTGAGGAAAGAAAAACTGTACGCGAAGTTTTCAAAGTGTGCATTTTGGTTGGAAGAAGTTCAATTCCTCGGTCACATAGTGAACGAAGAAGGTATCCAGGTGGACCCGGCAAAGATCGAAACCGTTGAAAAGTGAGAAACCCCAAAAACTCCGAAGCATATACATCAATTTTTAGGACTAGCTGGTTACTACAGAAGGTTCATCCAAGTCTTTTCCAGAATAGCAAAACCCTTGAATGCATTAACGCATAAAGGGAAGAAATTTGAATGGAAGGATGAACAAGAGAAAGCGTTTCAGTTATTGAAGAAAAAGTTAACTACGGCACCTATATTGTCATTACCTAAAGGGAATGATGATTTTGTGATATATTGTGACGCCTCAAAGCAAGGTCTCGGTTGTGTATTAATGCAACGGACGAAGGTGATTGCTTATGCATCTAGACAATTGAAGATTCACGAGCAAAATTATACGACGCATGATTTGGAATTAGGCGCGGTTGTTTTTGCATTAAAGACTTGGAGGCACTACTTATATGGGGTCAAAAGTATTATATATACCGACCACAAAAGTCTTCAACACATATTTAATCAGAAACAACTGAATATGAGGCAGCGTAGGTGGATTGAATTGTTGAATGATTATGACTTTGAGATTCGTTACCACCCGGGGAAGGCAAATGTGGTAGCCGAAGCCTTGAGCAGAAAGGACAGAGAACCCATTCGAGTAAAATCTATGAATATAATGATTCACACTAACCTTACTACTCAAATAAAGGAGGCGCAACAAGGAGTTTTAAAATAGGGAAATTTAAAGGATGAAATACCCAAAGGATCGGAGAAGCATCTTAATATTCGGGAAGACGGAACCCGGTATAGGGCTGAAAGAATTTGGGTACCAAAATTTGGAGATATGAGAGAAATGGTACTTAGAGAAGCTCATAAAACCAGATACTCAATACATCCTGGAACGGGGAAGATGTACAAGGATCTTAAGAAACATTTTTGGTGGCCAGGTATGAAAGCCGATATTGCTAAATATGTAGGAGAATGTTTGACATATTCTAAGGTCAAAGCTGAACATCAGAAACCATCAGGTCTACTACAACAACCTGAAATCCCGGAATGGAAATGGGAAAATATTACCATGGATTTCATTACTAAATTGCCAAGGACTGCAAGTGGTTATGATACTATTTGGGTAATAGTTGATCGTCTCACTATGTCAGCACACTTCCTACCAATAAGAGAAGATGACAAGATGGAGAAGTTAGCACGACTGTATTTGAAGGAAGTCGTCTCCAGACATGGAATAATAATCTCTATTATCTCTGATAGGAATGGCAGATTTATTTCAAGATTCTGGCAGACATTACAGCAAGCATTAGGAACTCGTCTAGACATGAGTACTGCCTATCATCCACAAACTGATGGGTAGAGCGAAAGGACGATACAAACGCTTGAAGACATGCTACGAGCATGTGTTATTGATTTCGGAAACAGTTGGGATCGACATCTACCGTTAGCAGAATTTTCCTACAACAACAGCTATCATTCAAGCATTGAGATGGCGCCGTTTGAAGCACTTTATGGTAGAAAGTGCAGGTCTCCGATTTGTTAGAGTGAAGTGGGGGATAGACAGATTACGGGTTTCGGAGATAATACAAGAAACTACCGAGAAGATCATCCAAATTCAACAACGGTTGAAAACCGCCCAAAGTCGACAAAAGAGCTACGCCGACAGTAAAAGAAAAGATATAGAGTTTGAAATTGGAGAAATGGTCATGCTTAAGGTTTCACCTTGGAAAGGCGTTGTTCGATTTGGTAAACGGGGGAAACTAAATCCAAGGTACATTGGACCATTCAAGATTATAGATCGTGTCGGACCAGTAGCTTACCAACTGGAGCTACCTCAACAACTCGCGGCAGTACATAACACTTTCCACGTCTCAAATTTGAAGAAATGTTTTGCTAAAGAAGATCTCACTATTCCGTTGGACGAATTCCAAATCAATGAAAAACTTCAATTCATTGAAGAACCTGTCGAAATAATGGATCGTGAGGTTAAGAGACTTAAACAAAACAAGATACCTATTGTTAAGGTTTGATGGAATGCTCGTAGAGGACCCGAGTTCACCTGGGAGCGAGAAGATCAGATGAAGAAGAAATACCCGCATTTATTTCCAGAAGATACGTCAACACCTCCAACTGCTTAAAATTTCGGGACGAAATTTATTTAACGGGTAGGTACTGTAGTGACCCGAACTTTTCCATGTTTATATATATATTGTGACGACCCGGAAATTTCCGACCAAATTTAAACTTTAATCTTTATATTATTCCGACACGATAAGCAAAGTTTGTTAAGTTAAATCTCAAGAATTTTAAACTGTGTTCATATATTCATTATAACCTCGACCAAATTCCGACGATTCACGAACCGTTATATATAAATAGATATGTTATATATATATATATATATTATAACTTGAGAATATTAATAAAGTATTAAATGTATAATACTTTACACGAACGTATTTGTTTCAATATGATTTTCCACGAAATTAAAAAATATATATTAAATGATTGAATTATCAGAAACATTGAATTATGATTACAAGTCTCTGTTGAGAGGTCCACTATGATTTGAGAAAATCTATTCCTCTTAACGATATTCAGAATAATTTGTAAAGCTATTTATAAATAAAAACAAAAGTGTCATTTACGAAAGTTGGACAAAAGTTAGTGGAGAATTGGTTTCCATAATATTCTATTAATCTATTTTCAAACGTACAAAGACGTTTTCAGTTTAAAAAGAACTTTATTATTAAAACATATATAACTTTTATAAATATCTAGAATCACTTTTGACAACTCATTACTTAACCAGTATAATAAATATAACGATATTTATATTTTATTTCATTAAATATATATAACGATTTAAATTAATATTATATATATTTATACGCGTATTATACATACATAGTTTTTATACTTTTACTATACTTTAACTATACCTTTACTTTACTTTTACTTTTACTTTACTTTAACTTTAATAATTCACTTTAATAATTCATACTTTAATAATTCACTTTAATAATTCATACTTTAATAATTCAAAAATCTATTATAAATAGAATTCAATAGGTTTCATTATTTTATAGAAACTTGAAAATATATTTCTCTAAACTGTATCAATCGATTTATGTATATATATATATATATATATATATATATATATATATATATATATATATATATATATATATATATATATATATATATATATATATATATATATATATATATATATATATATATATATATTTGCTCTGTATTATTTCAAGATATTATTAGTATACATAAAATATTACGACGGAGTCCTGTCCGAGTGATTTCAAAATAGTTTTTTTGAATGAGTCGAAGCTAAGGAAATTATGGGTTATAGCTATGGAGGTGATGGGTATGGTTCATGGGTATGCTCGTGAGGTCAATCTAGTGTTTATCATCTCCGTTGCGTCTACGTACTTTCCTGTAATATTGAATCTCAATATTGATACGTTCGTGAATCCGAGGCCAACCTTGCACTTGTTAAATGACGTTATATGTATTTTTACTACGAAATACAGTATTGTGAGTTTCATTTGCTCCCTTTTATATATATTTTTGGGACTGAGAATACATGCGCTGTTTTTATAAATGTTTTACGAAATAGGCACAAGTACTAAAACTAATTCTACGTTGGTTTAAACCAGAAATATACCCTTAGCTTGGTAACATTAAACTACTTGTCTATGTACGGTAGGCGCGAATCCTAAAGATAGATCTATTGGGCCTAACAAACCCCATCCTGACTATGGGATGCTTTAGTACTTCGAGGTTATTTTAAACACACCTGATCTGGTGTACTTCAGAGGGTAAAACATGAACGTTAAGGCTTGTTACCGGGTGCCTACAACTTATAGAATACTTTTATACACTTGCGAGTGTACATATATTTATAAACGGAAATCTTGTGGTCTATTAATATATTGAAATGATTGTTATGATAAACCTATGAACTCACCAACCTTTTGGTTGACACTTTAAAGCATGTTTATTCTCAGGTATTAAAGAAATCTTCCGCTGTGCATTAGCTCATTTTAAGGATATTACTTGGAGTCATTCATGGCATATTTTGAAAGACGTTGCATTCGAGTTATTGAGTTCATCAAGATTATTATTAAGCCAATTATAGTTGGATGTATTATGAAATGGTGTGCATGCCGTCAACTTTCGTTGTAAAGAAAGTTTGTCTTTTAAAAACGAATGCAATGTTTGTAAAATGTATCATATAGAGGTCAAATACCTCGCAATGTAATCAACTATTGTGAATCGTTTATAATGTATATGAACGGGTCCTTTCAGTTGGTATCAGAGCGGTGGTCTTAGCGAACCAGGTCTGCATTAGTGTGTCTAACTAATAGTCGTTAGGATGCATTAGTGAGTCTGGACTTCGACCGTGTCTGCATTTCAAAAGTTTTGCTCATCATTCTTGTCGAAAATTACCTGCTTATCATTCTTAGTCTAGACACATCTTATTGCATTGATTGCATGAATAGTGTATAGATAAAATTCATATCTTAGCATATCTGCTAATTCATATCTTAGCGTATCTGTTACTGTAAACTTTGCCTGACATATTCCGTAAATTCCTCCGTAATCTACGAAACCTTTTGCTCTCTATAATTAGAATACTACCCGATAGCCGGAAAATCATTTCATATCAAAAAATTCTTTATTCAATCGTACGAAATGGAATTCGTCATTAGTTCAATTCCCTCGGATTCCGAAATGGAATCCCACTCAAGTTCCGAAAGCAGTGTGACCGGAATGGATCAACCAATTAGTCATCATCTATTCTGGATGAATTAAGGATGGGTTCGTAGCCTCCTTAATCATTGGAGACAAGAAGAAGGTGATCCCTTCCATCCACCACATTGCCCTCTTGGCGAAGAACCTGAAGTACTTACCGGCGAACCTATCCGAAACACCATTTTCTCTCTTATTTCTAGAGTATCTCGTCACGATTACATACTACACCAAATTCTAGATTTTATTTATCCGCTCATCCGAACCGACTATCACCCCGGTGTAATAGAAGAAGTGAACGAGCTTCGCGCTCGGGTAGTGGCTTTAGACAATATGGTGCAAAGGTTACAAACACCAGCAGCATAAATAGTACCACCATCAGCAACACCAACAGTACCATCACCACCACCAATAACAACATCCACATCCCACACCGCAACATCACAATCTGTATCTCAAACATCAACATCATACCCCCTGTAAATATCCAGGAATATCAACAACAACAAACGATGAAGTATTAATTCATAAACTTCATTGAAGAGATATCTCTGCAGCAGTTATGTAATCTCCAAAATCTTAGAGATTATTTAATTCTGACCGTAAATCGGATGAGTGAACAGAGATTGTAGAGTAGAAACTTTGATCGAAAATGGTGTACGACTTACAAGCTAGATTTTTTTTACCAACAGCATCAACAGGACTGTAGCATCATCAACACAGTCAGTGCCGTCAGTATCGTCAGAATCAACAGCACCTGTAACATCACAAACTCTGTCAGTTCAAGAATCATTGTGGACATCATTACGAATCAATAACAAATATATTGTATCAACGAGTTATGTGAAATGTCCCGTTCTTATTGATTAAAAATGTTCCATATTAATTGATTTCGTTGCGAGGTTTTGACCTCTATATGAGACGTTTTTTAAAGACTGCATTCATTTTAAAACAAACCATAACCTTTATTTCATAAATAAAGGTTTAAAAAGCTTTACGTAGATTATCAAATAATGATAATCTAAAATATCATGTTTACACACGACCATTACATAATGGTTTTCAATACAAATATGTTACATCGAAATCAGTTTCTTGAATGCAGTTTTTACACAATATCATACAAACATGGACTCCAAATCTTGTCCTTATTTTAGTATGCAACAGCGGAAGCTCTTAATAATCACCTGAGAATAAACATGCCTAAAACGTCAACAAAAATGTTGGTGAGTTATAGGTTTAACCTATATATATCAAATCATAATAATAGACCACAAGATTTCATATTTCAATACACATCCCATACATAGAGATAAAAATCATTCATATGGTGAACACCTGGTAACCGACATTAACAAGATGCATATATAAGAATATCCCCATCATTCCGGGACACCCTTTGGATATGATATAAATTTTGAAGTACTAAAGCATCCGGTACTTTGGATGGGGTTTGTTAGGCCCAATAGATCTATCTTTAGGATTCGCGTCAATTAGGGTGTCTGTTCCCTAATTCTTAGATTACCAGACTTAATAAAAAGGTGTATATTCGATTTCGATAATTCAACCATAGAATGTAGTTTCACGTACTTGTGTCTATTTTGTAAATCATTTATAAAACCTGCATGTATTCTCATCCCAAAAATATTAGATTTTAAAAGTGGGACTATAACTCACTTTCACAGATTTTTACTTCGTCGGGAAGTAAGACTTGGCCACTGGTTGATTCACGAACCTATAACAATATATACATATATATCAAAGTATGTTCAAAATATATTTACAACACTTTTAATATATTTTGATGTTTTAAGTTTATTAAGTCAGCTGTCCTCGTTAGTAACCTATAACTAGTTGTCCACAGTTAGATGTACAGAAAATAAATCGATAAATATTATCTTGAATCAATCCACGACCCAGTGTATACGTATCTCAGTATTGATCACAACTCAAACTATATATATTTTGGAATCAACCTCAACCCTGTATAGCTAACTCCAACATTCACATATAGAGTGTCTATGGTTGTTCCGAAATATATATAGATGTGTCAACGTGATAGGTCGAAACATTGTATACGTGTCTACGGTATCTCAAGATTACATAATATACAATACAAGTTGATTAAGTTATGGTTGGAATAGATTTGTTACCAATTTTCACGTAGCTAAAATGAGAAAAATTATCCAATCTTGTTTTACCCATAACTTCTTCATTTTAAATCCGTTTTGAGTGAATCAAATTGCTATGGTTTCATATTGAACTCTATTTTATGAATCTAAACAGAAAAAGTATAGGTTTATAGTCGGAAAATAAGTTACAAGTCGTTTTTGTAAAGGTAGTCATTTCAGTCGAAAGAACGACGTCTAGATGACCATTTTAGAAAACATACTTCCACTTTGAGTTTAACCATAATTTTTGGATATAGTTTCATGTTCATAATAACAATCATTTTCTCAGAATAACAACTTTTAAATCAAAGTTTATCATAGTTTTTAATTAACTAACCCAAAACAGCCCGCGGTGTTACTATGACGGCGTAAATCCGGTTTTACGGTGTTTTTCGTGTTTCCAGGTTTTAAATCATTAAGTTAGCATATCATATAGATATAGAACATGTGTTTAGTTGATTTTAAAAGTCAAGTTAGAAGGATTAACTTTTGTTTGTGAACAAGTTTAGAATTAACTAAACTATGTTCTAGTGATTACAAGTTTAAACCTTCGAATAAGATAGTTTTATATGTATGAATCGAATGAGGTTATGAACATCATTACTACCTTAAGTTCCTTGGATAACCTACTGGAAAAGAGAAAAATGGATCTAGCTTCAAAGGTGATAAGGCTAAAAAGGAACATATATTTCATAGCATTATCCCCTAAGAAAGACAAGATTTTAGTTGCAATTGTTCCATTTTCAAGTGATATTCGTTTATATTAAATAAGTGCGAAGACAAAAGGCAGATTCGACAAATTGAAGACAAAAAGGTCCAAAAAGCTCAAATGTGCAAGATACAATCAAAAAGGTTCAAATTATTGATGAGAAACGTCTAAAAATGACAAGAGTACAAGTTACAAAACGCAAAGTACACGATATAAAATTGTACGAAAGGGCGTTCGAAAATTCGGAACCGAGGCATGAACCAACTTTCAGCGCTCGACGCAACGGTGTAAAAATTACGAGTCAACTATGCACAAGAATAAAATATAATATTTAAATAATTCATAATAAGAATAATATTAAATAATAAAAAGTTGTTAATTGAGCATAGTTCAGGGATCGTAAATGAAAATTCAATTTCAACTTTTGCATATATAAGGCAATGTAGTTCGTAGATTGGAGGACACTCTTTTTATATCATATTGGGATCTATATATCGATCCATCTATCTTTTCTATATCAAATATCAATATCTATATTTATAATTCTCTATCATAATGTTAATGTAATAAGATATAACAATAATCTTAATTTTAATTTTAAATTATGATAATAATAAGATTTATGATAGAGATCGTTTGAGTGTGTAAGTCGAAATTCTGTCCGTGTAACGCTACGCTATTTTTAATCATTGTAAGTTATGTTCAACCTTTTTATATTAATGTCTCGTAGCTAAGTTATTATTATGCTTATTTAAAACGAAGTAATCATGATGTTGGGCTAATTACTAAAATTGGGTAATTGGGCTTTGTACCATAATTAAGGTTTGGGCAAAAGACCGACACTTGTGGAAATTGGACTATTGACTATTAATAGATGGGGGGTATTGTCTAATTGAGTGACAACTCATTGGAGTCTGTCGAACCTATCTTCAAATTAATTATCCTAATAATTAATAATGATTATGGTTGTCCTATTTAGTGACGTTCATATGGAATCTATTATAATCATTTAATTAATTATTCGGGTTGGGTAATTGATTATTCAAACTGATCAAGTGGGTAAATTAATATTCATATCTAATCAAAACAGGGGTAGATTACATACAGTGATAACTGGTGTAATTGTTGACAGAAGTGATAACTGCGTCACAGTTTAAATCCTTAATTAGTTGGAATATTTGACTTCGGGTATAAGGGTAATTTGACAAGGACACTCGCACTTTATATTTATGACCGATGGACTATTATGGATAAAAACCAGATAGGTATCAAATAAACCATGACAAAGGACAATTAACCCGAGTAACAATTAATTAAAATCAAAACGTCAAACATCATGATTACGGAAGTTTAAATAAGCATAATCCTTTTATTTCATATTCTATCGCAATTTTATTTATTGTTATTTTATTTATCGTCATTTATTTATTTTACGCACTTTAATTATTGTCATTTATCTTTACGCTTAAAAATATAAAATCGACAAACCGGTCATTAAACGGTAAAAACCCCCCTTTTATAATAATATTACTACTTATATATATATATATATATTTATATAAATATAGTTTTATAAAAATATAGTACGTAATCACTAGCTCCCTGTGGAACGAACCGGACTTACTAAAAACTACACTACTCTACGATTAGGTACACTGCCTATAGTGTTGTAGCAAGGTTTAGGTATATCCCATCCGTAAATTAATAAAACTTGTGTCATATTTTGTAGTATTTCCTAGTAAAAATAATACTATTTCGTACCCTCACGCTACATCATCAAGTTTTTGGCGCCGCTGCCGGGGAGCGCTAAAACGCTATATTTTTAATTATAATAATATTGAAATAAAATATAATAATATAATAATATTGAAATAGAATATAATAATATAATAATATTGAAATAGAATATAATAATATAATAATATTTTAGAATCAAAATTTGATACGTAAAGTTTTAAAAAGTCGTATTTATTAAATACTTCAGGGGTATATTATGTAACTTGTAATTAATAATTTCTATCATATTGCTTTCATGTGAATAGTAAATTAATTAATTTCTTTTCATTTACTATTCATGAATAGTAAATGAATTAAAAAAAAAGTTTTGAAAAAAAAAATTATAATTATAAAAAAATTATTAATTTGTAAAAAAAAATCGTTTTAAAAAAAAAAAAAATCGTTTTTTTTTAAGAAAAAAAAAATTTCGTTTTTTTAAAAAAAAAAAAAAATTTGTGTAAAAAAAAATCGTTTTTTTTTAAAAAAAAAAATTCGTTTAAAAAAAAATTGTAAAAAAAAAAATCGTTTTTTTAAAAAAAAATGTTTTTTAAAAAAAAAAAAAAAATTTAAAAAAAAAATTTATATAAAAAAAAAATTTTTAAAATAAAAAAAAAAATTTAAAATCCTTAAAAAACGAAATAAAAAAAAATTTATTTTTTTTATTACCTTTAGATTTTTAGACTCTAGTTACAATTTTTAGTATTAAGTTTAGTTTTGCCATAGTTATTTTTATTTCTAGAATTTTTAGGTTTGCCGTAAAATCTCTTAAGTGCTTATTCCTTAGACTAAGATTTATGTGCTTTAGAATTTTGCGACGCCGTTTTTCGCGCTACTTTCTTATTTTTATTTTTCGACGCCTATTTTTCGACCTTTTATTTTTCGACCTTTTTCGACGCGCAATCTTTTTCTTTCTTATTTCTCGCTATTCTAGTTTTAGGATAAGATTTTTATTCTACTTCTTATCTAAATTTCTTAAAATTACGAAAATTTATTTTAAGTGGTTAAATTGATAGACATCAAAATTTTCTGGTTCGTAGTAATAGTTGGATTTGTACGTGGACCGGGTTATTGGAGCCAAACAGTACTCAATTATATTGAGACCAAACGAATCCTGCCCCTCTGCTGCATCTTTTGGCTATTCGAAACGTGGGCAAAATCAGAAAAGTCTATTAATTGGATAACTTATATAATTTTTCTTTCCTTTTAAAAACTAATAGGATATTCAGTGAATGCACCGAGTAAAACGTTCACCACCTTTCATACGTTCACCACCTATAATTCGATCAAGACATCTAGCCAATATTGTCGCCGTTGATTTTTCTTTAGAATCATCATCTAGTCGACCAAGAACTCCAACTCAAATTTCCGATAATCCATCTTTTGAACCCGACCTCACAATTGAGAATCCGGAGAATATTCAGGGACAATTCCAAGATCCAGAACCACTAATTATTCCTCCTGAGCCACAAACCATTAAATCAGAATCCTCTAGTGATTCGTATTCAACAAATTCAATTATGGAAGTAACGGAACCTCTAAGTATGGAAGATCGAATGAGAGCCACACGCACGGGCCAAGGTCAAGCCATTATTAAGCCAGAAGTTAATGCGCCAGATTATGAAATCAAAGGACAAATTCTACACATGGTAACTAACCAATGCCAATTCAGTGGTGCACCGAATGAAGATCCTAACGAACACCTTCGTACGTTTAAAAGAATTTGTACACTATTCAAAATTCGAGAAGTGGAAGATGAGCAGATCTATCTCATGTTGTTTCCCTGGACTTTAAAGGGAGAAGCCAAAGATTGGTTAGAATCGTTACCTGAAGGGGCGATTGACACATGGGATGTTTTAGTTGAAAAATTTCTTAAACAATTCTTTCCAGCATCTAAAGCCGTGAGACTTCAAGGAGAAATTGTTACGTTCGCGCAAAAGCCAAATGAAACATTATATGAGGCGTGGACAAGATTCGGAAGGATGTTGAGAGGATGTCCTCAACACGGTTTAGACACTTATCAAATAGTACAAATATTCTACCAAGGTGTCAACGTTGCTACACGAAAAGACATCGACATAACAGCCGGTGGTTCCATTATGAAGAAAACCGCAACCGAAGCTTACAAATTATTGATAACACTGCTTCCCACTCACATGAGTGGCACCAAGAAAAAGATATTTTTCGTTCATCTAAAGTGGCTAGTGCCGATTCTAGCCATGACTTTGATTCCGTTTTCGCAAAAATAGATGCTTTCGAAAGACGAATGGAAAAGATGAATAAAGATATTCACGCAATACGAATCAGTTGTGAGCAATGCGGTGGACCACACTTATTGAAAGATTGTCACATTGAACCAACATTGGAACAACGAGAGAATGTTTCCTATATGAACCAAAGGCCTGGAAATAATTATCAAAATAATTATCAACCGCCAAATCTAAACTTCAATCGAAATCAAAACATTCTTTACAATCCAAAAGGACCCGAAAATAACTGGTATAACCAACAAGGTCCGAATAACCAACCAACTCAAAACAACACTTTCAATCAACAAAGACCTAGCTTGTATAAACCGCCACATCAAACCGAAGAGAAAAAGCCAAATCTAGAAGAAATGATGGCAAAGCTAATGGAATCTCAAACACAATTTATTACATCTCAAACCCAAACGAATGAGAGGTTTGATCAGTCATTAAGAACTCAACAAGCTTCCATTTTGAATCTAGAAAAACACGTAGGTACTCTTGCTAGCATGATGAGTGAAAGGAAACAAGGAAAGCTACCGAGTAATACTGAAGTAAATCTTCGGAATGAGAATGTTAATATGGTTTCAACGAATTCTGAAAAACCAGCACCAGAAGATGGGAAGGTTTTAGATGAGAGTAACAATGAAGAAGTTACACCACCACCACCCGAGTATGTAAAGCCAGTGGTGGCACCATACAAACCACCCATCTCGTTTCCAAGAAAAGGAGTTGAGTATGAGCAAGTAATAGGTAATAAAGATTGTGATACCTCTGGAAAGAAGAAGAAGAAAAAGAATAAGAAAGTACAAGAAACAAAAACCGTAGAAGTAAACCCGGTGAATACAGTTCCACCAAAACCTCCACCTAGAGTAGGTGATCCGGGTGAATTTATTGTTCCTTGTCTACTTAGCGATTGTGTCATGTATGATGCACTAGCAGATTTAGGTGCAAGTGTGAGTGTTATGCCTCTTTCATTATATAAGAGATTAGGTGTAGGTGAGTTAAGTCCAACGGATATGAGTGTTCGACTCTTTGATCAAACCATTAAGCACCCAGTTGGAATTGCTGACAACCTACCCGTTCAAGTAGGTAATTTAACCTTTCTAGTCGAATTTATTGTCATTGACATAGAAGAGGACCCAAACATTCCTCTAATTTTAGGTCGACCATTCTTAGCGTCCACCGGGGCGTTCTTTGATGTAAGAAACGGTAGAATGACACTTAGTAGTGGTGACAAATCGATCACCTTTATGATTCGAAAGACTAAATCTCCACCAACCAAAACCGCTGAACCAGCAAAAACGATTGGTAAGAACCATGTTGTTTTACCAACTCCAACGGTAATACTTAGCAATAATGAAACGCCTAAGTGTGGGGAAAATGAAGTAACACCTAATGATGACATGATAACAAAGAACCCTGTTGTTGATACGAAATTAAATGATCCCGTTATTAATAGTTCAATGAAGAAACTTATTAAACGGATTCGCGATGCTAGAACCAAGGGGAACTTTAAGTTATGTAACCGGTTAGTATCCAATCTATCACCTAAAGAAAAGGAGAAACTAGTTGAAATTGTGGATATTACACAGGAATCCGACCAATGGCTTAAAGAAAAAGTCACGGATATGCAAGTTGATTATGGACCAAGAGAAATTAACGATGAAGTTAATCACAATTTTGACACCACGGCTACCTAAGTGTGGGGAGATTCAAATGTTCTAAAAAGAAAATGCTATCTAGAGTTAGTTGTTTTGTTCTCGTGTAGTTCCGAGAATGGAACCCGATTGGTCTTTTCCGCTAGCAGACACTAAAGAACTAGTTTTCTCCCTCCATTCTGAATTTTTGTTTTGTAGGTTTTTTTATGAAATTAATATGCATTTTAATTTAAGTTTTTAAAAACAAAATTTACTTTAATTCATTAAGTTTTAAAAATGATTTCTAAAATTCGTCGTGAGTTAAAGACTAGGTCGTTGAGCCGAAATTGCTTTACGCGAGGGCGGGGCGACAAATTTTGTTATCATTTAATTTTGTTGATCTAAAGTATGCAAAAAAAAAATAAAAATATTATATTAATTTTTGAACGTAGGGGTTATATACCAAACTTCAAAAATATGTATATATGTTTGTATTTTATGTTATGTACACAACAGGGTAAAACAGTGCACTTTCAAAGACTGTCATTAAGTTCAACAAAAAGCTACTAATTTTGATGACAAGGCGCAAAATATCAAATGTGATGTAAAATAATATGCTTACAAACTGGGTATTTTTAATCACTTTTCTACACTAATCACCCTCATGAATTTATAATTATAGTCTGATTTCATGCAAATGAGGGCATTGCATGATCTCAAGTGTGGGGAAGGGTTATAAATTCTCTCGGGTTTACACTTAGTTTATTTGCCAAATTTTGTGAAAATTTGAAAATTTTTCAATTAAATGAACTGAAAATCATGTTTATACATATTTATGAACGGTGAAAACTAGGTGATAATACCGAAATTATCGTTACCTCGGAAAGGACATAAATTGAGAAACAACCTAAAATGCTTGAATTCATTTAAAATGGAATAGAAGAAAATAAAAAGGCAAAGAAAGAAACTAATTGTGGGAAGAATGTACCAAGTTATTCAATTTAAAACATATATCACATATTTTTGTACAAGATTATTGCAGGTACTTTTGCTTTGGACGATACTAATCAGTTTTACCCGGTTTACTGTAATACATTTGAAAGAAAGATGGATCTACACGATGAATCAATTCTATCATTAAACGGAAGTAAAGTCTTCCGAAAAAGACACGCGCTTCTTGATTTAGGTCATGAAGTTGTCGTCCAGACCAGCTGTAGGTTGACGAAAAATCTAGAAAAGTCATCACTAAAATCAGCAGGAAATCCACGGACCTCAGCATCAAACAGGGTCGCCAAGTGGTCAGATTTATCCTAACCATGAGAAGGATTTATCTCGTACAATGGGGAGGCACCGTACAAATTAGCTTGATAAGACTAATGAATCAGATCCCCAGAAAAGGATAATCTCCTTAAAGATTAAAAATCAGCTTTTAAGACTGATAATACTCAATCCTAGAGATTGACCTTAAAGATTGAGAATTCAAACTCATGGAATTCAATGATATCTAAACTCGAGCTTGAACGAGAAAATATTTTGATCAAAATTGCAAACCGATTTGTTTTCTGAAAATCCATTTTCAATGCGTTCATTACCATTGAACGTAAAATCCTAGGAATTCACCTGGAATTCATTAGGTCACCTGAAGCAAATCGGGTGTCAACCGTAAGAACGGTGGTTGCATAGCATGGTCAGAGACAGGACCTTGTGCCAGACCGAAAAATCATAGGATGATCTTTACTATCGCTCCTACCAAGGATAGTTCTAGCATCCGACACGTTAAAAGACCATAATCATCTGCATGTCACGGGACATTGCCTTAACAGTTTCTTGTTCATCGCTTTCCTTTACAACCGGACGGTAGTTTACCGAAAGGTAATATACGGAACAAGTAAACTGGATGTGTGCTTTCCGATACCGGGATAGCAGTGGATTACACGAACCTAAATGTTTTTAGCCAAAATATTGATCCACAAATATATTTTGCAACACCAATGGTGGATCAAATCAGAAAACTTATCTAGGGTAAAAGCTAGAATGAATTTTCAAAAGATCAAATGTTTTCATAAAGATCCAATTTCCTTAATAGGATCTAAATTTTTATAGTCATGTGGGACTGTAAACCATATCATTACTACCATTGTTTATACCGCCATATCAAAATCACTGATGTACAAAGTGTGAAGAATAAAGAAGTGATTCTAGTATTTCAAGACTATATTGCTTGAGGACAAGCAACGCTCAAGTGTGGGGATATTGATAAGGCTAAAAAGGAACATATATTTCATAGCATTATCCCCTAAGAAAGACAAGATTTTAGTTGCAATTGTTCCATTTTCAAGTGATATTCGTTTATATTAAATAAGTGCGAAGACAAAAGGCAGATTCGACAAATTGAAGACAAAAAGGTCCAAAAAGCTCAAATGTACAAGATACAATCAAAAAGGTTCAAATTATTGATGAGAAACGTCTAAAAATGACAAGAGTACAAGTTACAAAACGCAAAGTACACGATATAAAATTGTACGAAAGGGCGTTCGAAAATCCGGAACCGAGGCATGAACCAACTTTCAGCGCTCGACGCAACGGTGTAAAAATTACGAGTCAACTATGCACAAGAATAAAATATAATATTTAAATAATTCATAATAAGAATAATATTAAATAATAAAAAGTTGTTAATTGAGCATAGTTCAGGGATCGTAAATGAAAATTCAATTTCAACTTTTGCATATATAAGGCAATGTAGTTCGTAGATTGGAGGACACTCTTTTTATATCATATTGGGATCTATATATCGATCCATCTATCTTTTCTATATCAAATATCAATATCTATATTTAGAATTCTCTATCATAATGTTAATGTAATAAGATATAACAATAATCTTAATTTTAATTTTAAATTATGATAATAATAAGATTTATGATAGAGATCGTTTGAGTGTGTAAGTCGAAATTCTGTCCGTGTAACGCTACGCTATTTTTAATCATTGTAAGTTATGTTCAACCTTTTTATATTAATGTCTCGTAGCTAAGTTATTATTATGCTTATTTAAAACGAAGTAATCATGATGTTGGGCTAATTACTAAAATTGGGTAATTGGGCTTTGTACCATAATTAAGGTTTGGGCAAAAGACCGACACTTGTGGAAATTGGACTATTGACTATTAATAGATGGGGGGTATTGTCTAATTGAGTGACAACTCATTGGAGTCTGTCGAACCTATCTTCAAATTAATTATCCTAATAATTAATAATGATTATGGTTGTCCTATTTAGTGACGTTCATATGGAATCTATTATAATCATTTAATTAATTATTCGGGTTGGGTAATTGATTATTCAAACTGATCAAGTGGGTAAATTAATATTCATATCTAATCAAAATAGGGGTAGATTACATACAGTGATAACTGGTGTAATTGTTGACAGAAGTGATAACTGCGTCACAGTTTAAATCCTTAATTAGTTGGAATATTTGACTTCGGGTATAAGGGTAATTTGACAAGGACACTCGCACTTTATATTTATGACCGATGGACTATTATGGATAAAAACCAGATAGGTATCAAATAAACCATGACAAAGGACAATTAACCCGAGTAACAATTAATTAAAATCAAAACGTCAAACATCATGATTACGGAAGTTTAAATAAGCATAATCCTTTTATTTCATATTCTATCGCAATTTTATTTATTGTTATTTTATTTATCGTCATTTATTTATTTTACGCACTTTAATTATTGTCATTTATCTTTACGCTTAAAAATATAAAATCGACAAACCGGTCATTAAACGGTAAAAACCCCCCCTTTTATAATAATATTACTACTTATATATATATATATTTATATAAATATAGTTTTATAAAAATATAGTACGTAATCACTAGCTCCTTGTGGAACGAACCGGACTTACTAAAAACTACACTACTCTACGATTAGGTACACTGCCTATAGTGTTGTAGCAATGTTTAGGTATATCCCATCCGTAAATTAATAAAACTTGTGTCATATTTTGTAGTATTTCCTAGTAAAAATAATACTATTTCGTATCCTCACGCTACATCATCAAAAGGATCCTTGGATGGCTCGAAGTTCTTGAAGCAGAATCATGACACGAAAACAAGTTCAAGTAAGATCATCACTTGAAATCAGATTGTTATAGTTATAGAAATTGAACCAAAGTTTGAATATGACTATTACATTGTATTAGAATGATAACCTACTATAAGAAACAAAGATTTCTTGAAGTTGGATGATCACCTTACAAGATTGGAAGTGAGCTAGCAAACTTGAAAGTATTCTTGATTTTATGTAACTAGAACTTGTAGAATATATGAAGAACACTTAGAACTTGAAGATAGAACTTGAGAGAGATCAATTAGATGAAGAAAATTGAAGAATGAAAGTGTTTTTAGGTGTTTTTGGTCGTTGGTGTATGGATTAGATATAAAGGATATGTAATTTTGTTTTCATGTAAATAAGTCATGAATGATTACTCATATTTTTGTAATTTTATGAGATATTTCATGCTAGTTGCCAAATGATGGTTCCCACATGTGTTAGGTGACTCACATGGGCTGCTAAGAGCTGATCATTGGAGTGTATATACCAATAGTACATACATCTAAAAGCTGTGTATTGTACGAGTACGAATACGGGTGCATACGAGTAGAATTGTTATTGAAACTGAACGAGGATGTAATTGTAAGCATTTTTGTTAAGTAGAAGTATTTTGATAAGTGTATTGAATTCTTTCAAAAGTGTATGAATACATATTAAAACACTACATGTATATACATTTTAACTGAGTCGTTAAGTCATCGTTAGTCGTTACATGTAAATGTTGTTTTGAAACATTTAGGTTAACGATCTTGTTGAATGTTGTTAACCCATTGTTTATTATAAAAAATGAGATGTTAAATTGTTATATTATCATGATATTATGATATATAATATATCTTAGTATGATGTATATACAGTTAAATGTCGTTACAACGATAATCGTTACATATATGTCTCGTTTCGAAATCATTAAGTTAGTAGTCTTATTTTTACATATGTATTTCATTGTTAATACACTTCCTAATATATTTACTTATCATTTAACATAATTAACCAAGTGTATCAATATCTTAATATGATTCATATGTACCTAGTAAGACGTTGTTATAACGATAATCGTTATATATATCGTTTTTGAGTTTCTTAAATTAATAGTCTCATTTTTATGTATATAACTCATTGTTAAAATAACTAATGAGATACATACTTATAATAAAAACATGTTAACTATATATATAACCATATATATGTCATCGTATAGTTTTTACAAGTTTTAACGTTCGTGAATCACCGGTCAACTTGGGTGGTCAATTGTCTATATGAAACATATTTCAATTAATCAAGTCTTAACAAGTTTGATTGCTTAACATGTTGGAAACATTTAATCATGTAAATATCAATCTCAATTAATATATATAAACATGGAAAAGTTCGGGTCACTACAGTACCTACCCGTTAAATAAATTTCGTCCCTAAATTTTAAGCTGTTGAAGGTGTTGACGAATCTTCTAGAAATAGATGCGGGTATTTCTTCTTCATCTGATCTTCACGCTCCCAGGTGAACTCGGGTCCTCTACGAGCATTCCATCGAACCTTAACAATTGGTATCTTGTTTTGCTTAAGTCTTTTAACCTCACGATCCATTATTTCGACGGGTTCTTCGATGAATTGAAGTTTTTTGTTGATTTGGATTTCATCTAACGGAATAGTGAGATCTTCTTTAGCAAAACATTTCTTCAAATTCGAGACATGGAAAGTGTTATGTACAGCCGCGAGTTGTTGAGGTAACTCAAGTCGGTAAGCTACTGGTCCGACACGATCAATAATCTTGAATGGTCCAATATACCTTGGATTTAATTTCCCTCGTTTACCAAATCGAACAACACCTTTCCAAGGTGCAACTTTAAGCATGACCATCTCTCCAATTTCAAATTCTATATCTTTTCTTTTAATGTCAGCGTAGCTCTTTTGTCGACTTTGGGCGGTTTTAAACCGTTGTTGAATTTGGATGATCTTCTCGGTAGTTTCTTGTATAATCTCCGGACCCGTAATCTGTCTATCCCCCACTTTGAAATGTCCCGTTCTTATTGATTAAAAACGTTCCATATTAATTGATTTCGTTGAGAGGTTTTGACCTCTATATGAGACGTTTTTCAAAGACTGCATTCATTTTAAAACAAAACATAACCTTTATTTCATCAATAAAGGTTTTAAAAAAAACTTTACGTAGATTATCAAAGAATGATAATCTAAAATATCCTGTTTACACACAACCATTACATAATGGTTTACAATACAAATATGTTACAATAAAATAAGTTTCTTGAATGCAGTTTTTACACAATATCATACAAGCATGGACTCCAAATCTCGTCCTTATTTAAGTATGCAACAGCGGAAGCTCTTAATAATCACCTGAGAATAAACATGCTTAAAACGTCAATAAAAATGTTGGTGAGTTATAGGTTTAACCTATATATATCAAATCATAATAATAGACCACAAGATTTCATATTTCAATATACATCCCATACATAGAGATAAAAATCATTCATATGGTGAACACCTGGTAACCGACATTAACAAGATGCATATATAAGAATATCCCCATCATTCCGGGACACCCTTCGGATATGATATAAATTTCGAAGTACTAAAGCATCCGGTACTTTGGATGGGGCTTGTTGGGCCCGATAGATCTATCTTTAGGATTCGCGTCAATTAGGGTGTCTGTTCCCTAATTCTTAGATTACCAGACTTAATAAAAAGGGGCATATTCGATTTCGATAATTCAACCATAGAATGTAGTTTCACGTACTTGTGTCTATTTTGTAAATCATTTATAAAACCTGCATGTATTCTCATCCCAAAAATATTAGATTTTAAAAGTGGGACTATAACTCACTTTCACAGATTTTTACTTCGTCGGGAAGTAAGACTTGGCCACTGGTTGATTCACGAACCTATAACAATATATACATATATATCAAAGTATGTTCAAAATATATTTACAACACTTTTAATATATTTTGATGTTTTAAGTTTATTAAGTCAGCTGTCCTCGTTAGTAACCTACAACTAGTTGTCCACAGTTAGATGTACAGAAATAAATCGATAAATATTATCTTGAATCAATCCACGACCCAGTGTATACGTATCTCAGTATTGATCACAACTCAAACTATATATATTTTGGAATCAACCTCAACCCTGTATAGCTAACTCCAACATTCACATATAGAGTGTCTATGGTTGTTCCGAAATATATATAGATGTGTCGACATGATAGGTCGAAACATTGTATACGTGTCTATGGTATCTCAATATTACATAATATACAATACAAGTTGATTAAGTTATGGCTGGAATAGATTTGTTACCAATTTTCACGTAGCTAAAATGAGAAAAATTATCCAATCTTGTTTTACCCATAACTTCTTCATTTTAAATCCGTTTTGAGTGAATCAAATTGCTATGGTTTCACATTGAACTCTATTTTATGAATCTAAACAGAAAAGTATAGGTTTATAGTCGGAAAAATAAGTTATAAGTCGTTTTTGTAAAGGTAGTCATTTCAGTCGAAAGAACGACGTCTAGATGACCATTTTAGAAAACATACTTCTACTTTGAGTTTAACCATAATTTTTGGATATAGTTTCATGTTCATAATAAAAATCATTTTCTCAGGATAACAACTTTTAAATCAAAGTTTATCATAGTTTTTAATTAACTAACCCAAAACAGCCCGCGGTGTTACTACGACGGCGTAAATCCGGTTTTACGGTGTTTTTCGTGTTTCCAGGTTTTAAATCATTAAGTTAGCATATAATATAGATATAGAACATGTGTTTAGTTGATTTTAAAAGTCAATTTAGAAGGATTAACTTTTGTTTGCGAACAAGTTTAGAATTAACTAAACTATGTTCTAGTGATTACAAGTTTAAACCTTCGAATAAGATAGCTTTATATGTATGAATCGAATGATGTTATGAACATCATTACTACCTTAAGTTCCTTGGATAAACCTACTGGAAAAGAGAAAAATGGATCTAGCTTCAATGGATCTTTGGATGGCTCGAAGTTCTTGAAGTAGAATCATGACACGAAAACAAGTTCAAGTAAGATCATCACTTGAAATAAGATTGTTATAGTTATAGAAATTGAACCAAAGTTTGAATATGATTATTACCTTGTATTAGAATGATAACCTACTGTAAGAAACAAAGATTTCTTGAGGTTGGATGATCACCTTACAAGATTGGAAGTGAGCTAGCAAACTTGAAAGTATTCTTGATTTTATGAAACTAGAACTTTTGGAATTTATGAAGAACACTTAGAACTTGAAAATAGAACTTGAGAGAGATCAATTAGATGAAGAAAATTGAAGAATGAAAGTGTTTGTAGGTGTTTTTGGTCGTTAGTGTATGGATTAGATATAAAGGATATGTAATTTTGTTTTCATGTAAATAAGTCATGAATGATTACTCATATTTTTGTAATTTTATGAGATATTTCATGCTAGTTGCCAAATGATGGTTCCCACATGTGTTAGGTGACTCACATGGGCTGCTAAAAGCTGATCATTGGAGTGTATATACCAATAGTACATACATCTAAAAGCTGTGTATTGTACGAGTACGAATACGGGTGCATACGAGTAGAATTGTTGATGAAACTGAATGAGGATGTAATTGTAAGCATTTTTGTTAAGTAGAAGTATTTTGATAAGTGTATTGAAGTCTTTCAAAAGTGTATAAATACATATTAAAACACTACATGTATATACATTTTAACTGAGTCGTTAAGTCATCGTTAGTCGTTACATGTAAGTGTTGTTTTGAAACCTTTAGGTTAACGATCTTGTTAAATGTTGTTAACTCAATGTTTATAATATCAAATGAGATTTTAAATTATTATATTATCATGATATTATCATGTATGAATATCTCTTAATATGATATATATACATTAAATGTCTTTACAACGATAATCGTTACATATATGTCTCGTTTAAAAATCATTAAGTTAGTAGTCTTGTTTTTACATATGTAGTTCATTGTTAATATACTTAATGATATGTTTACTTATCATAGTATCATGTTAACTATATATATATATCCATATATATGTCATCATATAGTTTTTACAAGTTTTAACGTTCGTGAATCACCGGTCAACTTGGGTGGTCAATTGTCTATATGAAACATATTTCAATTAATCAAGTCTTAACAAGTTTCATTGCTTAACATGTTGGAAACATTTAATCATGTAAATATCAATCTCAATTAATATATATAAACATGGAAAATTTCGGGTCACTACAGTACCTACCCGTTAAATAAATTTCGTCCCGAAATTTTAAGCTGTTGAAGGTGTTGACGAATCTTCTGGAAATAGATGTGGGTATTTCTTCTTCATCTGATCTTCACGCTCCCAGGTGAACTCGGGTCCTCTACGAGCATTCCATCGAACCTTAACAATTGGTATCTTGTTTTGCTTAAGTCTTTTAACCTCACGATCCATTATTTCAACGGGTTCTTCGATGAATTGAAGTTTTTCATTGATTTCGATTTCATCTAACGGAATAGTGAGATCTTCTTTAGCAAAACATTTCTTCAAATTCGAGACGTGGAAAGTGTTATGTACAGCCGCGGGTTGTTGAGGTAACTCAAGTCGGTAAGCTACTGGTCCGACACGATCAATAATCTTGAATGGTCCAATATACCTTGGATTTAATTTCCCTCGTTTACCAAATCGAACAACGCCTTTCCAAGGTGCAACTTTAAGCATGACCATCTCTCCAATTTCAAATTCTATATCTGTTCTTTTAATGTCAGCGTAGCTCTTTTGTCGACTTTGGGCGGTTTTCAACCGTTGTTGAATTTGGATGATCTTCTCTGTAGTTTCTTGTATAATCTCCGGACCCGTAATCTGTCTATCCCCCACTTCACTCCAACAAATCGGAGACCTGCACTTTCTACCATAAAGTGCTTCAAACGGCGCCATCTCAATGCTTGAATGGTAGCTGTTGTTGTAGAAAAATTCTGCTAATGGTAGATGTCGATCCCAACTGTTTCCGAAATCAATAACACATGCTCGTAGCATGTCTTCAAGCGTTTGTATCGTCCTTTCGCTCTGCCCATCAGTTTGCGGATGATAGGCAGTACTCATGTCTATACGAGTTCCTAATGCTTGCTGTAATGTCTGCCAGAATCTTGAAATAAATCTGCCATCCCTATCTGAGATAATAGAGATTGGTATTCCATGTCTGGAGACGACTTCCTTCAAATACAGTCGTGCTAACTTCTCCATCTTGTCATCTTCTCTTATTGGCAGGAAGTGTGCTGATTTGGTGAGACGATCAACTATTACCCAAATAGTATTAAAACCACTTGCAGTCCTTGGCAATTTAGTGATGAAATCCATGGTAATGTTTTCCCATTTCCATTCTGGGATTTCGGGTTGTTGAAGTAGACCTGATGGTTTCTGATGCTCAGCTTTGACCTTAGAATACGTCAAACATTCTCCTACGTATTTAGCAACATCGGCTTTCATACCCGGCCACCAAAAATGTTTCTTGAGATCCTTGTACATCTTCCCCGTTCCAGGATGTATTGAGTATCTAGTTTTATGAGCTTCTCTAAGTACTATTTCTCTCATATCTCCAAATTTTGGTACCCAAATCCTTTCATCCCTATACCGGGTTCCGTCTTCCCGAATATTAAGATGCTTCTCCGATCCTTTGGGTATTTCATCCTTTAAATTTCCCTCTTTTAAAACTCCTTGTTGCGCCTCCTTTATTTGAGTAGTAAGGTTATTATGAATCATTATATTCATAGATTTTACTCGAATGGGTTCTCTGTCCTTCCTGCTCAAGGCATCGGCTACCACATTTGCCTTCCCCGGGTGGTAACGAATCTCAAAGTCGTAATCATTCAATAATTCAATCCACCTACGCTGCCTCATATTCAGTTGTTTCTGATTAAATATGTGTTGAAGACTTTTGTGGTCGGTATAGATAATACTTTTGACCCCATATAAGTAGTGCCTCCAAGTCTTTAATGCAAAAACAACCGCGCCTAATTCCAAATCATGTGTCGTATAATTTTGTTCGTGAATCTTCAATTGTCTAGACGCATAAGCAATCACCTTCGTTCGTTGCATTAATACACAACCGAGACCTTGCTTTGATTGCGTCACAATAAATCACAAAATCATCATTCCCTTCAGGCAATGACAATATAGGTGCCGTAGTTAGCTTTTTCTTCAATAACTGAAACGCTTTCTCTTGTTCATCATTCCATTCAAATTTCTTCCCTTTATGCGTTAATGCAGTCAAGGGTTTTGCTATTCTGGAAAAGTCTTGGATGAACCTTCTGTAGTAACCAGCTAGTCCTAAAAACTGGCGTATGTGTTGCGGAGTTTTCGGGGTTTCCCACTTTTCAACAGTTTCTATCTTTGCCGGATCCACCTTAATACCTTCTTTGTTCACTATGTGACCGAGGAATTGAACTTCTTCCAACCAAAATGCACACTTTGAAAACTTAGCGTACAATTCTTCCTTCCTCAATACTTCTAACACCTTTCTCAAATGTTCACCGTGTTCTTGGTCATTCTTTGAGTAAATAAGTATGTCATCAATGAAAACAATGACAAACTTGTCAAGGTATGGTCCACACACTCTGTTCATAAGGTCCATGAACACAGCTGGTGCATTAGTTAAACCAAACGGCATGACCATAAACTCGTAATGACCGTAACGTGTTCTGAAAGCAGTCTTTGGAATATCATCTTCTTTCACCCGCATTTGATGATACCCGGAACGTAAGTCAATCTTTGAATAAACAGACGAGCCTTGTAGTTGATCAAATAAGTCATCGATTCTCGGTAGTGGGTAGCGGTTCTTGATGGTAAGTTTGTTCAACTCTCGGTAGTCGATACACAACCTGAATGTACCATCTTTCTTCTTGACAAACAAAACAGGAGCTCCCCACGGTGATGTGCCTGGTCGAATGAAACCACGCTCTAAAAGTTCTTGTAATTGGCTTTGCAGTTCTTTCATCTCGCTGGGTGCGAGTCTCTAAGGAGTACGAGCTATTGGTGCAGCTCCTGGTACAAGATCTATTTGAAATTCAACGGATCGCTGTGGGGGTAATCCCAGTAATTCTTTCGGAAATACATCGGGAAATTCTTTTGCAATGGGAACATCATTGATGCTCTTTTCTTCAGTTTGTACTTTCTCGACGTGTGCTAGAACAGCATTGCAACCTTTTCTTATTAGTTTTTGTGCCTTCAAATTACTAATAATATGTAGCTTCGTGTTGCCCTTTTCTCCGTACACCATTAAGGGTTTTCCTTTTTCTCGTATAATGCGAATTGCATTTTTGTAACAAACGATCTCTGCTTTCACTTCTTTCAACCAGTCCATACCGATTATCACATCAAAACTCCCTAACTCTACTGGTATCAAATCAATCTTAAATGTTTCGCTAGCCAGTTTAATTTTCTCGATTCCGACATATATTATCTGCTGAAATTAATTTACCATTTGCTAATTCGAGTAAAAATTTACTATCCAAAGGCGTCAATGGACAACTTAATTTAGCACAAAAATCTCTATTCATATAGCTTCTATCCGCACCCGAATCAAATAAAACGTAAGCAGATTTATTGTCAATAAGAAACGTACCCGTAACAAGCTCCGGGTCTTCCTGTGACTCTGCCGCATTAATATTGAAAACTCTTCCGCGGCCTTGTCCATTCGTGTTCTCCTGGTTCGGGCAATTTCTTATAATGTGGCCCGGTTTTCCACATTTATAACAAACTACATTGGCATAACTTGCTCCGACACTACTTGCTCCGCCATTACTCGTTCCGACACCATTTGTTCCTTTCGTTCTATTAACCCCTGGTCCGTAGACCTCACACTTCGCCGCGCTATGACCATTTCTTTTACACTTGTTGCAAAATTTAGTGCAGAACCCCGAGTGATACTTTTCACACCTTTGGCATAGCTGCTTCTGATTGTTGTTGTTGTTGCAGTTATTATTGTTGTTGGGATGATTGTTGTAGTTGCTGTTGTTGTTGTTGTTGTTGTTGTTGTTGGGCCGTTTATTATAGTTGCGATTGATGTTGAAATTGTTGGGATAATTGTTGCGATTTTTGTTGTAATTGCTGTTGTTGTTGTATTGGTGATTCTTATCACCATTTTCCTCCCACTTTCTTTTGACTTGCTTCACATTGGCCTCTTCAGTAGTCTGTTCTTTAATTCTTTCTTCAATCTGGTTCACTAGTTTGTGAGCCATTGTACATGCCTGTTGTATGGAGGCGGGCTCGTGTGAACTTATATCTTCTTGGATTCTTTCCGGTAATCCTTTCACAAACGCGTCGATCTTCTCTTCCTCATCTTCGAATGCTCCCGGACACAATAGGCACAATTCTGTGAATCGTCTTTCGTACGTGGTAATATCAAATCCTTGGGTTCGTAACCCTCTAAGTTCTGTCTTGAGTTTATTGACCTCGGTTTTGGGACGGTACTTCTCGTTCATCAAGTGCTTGAATGCTGACCACGGTAGTGCGTACGCATCGTCTTGTCCCACTTGCTCTAGATAGGTATTCCACCATGTTAACGCAGAACCTGTGAAGGTATGCGTAGCGTACTTCACTTTCTCCTCTTCAGTACACTTACTTATGGCAAACACCGATTCGACCTTCTCGGTCCACCGTTTCAATCCGATCGGTCCTTCGGTTACATCAAATTCCAAAGGTTTGCAGGCAGTGAATTCTTTGTAGGTGCATCCTACACGATTTCCTGTACTGCTAGATCCAAGATTATTGTTGGTATGTAGCGCAGCATGTACTGCGGCTATGTTTGAAGCTAGAAAAGTACGGAATTCCTCTTCATTCATATTCACGGTGTGTCGAGTAGTCGGTGCCAATTCCTTCAAAATAGTCAAATGGAACAAGTTAATCATACAGAATATTAAGAGTAGTTAATAGTATTTCGTAGCATAATATGAACTCATTTATAAAAGCTTTTTCTTCATATTAGCGTTTTATAAGTTTAAATTCGGGTAGTACCTACCCGTAAAGTTCATACTTAGTAGCTAATATACAATTCAACTACTACAATTCTATATGAAAAACTGATTATAATAATATTTTGCATTCAAACTTTTACACAATATTTTACAAACTTACAATACTGCTTATTTTACATATAGCATGAAATATAGCACACAATAAATTTGATACAAGATGGTTGTGAAGATAATTCTAGCTAGTACACAAGTCGTTCAGCAAAGGCAATAAAGACACGTAATTCATACGTCCAGAAACACGTCATGCATTCTGGTTTTACTAGGATTACTTCCCATCCTTGGTCTTGTGGAACATAACCTTTATGGCCGTTGATAAGACAGCGTGTTGTAACGTCGTCAAAGGGACGAGGGTTACGTAATGTCCAACAGTCCCGTAACAATATAAAAACCTCATTTCTTACCCCAATTACCGACTCCGTCACTTGTGGGAACGTTTTGTTTAATAGTTGTAGCCCGATGTTCTTGTTCTCACATTGGTGAGAAGCGAACATTACTAATCCGTAAGCATAACATGCTTCTTTATGTTGCATGTTAGGCGCTTTTTCTAAATCACGAAGTCCAATATTCGGATATATTGAGTCAAAATAATTTCTTAACCCGTTGCGTAAAATAGCATTTGGGTTCCCCGCAATATATGCGTCAAAGTAAACACATCGTAACTTATGGGTTTCCCAATGTGAAATCCCCCATCTTTCGAACAAAAGCCTTTTATAAACCAAGGCATTCTTGGAACGTTCTTCGAATGTCTTACAAACTGATCTCGCCTTAAGTAGTTGTGCCGAAGAATTCTGACCGACTCTAGACAAGATTTCATCAATCATGTCTCCGGGTAGGTCTCTTAAAATATTGGGTTGTCTATCCATTTTGTGTTTTTAAACTGTAAAATAGACAAGAGTTAGATTCACAAAAAAATACTTATTAATACAAGCAATTTTTACATATATCATAAAGCATAAGCACACTATATTACATATATTACACCACACGAATACAACTATCTTATTCCGACTCGCTTGTTTCTTCTTCTTCGGTTTTGGTTCGTTTTGCCAGGTTTCTAGGGATATATGATGTTCCCCTAATACGAGCCGTAATTTTCCACATTGGTTTAGAAAAACCAGGTGGTTTAGAGGTTCCCGGGTCATTGTTACAACTTAAGGACTTCGGGGGTTGACGATACATATAAAGTTCATCGGGGTTGGAATTAGATTTCTCTATTTTTATGCCCTTTCCCTTATTATTTTCTTTTGCCTTTTTAAATTCAGTTGGGGTAATTTCTATATCATCATCGGAATTCTCGTCGGAATCCGATTCATCGGAGAATTGGTAATCCTCCCAATATTTTGCTTCCTTGGCGGAAACACCATGGACCATAATTAACCTTGGTCGGTTGGTTGAGGATTTTCTTTTACTTAACCGTTTTATTATTTCCCCCACCGGTTCTATTTCTTCATCCGGTTCCTCCTCTTCCGGTTCTGATTCTTCTTCCGGTTCCGACTCTTCTTCCGGTTCCTCTTCGGGAACTTGTGAATCAGTCCACGAATCATTCCAATTTACATTTGACTTTTCATTATTATTAGGTGAGTCAATGGGACTTGTTCTAGAGGTAGACATCTATCACATAATATCAAACATGTTAAGAGATTAATATATCACATAATATTCACATGTTAAAAATATATAGTTTCCAACAAAATTTGTTAAGCAATAATTTTTCAAGTAAACACGGTCGAAGTCCAGACTCACTAATGCATCCTAACAAACTCGATAAGACACACTAATGCAAAATTCTGGTTCTCTAAGACCAACGCTCGGATACCAACTGAAATGTCCCGTTCTTATTGATTAAAAACGTTCCATATTAATTGATTTCGTTGTGAGGTTTTGACCTCTATATGAGACGTTTTTCAAAGACTGCATTCATTTTAAAACAAACCATAACCTTTGTTTCATAAATAAAGGTTTAAAAAGCTTTACCTAGATTATCAAATAATGATAATCTAAAATATCCTGTTTACACACGACCATTACATAATGGTTTTCAATACAAATATGTTACATCGAAATCAGTTTCTTGAATGCAGTTTTTACACAATATCATACAAACATGGACTCCAAATCTTGTCCTTATTTTAGTATGCAACAGCGGAAGCTCTTAATAATCACCTGAGAATAAACATGCTTAAAACGTCAACAAAAATCTTGGTGAGTTATAGGTTTAACCTATATATATCAAATCATAATAATAGACCACAAGATTTCATATTTCAATACACATCCCATACATAGAGATAAAAATCATTCATATGGTGAACATCTGGTAACTGACATTAACAAGATGCATATATAAGAATATCCCCATCATTCCGGGACACCCTTCGGATATGATATAAATTTCGAAGTACTAAAGCATCCGGTACTTTGGATGGGGTTTGTTAGGCCCAATAGATCTATCTTTAGGATTCGCGTCAATTAGGGTGTCTGTTTCCTAATTCTTAGATTACCAGACTTAATAAAAAGGGGCATATTCGATTTCGATAATTCAACCATAGAATGTAGTTTCACGTACTTGTGTCTATTTTGTAAATCATTTATAAAACCTGCATGTATTCTCATCCCAAAAATATTAGATTTTAAAAGTGGGACTATAACTCACTTTCACAGATTTTTACTTCGTCGGGAAGTAAGACTTGGCCACTGGTTGATTCACGAACCTATAACAATATATACATATATATCAAAGTATGTTCAAAATATATTTACAACACTTTTAATATATTTTGATGTTTTAAGTTTATTAAGTCAGCTGTCCTCGTTAGTAACCTACAACTAGTTGTCCACAGTTAGATGTACATAAATAAATCGATAAATATTATCTTGAATCAATCCACGACCCAGTGTATACGTATCTCAGTATTGATCACAACTCAAACTATATATATTTTGGAATCAACCTCAACCCTGTATAGCTAACTCCTACATTCACATATAGAGTGTCTATGGTTGTTCCGAAATATATATAGATGTGTCGACGTGATAGGTCGAAACATTGTATACGTGTCTATGGTATCTCAAGATTACATAATATACAATACAAGTTGATTAAGTTATGGTTGGAATAGATTTGTTACCAATTTTCACGTAGCTAAAATGAGAAAAATTATCCAATCTTGTTTTACCCATAACTTCTTCATTTTAAATCCGTTTTGAGTGAATCAGATTGCTATGGTTTCATATTGAACTCTATTTTATGAATCTAAACAGAAAAGTTATAGGTTTATAGTCGGAAAATAAGTTACAAGTCGTTTTTGTACAGGTAGTCATTTCAGTCGAAAGAACGACGTCTAGATGACCATTTTAGAAAACATACTTCCACTTTGAGTTTAACCATAATTTTTGGATATAGTTTCATGTTCATAATAACAATCATTTTCTCAGAATAACAACTTTTAAATCAAAGTTTATCATAGTTTTTAATTAACTAACCCAAAACAGCCCGCGGTGTTACTATGACGGTGTAAATCCAGTTTTACGGTGTTTTTCGTGTTTCCATGTTTTAAATCATTAAGTTAGCATATCATATAGATATAGAACATGTGTTTAGTTGATTTTAAAAGTCAAGTTAGAAGGATTAACTTTTGTTTGTGAAAAAGTTTAGAATTAACTAAACTATGTTCTAGTGATTACAAGTTTAAACCTTCGAATAAGATAGCTTTATATGTATGAATTGAATGATGTTATGAACATCATTACTACCTTAAGTTCCTTGGATAAACCTACTAGAAAAGAGAAAAATGGATCTAGCTTCAAAGGATCCTTGGATGGCTCGAAGTTCTTGAAGTAGAATCATGACATGAAAACAAGTTCAAGTAAGATCATCACTTGAAATAAGATTGTTATAGTTATAGAAATTGAACCAAAGTTTGAATATGATTATTACCTTGTATTAGAATAATAACCTACTGTAAGAAACAAAGATTTCTTGAGGTTGGATGATCACCTTACAAGATTGGAAGTGAGCTAGCAAACTTGAAAGTATTCTTGATTTTATGTAACTAGAACTTATAGAATATATGAAGAACACTTAGAACTTGAAGATAGAACTTGAGAGAGATCAATTAGATGAAGAAAATTGAAGAATGTAAGTATTTGTAGGTGTTTTTGGTCGTTGGTGTATGGATTAGATATAAAGGATATGTAATTTTGTTTTCATGTAAATAAGTCATGAATGATTACTCATATTTTTGTAATTTTATGAGATATTTCATGCTAGTTTCCAAATGATGGTTCCCACATGTGTTAGGTGACTCACATGGGCTGCTAAGACCTGATCATTGGAGTGTATATACCAATAGTACATACATCTAAAAGCTGTGTATTGTACGAGTACGAATACGGGTGCATACGAGTAGAATTGTTATTGAAACTGAACGAGGATGTAATTGTAAGCATTTTTGTTAAGTAGAAGTATTTTGATAAGTGTATTGAAGTCTTTCAAAAGGGTATGAATACATATTAAAACACTACATGTATATACATTTTAACTGAGTCGTTAAGTCATAGTTAGTCGTTACATGTAAATGTTGTTTTGAAACCTTTAGGTTAACGATCTTGTTGAATGTTGTTAACCCATTGTTTATTATAACAAATGAGATGTTAAATTGTTATATTATTATGATATTATGATATATAATATATCTTAGTATGATGTATATACAGTTAAATGTCGTTACAACGATAATCGTTACATATATGTCTCGTTTCGAAATCATTAAGTTAGTAGTCTTATTTTTACATATGTATTTCATTGTTAATACACTTAATAATATATTTACTTATCATTTAAAATAATTAACCAAATGTATCAATATCTTAATATGATTCATATGTACCTAGTAAGACGTTGTTATAACGATAATCGTTATATATATCGTTTTTGTGTTTCTTAAATTAATAGTCTCATTTTTATGTATATAACTCATTGTTAAAATACCTAATGAGATACATACTTATAATAAAAACATGTTAACTATATATATAACCATATATATGTCATCGTATAGTTTTTACAAGTTTTAACGTTCGTGAATCACCGGTCAACTTGGGTGGTCAATTGTCTATATGAAACATATTTCAATTAATCAAGTCTTAACAAGTTTGATTGCTTAACATGTTGGAAATATTTAATCATGTAAATATCAATCTCAATTAATATATATAAACATGAAAAAGTTCGGGTCACTACATTATGAAGTATTAACTCATTTCCAATCGAAAGATTTATATGTATATTTTATATGTATAAATTTTTAAACCATAATAAATCTTCCCATACTAAGCTATTATATGTGAATCTTAACTACTCAGTTAATTCATATTACAAATATGCAATGATGTACGTCCTTCGTTCGCAACTTAACCATCGTTAATTACAATCTCTGTCTCAATTCAATAAAAATCCAATTCATAATAAATCAAGTGTATTATTCGAATATATGTTTGATTTTACACTTTCATCATCGATGTACTCGAAACTTTTCAAATAACATCATTCGTACCTTGCGAAGTTCACAAGAATTTCACGAAAACCAACAAATAACAAATTAATGATTCATAATTTCAATATTATTAAAGAAATACTTATGAAATTTATAAAGTTTTAGGGATTACTCAATTCTAGTTCCAACCATAAAACAAATGAGTTTAATTTAATATTAACTCATTAAATCTATATTACATCTAAAGAAAATATACACATATATTTTCATAAAGACTGTAATAAACTTCTTTTGTACAAAATATTAATTGTGAAAAATTTTTAACGGGTAGGTAATACCCGAGAGATATATAAATTCACAATTAATATATTACATTTTTTGAAACTGATTCAGCAATCATCAACTATACTCCCTACTTTCACAACAATATCCATTCTTTCATATAAATCAAAACAATCATACTCATTCAAATTCAATTACATATTCTGATTTTGAAATCGCATAATTCAATTCGAAATATAACCAGTATCATCACTCTTAGATTCCTATATCTTTCAAAGCTATACTTTGACTTCAAAACTGTGTTAGAACATCATATGTATTAACGATTACAATATGTGCTCAAACCCTTCGAAATTCCTGAAGACACTTCAACTAAGGAACAATCGAGATGATGATCCAACCACATGTTACCCACAGTTATACACATGAAAAACTCTCAAAACCCAAGTCATAGTTCGACACGTATCCGTGTTAGACCCTTTGGCATTTACTAGCTAAAATAACTTTTCAATTCCGTTTCAAAATAGACAGTTTTGTCACATCTCCAGCAAGTCAACTTCGACTTCTCAATCAAAACAGTCTTATTATAACCTCAATAGATATGTTGCCCTTTCGCCAACGTTACCGGGGAATCGTTTATATTCACCACTTAGCAATAAACTTACCAACAACTTCACTGATCTTTGACTTTAAAAAAAAATCATTATAATTATCGAAACTCTATCATATACTCATTCGTACCTTATAACAAGAATTTCCATACCAATTATTGAGAATCAGCAATCAGTATTTTGAAACCACGCAGCATGTCTACATCAACAATTACATATACACACAACGTCTACCTCCAAGACTTACATTCTTTGAATGAGAAATTTCTGAAAAAGACCCTAAACTGCGAACCAGTTCTCGAAATTTTGAAAAATGATGATGAAGCAGCAAAAACTGTAAACGACCTTAACAGTAAAAAGTTGGATGATAAAGGATAGTATATTGGCAAAGCTCAGAAAAAGAGAAGCTTTGGAACTGGAAAACGGATTGAGCAAAGTATGAAGGAGGCTGTGGACAAATCACAAAGGCTGAACCTGCCTTCAAAGAATCCAAATGATTCAGTACTTGCTGAAGTCATTAACGAATACCTTGCTCCTGACTCTAAATCCCTGCGAACAATATCCTTTATCATCCTCTGATATTAGACATTCTAAGATATCATCGTATCTTTCATTATAAATATCATCCATACTTTTGAAGATATTTTTATAATTATTCTTATCTGAAATCATTTACCTCTTCGCGCTATCTGTATTATATCATAAAAGAAACTATTTTAGTTTCTAAATTCTGAAACATTCGAGTTTAAAATAGGAATATTCTTGAAGAAGTGTTGGGAGCTGAAGCATGAGTTAGTATAATATAATGACACTTGATCAACGTGATTATATTACAGTAATTCATGATGAGTTTCTAATTGAAACATGATGATTCACAGATCATAACGTCATCATGTGCTATGTTACACGACTCTTGTATTCTCTTTGATCTCTAAATATCAAGAGAATATTTCTTGATGATTCGGCCTTTTCTGAGGTATTCTGGTAATTTGACAAGTCAAGATCGTGTCATTACAATTTCCTTCCTAGAACATTAACAATGTTCATTCCGAAATTTATATCTGCGAATTCTGGACCATTACAAGCGATGCTTAATCGCAAGAAGAAGAAACGAAAGGACAAAGCTCCGAACTAGAAATGGGAGTATAAATCATAGCAAATAGAAGAGAGCATTAACTGTGGATGACAATGATTATAGAAGAAGCAAGGACTTTGAAATATAAGGGAAGATATAAAACCCAACAACAACCCAGAAATCACAAACCGTATATATCAATGCATATAGTAATATAAAGACACGGGAGAACTAAAAACACTATAAAACCAAGAGTATAGTAGAAGTAAATAGATTCTTCCGGAGGCAGATGAAAAAGAAGAGCGACAGATATGAAAGTGAGGAGTATATCAAGAATCCGCACTGGATGAAGCATATTGACAAATACTTTAAAATATAAGTTGAGAAGGTGTGAGTTGTAAGAAAACAAATGAGGTGGATTTATAGTGAAATATCCGACAGAGAAATCAAAATAGATTATCGCATTAATTCGAAGAGGATCATAATTTCCTTAATCGCCGAATAATCAAATCCAATATAGATTACAAAGATTTTCTTTTCGGAGATCAATCGTGATGACGTTAAAAGATACAACGAATCACTATTATCTTATTTCATTCATTTACGATAACTTCACTCACACGCTTCGAGTAATCGAATTATTTTATCCATTCTTCTTGAACATGATAAAACTCTATAATCGTTATAATAACATTCTCATTGTTAGTCATGACGACCTCTATCAAATTTTGGGGACGAAATTTCTTTAACGGGTAGGTACTGTGACGACCCGGAAATTTCCGACCAAATTTAAACTTTAATCTTTATATTATTCCGACACGATAAGCAAAGTTTGTTAAGTTAAATCTCAAGAATTTTAAACTGTGTTCATACATTCATTATAACCTCGACCAAATTTCGACGATTCACGAACCGTTATATATAAATAGATATGTTATGTATATATATATTATAACTTGAGAATATTAATAAAGTATTAAACGTATAATACTTTACACGAACATATTTGTTTCAATATGATATTCCACGAAATTAAAAAAAATATATATTAAATGATTGAATTATCAGCAACATTGAATTATGATTACAAGTCTCTGTTGAGAGGTCCACTATGATTTGAGAAAATCTATTCCTCTTAACGATATTCAGAATAATTTGTAAAGCTATTTATAAATAAAAACAAAAAGTGTCATTTACGAAAGTTAGACAAAAGTTAGTGGAGAATTGGTTTCCATAATATTCTATTAATCTATTTTCAAACGTACAAAGACATTTTCAGTTTAAAAAGAACTTTATTATTAAAATGTATATAACTTTTATAAATATCTAGAATCACTTTTGACAACTCATTACTTAACCAGTATAATAAATATAACGATATTTATATTTTATTTCATTAAATATATATAACGATTTAAATTAATATTATATATATTTATACGCGTATTATACATACATAGTTTTTATACTTTTACTATACTTTAACTATACCTTTACTTTATTTTTACTTTTACTTTACTTTAACTTTAATAATTCACTTTAATAATTCATACTTTAATAATTCACATTAATAATTCATACTTTAATAATTCAAAAATCTATTATAAATAGAATTCAATAGGTTTCATTATTTCATAGAAACTTGAAAATATATTTCTCTAAACTCTATCAATCGATTTATGTATATATATATATATATATATATATATATATATATATATATATATATATATATATATGCTCTGTATTATTTCAAGATATTATTAGTATACATAAAATATTATGACGGAGTGCTGTCCGAGTGATTTCAAAATAGTTTTTTTGAATGAGTTTAAGCTAAGGAAATTATGGGTTATAGCTATGGAGGTAATGGGTATGGTTCATGGGTATGCTCGTGAGGTCAATCTAGTGTTTATCATCTCCGTTGCGTCTACGTACTTTCCTGCAATATTGAATCTCAATATTGATACGTTCGTGAATCCGAGGCCAACCTTGCACTTGTTAAATGACGTTATATGTATTTTTACTACGAAATACAGTATTGTGAGTTTCATTTGCTCCATTTTATATATATTTTTGGGACTGAGAATACATGCGCTGTTTTTATAAATGTTTTACGAAATAGGCACAAGTACTAAAACTAATTCTACGTGGGTTTAAACCAGAAATATACCCTTAGCTTGGTAACATTAAACTACTTGTCTATGTACGGTAGGCGCGAATCCTAAAGATAGATCAATTGGGCCTGACAAACCCCATCCTGACTATGGGATACTTTAGTACTTCGAGGTTATTTTAAACACACCTGATCTGGTGTACTTCAGAGGGTAAAACATGAACGTTAAGGCTTGTTACTAGGTGCCTACAACTTATAGAATATTTTTATACACTTGCGAGTGTACATATATTTATAAACGGAAATCTTGTGGTCTATTAATATATTGAAATGATTGTTATGATAAACCTATGAACCCACCAACCTTTTGGTTGACACTTTAAAGCATGTTTATTCTCAGGTATTAAAGAAATCTTCCACTGTACATTAGCTCATTTTAAGGATATTACTTGGAGTCATTCATGGCATATTTTGAAAGACGTTGCATTCGAGTTATTGAGTTCATCAAGATTATTATTAAGCCAATTATAGTTGGATGTATTATGAAATGGTGTGCATGCCGTCAACTTTCATTGTAAAGAAAGTTTGTCTTTTAAAAACGAATGCAATGTTTGTAAAATGTATCATATAGAGGTCAAATACCTCGCGATGTAATCAACTATTGTGAATCGTTTATAATGTATATGAACGGGTCCTTTCATATATTAAATGAAATTGTTATTTACATGATTAAGTGTTTCCAACATGTTAAGCAATCAAACTTGTTAAGACTTGATTAATTGAAATAGGTTTCATATAGACAATTGACCACCCAAGTTGACCGGTGATTCACGAACGTTAAAACTTGTAAAAACTATATGATGACATATATATGGATACATATATAATTAACATGATATTATGATAATTAAACATATCATTAAGTATATTAACAATGAACTACATATGTAAAAACAAGACTACTAACTTAATGATTTTGAAACGAGACATATATGTAACGATTATCGTTGTAACGACATTTAATGTATATATATCATATTAAGAGATATTCATGCATCATAATATCATGATAATATAATAATTTAAAATTTCATTTGATATTATATACATTGGGTTAACAACATTTAACAAGATCGTTAACCTAAAGGTTTCAAAACAACACTTACATGTAACGACTAACGATGACTTAACCACTCAGTTAAAATGTATATACATGTAGTGTTTTAATATGTATTCACACACTTTTGAAAGACTTCAAGACACTTATCAAAATACTTCTACTTAACAAAAATGCTTACAATTACATCCTCGTTCAGTTTCATCAACAATTCTACTCGTATGCACCTGTATTCGTACTCGTACAATACACAGCTTTTAGATGTATGTACTATTGGTATATACACTCCAATGATCAGCTCTTAGCAGCCTATGTGAGTCACCTAACACATGTGGGAACCATCATTTGGCAACTAGCATGAAATATCTCAAAAAATTACAAAAATATGAGTAATCATTCATGACTTATTTACATGAAAACAAAATTACATATCCTTTATATCTAATCCATACACCAACGACCAAAAACACCTACAAAAACTTTCATTCTTCAATTTTCTTCATCTAATTGATCTCTCTCAAGTTCTATCTTCAAGTTCTAAGTGTTCTTCATAAATTCCAAAAGTTCTAGTTTCATAAAATCAAGAATACTTCCAACATTGCAAGTTTACTTCCAAGTTTTCTAAATCCATTCCAAGTAATCATCCAAAATCAAGAAACCTTTGTTACTTACAGTAGGTTATCTTTATAATACAAGGTAATAATCATATTCAAACTTTAATTCAATTTCTATAACTATAACAATCTTATTTCGAGTGAAAATCTTACTTGAACTGTTTTCGTGTCATGATTCTGCTTCAAGAACTTTCAAGCCATCCAAGGATCCTTTGAAGCTAGATCTATTTTTCTCATTTCCAGTAGGTTTATCCAAGGAACTTGAGGTAGTAATGATGTTCATAACATCATTCAATTCATACATATAAAGCTATCTTATTCGAAGGTTTAAACTTGTAATCACTAGAACATAGTTTAGTTAATTCTAAACTTGTTCGCAAATAAAAGTTAATCCTTCTAACTTGACTTTTAAAATCAACTAAACACATGTTCTATATCTATATGATATGCTAACTTAATGATTTAAAACCTGGAAACACGAAAAACACCATAAAATCGGATTTACGCCGTCGTAGTAACACCGCGGGCTGTTTTGGGTTAGTTAATTAAAAACTATGATAAACTTTGATTTAAAAGTTGTTATTCTGGGAAAATTATTTTTATTATGAACATGAAATTATATCCAAAAATTATGGTTAAACTCAAAGTGGAAGTATGTTTTCTAAAATGGTCATCTAGACGTCGTTCTTTCGACTGAAATGACTACCTTTACAAAAACGACTTGTAACTTATTTTTCCGACTATAAACCTATACTTTTTCTATTTATATTCATAAAATAGAGTTCAATATGAAACCATAGCAATTTGATTCACTCAAAACGGATTTAAAATGAAGAAGTTATGGGTAAAACAAGATTGGATAATTTTTCTCATTTTAGCTACGTGAAAATTGGTAACAAATCTATTCCAACCATAACTTAATCAAGTTGTATTGTATATTAAGTAATCTTGAGATACCATAGACACGTATACAATGTTTTGACCTATCATGTCGACACATCTATATATATTTCGGAACAACCATAGACACTCTATATGTGAATGTAGGAGTTAGCTATACAGGGTTGAGGTTGATTCCAAAATATATATAGTTTGAGTTGTGATCAATACTGAGATACGTATACACTGGGTCGTGGATTGATTCAAGATAATATTTATCGATTTATTTCTGTACATCTAACTGTGGACAACTAGTTGTAGGTTACTAAGGAGGACAACTGACTTAATAAACTTAAAATATCAAAATATATTAAAAGTGTTGTAAATATATTTTGAACATACTTTGATATATATGTATATATTGTTATAGGTTCGTGAATCAACCAGTGGCCAAGTCTTACTTTCCGACGAAGTAAAAATCTGTGAAAGTGAGTTATAGTCCCACTTTTAAAATCTAATATTTTTGGGATGAGAATACATGCAGGTTTTATAAATGATTTACAAAATAGACACAAGTACATGAAACTACATTCTATGGTTGAATTATCGAAATCGAATATGCCCTTTTTTATTAAGTCTGGTAATCTAAGAATTAGGGAACAGACACCCTAATTGACGCGAATCCTAAAGATAGATCTATTGGGCCTAACAAACCCCATCCAAAGTACCGAATGATTTAGTACTTCAAAATTTATATCATATCCGAAGGGTGTCCCGGAATGATGGGGATATTCTTATATATGCATCTTGTTAATGTCGGTTACCAGGTGTTCACCATATGAATGATTTTTATCTCTATGTATGGGATGTGTATTGAAATATGAAATCTTGTGGTCTATTGTTACGATTTGATATATATAGGTTAAACCTATGACTCACCGACATTTTTTGTTGACGTTTAAAGCATGTTTATTCTCAGGTGAATACTAAGAGCTTCCGCTATTGCATACTAAAATAAGGACAAGATTTGGAGTCTATGTTTGTATGATATTGTGTAAAAACTGCATTCAAGAAACTGATTTCGATGTAACATATTTGTATTGTAAACCATTATGTAATGGTCGTGTGTTAACAAGATGTTTTGGATTATCATTATTTGATAATCTACGTAAAGCTTTTTAAACCTTTATTTATGAAATAAAGGTTATGGTTTGTTTTAAAAATGAATGCAGTCTTTGAAAAACGTCTCATATAGAGGTCAAAACCTCGCAACGAAATCAATTAATATGGAACTTTTTTAATCAATAAGAACGGGACATTTCAAATACCTTGATAACTTACAACATGACCAAGAAATTGAACTTCCTTCAACCAAAATTCGCACTTGGAGAATTTGGCATAGAGTCGTTCTTGTCTCAAGAGTTCGAGCACAAGTCGAAGGTGTTGTTCGTGTTCTTCTTCACTTTTAGAATAGACCAAGATGTCATCGATGAACACAATAATGAATTTATCGAGATACGGTTTGCACACGCGGTTCATAAGATCCATGAACACCGCCGGTGCGTTAGTGAGACCAAATGGCATTACAAGGAATTCATAACTACCATAACGAGTCCGAAAAGCGGTTTTGGAGACATCTTCCCCCTTAACCCTTAGTTGATGATAACCCGAACGGAGATCGATTTTCGAATATACACAAGACCCTTGTAGTTGATCAAAGAGGTCATCGATGCGTGGAAGAGGATATCGGTTCTTAACCGTCAATTTATTTAGTTCACGATAATCAATGCACTTTTGTAGGGATCCATCTTTCTTCTTAACGAATAAAATCGGAGCGCCCCATGGTGAATGGCTAGGTTGGATAAAACCACGGTCAAGTAGTTCTTGGATTTGACTTTGTAATTCTTGCATCTCGGACGGAGCAAGTCTATACGGTGCACGTGCTACGAGTGCGGCTCCCGGAATAAATAGATTTGGAATTCAATCGGTCGATGAGGTCGAAGGCCCGGCAATTCGTCGGGAAATACATCAAAAAAGTCACTAACAATTGACACATCATCGATATGCTTCTCATCGGACTCGACTTTCATAACGTGAGCTAGGATCGTGAACAACCCTTATGAAGTAGTTTTCTAACTTTAAGGCACGAAACGAGGTTGAGTCCGGTGCAACTCTTATCGCCATAAACAATCAAAGGTTCACCATTCTCGATAGGAATTCGGATTGCGTTAAGATCATAAAAGATGTGAGATTTTGTTTTTGCTAACCAATTCATACCAATTATTACATCGAAGCTCCCTAGTTCCATAGGTATCAAGTCAATTTCAATTTCCTTACCCAATAAGTTTAACGTACACCCCCGATAATATGTGTCGGCACTTAATAGTTTCCCATTGGCCACCTCAATAGTATAAGTAGTATCTAGGGGAAGTGGTGGAGCGTGAAAACCATGAGTCAAAGTCTTGGATACAAAACTCTTATCGGCACCCGAATCGAATAAACAAGTAACATAAGTGTTGTTGAGAAGAAACGTACCCGTGACTAGTTCATTGTCATCTCGGGCTTCCTCGGTGTTAATGTTGAAATCTCGGCCGCGCGTATTGGGGTTATCTTTCTTCTTTGGGCATGCATTTCTATAATGACCCGTTTGGCCACATTCGTAACAAGTGACCGTCTTTGGTGCATTGGGCCCCTTTCGAGCGACGGGGGTGGCACTTTTACATTCGTTGGCCTTATGACCAATGCATTGGCACCGATGGAAAATTAGCTTGCCACATTCACCAAAGTGATGCTTGTTGCATTTGTTACAAAGAGGTAAGTTTCCGGCATAACCTTTCTTGCCGTCGGAGGTGAAAGGCTTCTTGGCAAAGTTTTTGTTGCTTGATTGGGGAGCTTCCCATTTTCTTTTGTTGTTACCCGACTTATCCTCGGCTTTAGGTGCCGGCACTACAATTTCGTCCACCGTTTCAATCAATTTACGGGCCATATTCAAAGCTTATTGATGATTAGTGGGTTTGGATGACATTACTCTGTGTTTGATGCTCTTTGGAAGACCATCCATGTAAAGTTCAACCCTTAAAGACTCGGGGTTCACAAGGTTTGGGCACATCAAGGCTAGTTCGGAAAATCGTTGATTATAGGCCTTGAGATCGTTTTCGACCGCTTTTAAAGTTCTTAGCTTTTGTTCAAGCCTTCGGGTTTCTTCGCGAGGAAAATATACGACGATCATCTTTTCCCTTAAATCGGCCTAAGAGAGGGCGTGAGCTTCATCGGTACCCACCGATTGCACATAAGTGTTCCACCAAGTGAGAGCGACACCGGCGAAAGTGTGAGTGGAGTATTTGACCTTGTCTTGGTCCCGACAACTGCTTATGCTAAAGACGGCTTTTGTTTGCTCAAACCATCGGGTGAGCACAACCGGTCCCCCGGTTCCATCGAAAGTGTGAGGTTTGCACCCCATGAAAGCTTTATAGGAGCATCCCTCGTTTGAATTTCCAGCTCCATTGTTGTTGTTGTTGTTGTGGTTGTTGTTATTGGTATTGTTGTTGGATGAGTGACCGGCCATGGCCGCATCCACGGCGGTGGCTATCATTCGTTGTAGAGCTTGTTCGGGTGTTTCATGGCGTGGTACACGGCGAGGAGGAATTGTTCCTTCAAAACACAAGAATACCGTTGATTAGTATTTTCAATAATACTAATCATGATATGGAATAAGGATAGAGAGAAAATTTTCCTTGACTCGCCTTAAATTCTTTATGTCATAATTTTGGAACGTTCATATGAGTCACCGTAATATAATCCCGGAAATTATATTACCCTGATTCATATGTGCATTCGACATTATTTCATATAGTCAAGGTGGCGTGTCAATCAAATTAAATAACGTGAGATTAAGATGAAATAAAAGTAGATATGAGTAGAAACGTTCGAGTATAAATGTACAAGTAGTCAAGTAATTCATACTTCAAGTCTATATGCCGGTTGTAGTCTAAACTCACTAATGTACCCTATGATTCGGGGTTGACACCAATTAACTCTAAATCTCTACAACCAACGCTCTGATACCATCTGTAATGAAAGGACCCGTCCTAATCTATCCGGACGAAGTCCATATCGATTATAAACGATTCACAACAGTTGATTACATCGCGAGGTACTTGACCTCTATATGATACATTTTACAAACATTGCATTCCTTTTTGAAAAGACAATCTTTCATTACACTGAAAGTTGACGGCATGCATACCATTTCATAATATATCTAACTATAATTGATTTAATAATAATTTTGATGAACTCAATGACTCGAATGCAACGTCTTTTGAAATATGTCATGAATGACTTCAAGTAATATATCAAAGATGAACAAATGCACAGCGGAAGATTTCTTTCGTACCTGAGAATAAACATGCTTTAAAGTGTCAACCAAAAGGTTGGTGAGTTCATTAGTTTAACATAAATAATCATTTGATAATTTTAATAGACAACAAGATTTCATATTTCAATTTCTCATAAACATACGTCCCATGCATAGAGACAAAAATATCATTCATATGGATTGAACACCTGGTAACCGACATTCACAATATGCATATAAGAAAATCCCCATCATTCCGGGATCCTCCTTCGGACATGATATAAATTTCGAAGTACTAAAGCATCCGGTACTTTGGATGGGGCTTGTTGGTCCCGATAGATCTATCTTTAGAGTTCGCGTCAATTAGGGTGTCTGTTCCCTAATTCTTAGATTACCAGACTTAATAAAAAGGGCATATTCGGTTTAATAATCCAACCATAGAATGTAGTTTCGATTACTTGTGTCTATTTCGTAAAACAGTTATAAAAGCAGCGCAAGTATTCTCAGTCCCAAAAATATATATTGCAAAAGCATTTAAAAAGGGATTAATGAAACTCACACATATAAATATTATAAAACAGTTACTCCGTAATAAAGCATTTGCATGTATTCTCAGCCCAAAAATGTAATGAGTAAAAAGGGAGCAAATGAAACTCACACATATAAATATTGTAAAATATTTAATAAAGCATTTGCATGTATTCTCAGCCCAAAAAGGTAAAGAGTAAAAAGGGCAAATGAAACTCACCATACTGTATTTTGTAGTAAAAATACATATGACGTCATTTAACAAGTGTAGAGTTAACCTCGGATTCACAAACCTATATCATTTATGTATATATTAACACACATAATTGTAATCGTACAAATTTATATATATATATATATATATATATATATATATATATATATATATATATATATATATATATATATATATATATATATATATATATATATATATATATATATATATATATATATTTATTAGTTATATCATTTTCATATTAATAACCTATATGTTTCATATATCCTTTTTATATATAAAAATATTACTTTTGTTATGTTACATGTATTAAATATATTTTGGTGTATATACATATATATATCGTTTGTTTGTTAAAATTATAATAAGATTAAAATAATATTAGTAATGGTAAAAATAATAATAATGATACTAGAGTTAGAATTGATACTTAAATAAAAATGATACATTTAATAAAATAATGATTTTTAATAATAATGAGTACTAATATTAATAACTATGAAAATAATAATTTTACCAATAATAATAATGATACTAACATTTATATTTTTAATAACATAATAATAATAATTACTAATAACAATAACAATAATATTAATAATAAGTAATAATAATAATAATAATAATACCTTAGAAGCATTAAAAAGAATTAAATTGCCCGAGACGAGAATCGAACCTATAACCTCTCGAACACCCACACCAACACCCAGCCATCACGCTACTGCGTGTTTTTCTGATTAATACCCTTTCCAAAAACATTATAACTCGTTTTCTATTTCTTCCTATTTCTTCTTCTAACAACAAAACCCCATTAACATCTTCATCATCATACTCTATTATCATGATTTCATTATTACATAATCATCTTCAATAACGCATCATCATTCGTTATTTTATGTATCACATCATCATCATTCGGGTTTTAAAAAAAATATTACCATTATCGTTTTTAAAAAAAAAATATAACTTATCATCATCATCTTCACAATATCATATATCATGATCATATTCATCGCCAACCTTCATCGTTTCATAATTATTACCGTCCAACATCATCATCTATCATCATCTATCATCCCTAACATTATCAAAGCATCCTCATCATCGTTGTACAATAGGAACATAAAAGAAACAGAAATTTACAGCTGCAATATGGAAGTCGATTACGGTTTCACAGAAAGGGTTTATGGCAGTAACAATGATCACACGTGGGTCTCAGTTGGCCCAATAACAGCTCATCAGAATAAAACAAGTCTATTAGAAATTAACAAGTCCAAAAGAAAAGATGGTTGTTTGGTTTTACTTTAGGCCCGAATATTTAAGCAAGGAAAAGGTTTTAGATTGATCGAGTACTACTTCAATTAGATCAGATGGTGGGGTTAATTGTTTGGAAACTTTCGGCCAAAAGGATAAGTAGTGGCACTTTAATAATGGCCACATCCCATTCACTTTACAATATTAAAATCATTCATGTTGCAATATAATTAAACCGAAAGGAAACACCTTGCTCACTTATTTTAAAAACCATGATCGATAGCTGAAGATTGATGTTTGATTGACGGTTTACATCGATGGCCACTGAAATGTCCCGTTCTTATTGATTAAAAACGTTCCATATTAATTGATTTCGTTGCGAGGTTTTGACCTCTATATGAGACGTTTTTCAAAGACTGCATTCATTTTTAAAATAAACCATAACCTTTATTTCATAAATAAAGGTTTAAAAAGCTTTACGTAGATTATCAAATAATGATAATCTAAAATATCCTGTTTACACACGACCATTACATAATGGTTTACAATACAAATATGATACATCGAAATCAGTTTCTTGAATGCAGTTTTTACACAATATCATACAAACATGGACTCCAAATCTTGTCCTTATTTTATTATGCAACAGCGGAAGCTCTTAATATTCACCTGAGAATAAACATGCTTTAAACGTCAACAAAAATGTTGGTGAGTTATAGGTTTAACCTATATATATCAAATCGTAACAATAGACCACAAGATTTCATATTTCAATATACATCCCATACATAGAGATAAAAATCATTCATATGGTGAACACCTAGTAACCGACATTAACAAGATGCATATATAAGAATATCCCCATCATTCCGGGACACCCTTCGGATATGATATAAATTTCGAAGTACTAAAGCATCCGGTACTTTGGATGGGGTTTGTTAGGCCCAATAGATCTATCTTTAGGATTCGCGTCAATTAGGGTGTCTGTTCCCTAATTCTTAGATTACCAGACTTAATAAAAAGGGGCATATTCGATTTCGATAATTCAACCATAGAATGTAGTTTCACGTACTTGTGTCTATTTTGTAAATCATTTATAAAACCTGCATGTATTCTCATCCCAAAAATATTAGATTTTAAAAGTGGGACTATAACTCACTTTCACAGATTTTTACTTCGTCGAGAAGTAAGACTTGGCAACTGTTGATTCACGAACCTATAACAATATATACATATATATATATATATTAAAGTATGTTCAAAATATATTTACAACACTTTTAATATATTTTGATGTTTTAAGTTTATTAAGTCAGCTGTCCTCGTTAGTAACCTACAACTAGTTGTCCACAGTTAGATGTACAGAAATAAATCGATAAATATTATCTTGAATCAATCCACGACACAGTGTATACGTATCTCAGTATTGATCACAACTCAAACTATATATATTTTGAAATCAACCTCAACCCTGTATAGCTAACTCCAACATTCACATATAGAGTGTCTATGGTTGTTCCGAAATATATATAGATGTGTCGACATGATAGGTCGAAACATTGTATACGTGTCTATGGTATCTCAAGATTACATAATATACAATACAAGTTGATTAAGTTATGGTTGGAATAGATTTGTTACCAATTTTCACGTAGCTAAAATGAGAAAAATTATCCAATCTTGTTTTACCCATAACTTCTTCATTTTAAATCCGTTTTGAGTGAATCAAATTGCTATAGTTTCATATTGAACTCTATTTTATGAATCAAAATAGAAAAAGTATAGGTTTATAGTCGGAAAAATAAGTTACAAGTCATTTTTGTAAAGGTAGTCATTTCAGTCGAAAGAACGACGTCTAGATGACAATTTTAGAAAACATACTTCCACTTTGAGTTTAACCATAATTTTTGGATATAGTTTCATGTTCATAATAAAAATCATTTTCTCAGAATAACAACTTTTAAATCAAAGTTTATCATAGTTTTTAATTAACTAACCCAAAACAGCCCGCGGTGTTACTACGACGGCGTAAATCCGGTTTTACGGTGTTTTTCGTGTTTCCAGGTTTTAAATCATTAAGTTAGCATATCATATAGATATAGAACATGTGTTTATTTGATTTTAAAAGTCAAGTTAGAAGGATTAACTTTTGTTTGCGAACAAGTTTAGAATTAACTAAACTATGTTCTAGTGATTACGAGTTTAAACCTTCGAATAAGATAGTTTTATATATATGAATCGAATGATGTTATGAATATCATTACTACCTCAAGTTTAGTAGGTAAATCTACTGGAAGTGACAAGAAATGATCTAGCTTCAAAGGATCTTGGATGGCTTGAAAGTTCTTGAAGTAGGATCATGACACAAAAACAAGTTCAAGTAAGATTTTTACTCGAATTAAGATAGTTTATAGTTATAGAAATTGAATCAAAGTTTGAATATGAATATTACCTTGAATAAGAAAGATAACCTACTGTATATAACAAAGGTTTCTTGATCTTAGATGATTACTTGGAATGGATTAGAAAGCTTGGAAGTAAATTAGTAAACTTGAAGGGATTTTTGAAGTGTTCTTGAAGTGTTCTTCCTATGATGATTATAGCTTGATTCTTGAAGTGATTTTTGATGAAGATGATGATTAACTACTGGAAAAATACATTCATAATAGTGTGTGTGTGTTGAGAGAGAATTAGAAAGAGAATTGGAAGTAAAATGGAGTGAATAATGAGTGGTAATTGGTGAGTGGTGAGTGGGGTTAAAAGGAGTTCTAGTTAGTTGACTAGCTCATGGTAGAAGTTAAAATTGATTAGTCATACATGACATAATCAAGAGTGGAATCCCATGCTAGTTCCTATTGGTATATACCCATAGTAAGTACGTTATGAAGTTGTGTATAATACGGGTAAGAATACGACTAGAATTCTTGATGAAAGAAAAGAATGGGAAAGTAAATGTAACCATTTTCGTTAAGTATGAGTGTTTTGATATATGTCTTGAAGTCTTCCAAAAGTATTTTAATACATCTAAATACACTACATGTATATACATTTTAACTGAGTCGTTAAGTCATCGTTAGTCGTTACATGTAAGTGTTGTTTTGAAACCTTTAAGTTAACGATCTCAATTAATGTTGTTAACCCATTGTTTATTATATCTAATGAGATGTTAAATTATTATATTATCATGATATTATGATATATCAATATATCTTAATATGATATATATACATTTAAATGTCGTTACAACGATAATCGTTACATATATGTCTCGTTTCGAAATCCCTAAGTTAGTAGTCTTGTTTATATGTATATAACTCATTATTAATATACTTATGGAGATACTTACTTATCATAATCTCATGTTAACCATATGTATATCCATATATATATATATATCGTCATGTCGTTTTTACAAGTTTTAACGTTCGTGAATCGCCGGTCAACTTGGGTGGTTAATTGTCTATATGAAACATATTTCAATTAATCAAGTCTTAACAAGTTTGATCGCTTAACATGTTGGAAACATTTAATTATGTAAATATCAATCTCAATTATTATATATAAACATGGAAAAGTTCGGGTCACTACAGTACCTACCCGTTAAATAAATTTCGTCCCGAAATTTTAAGCTGTTGAAGGTGTTGACGAATCTTCTGGAAATAGATGCGGGTATTTCTTCTTCATCTGATCTTCACGCTCCCAGGTGAACTCGGGTCCTGTACGAGCATTCCATCGAACCTTAACAATTGGTATCTTGTTTTGCTTAAGTCTTTTAACCTCACAATCCATTATTTCGACGGGTTCTTCAATGAATTGGAGTTTTTCGTTGATTTGGATTTCATCTAACGGAATAGTGAGATCTTCTTTAGCAAAACATTTCTTCAAATTCAAGACGTGGAAAGTGTTATGTATAGCCGCGAGTTGTTGAGGTAACTCAAGTCGGTAAGCTAGTGGTCCGACACGATCAATAATCTTGAATGGTCCAATATACCTTGGATTTAATTTCCCTCATTTACCAAATCGAACAACGCCTTTCCAAGGTGCAACTTTAAGCATGACCATCTCTCCAATTTCAAATTCTATATCTTTTCTTTTAATGTCAGCGTAGCTCTTTTGTCGACTTTGGGCAGTTTTCAACCGTTGTTGAATTTGGATGATCTTCTCGGTAGTATCTTGTATAATCTCCGGACTCGTAATCTGTCTATCCCCCACTTCACTCCAACAAATCGGAGACCTGCACTTTCTACCATAAAGTGCTTCAAACGGCGCCATCTCAATGCTTGAATGGTAGCTGTTGTTGTAGGAAAATTCTGCTAACGGTAGATGTCGATCCCAACTGTTTCCGAAATCAATAACACATGCTCGTAGCATGTCTTCAAGCGTTTGTATCATCCTTTCGCTCTGCCCATCAGTTTGTGGATGATAGGCAGTACTCATGTCTAGACGAGTTCCTAATGCTTGCTGTAATGTCTGCCAGAATCTTGAAATAAATCTGCCATCCCTATCAGAGATAATAGAGATTGGTATTCCATGTCTGGAGACGAATTCCTTCAAATACAGTCCTGCTAACTTCTCCATCTTGTCATCTTCTCTTATTGGCAGGAAGTGTGCTGATTTGGTGAGACGATCAACTATTACTCAAATAGTATCAAAACCACTTGCAGTCCTTGGCAATTTAGTAATGAAATCCATGGTAATGTTTTCCCATTTCCATTCTGGGATTTCGGGTTGTTGAAGTAGACCTGATGGTTTCTGATGCTCAGCTTTGACCTTAGAACACGTCAAACATTCTCCTACGTATTTAGCAACATCGGCTTTCATACCCGGCCACCAAAAATGTTTCTTGAGATCCTTGTACATCTTCCCCGTTCCAGGATGTATTGAGTATATGGTTTTATGAGCTTCTCTAAGTACCATTTCTCTCATATCTCCAAATTTTGGTACCCAAATCCTTTCAGCCCTATACCGGGTTCCATCTTCCCGAATATTAAGATGCTGCTCCGATCCTTTGGGTATTTCATCCTTTAAATTTCCCTCTTTTAAAACTCCTTGTTGCGCCTCCTTTATTTGAGTAGTAAGGTTATTGTGAATCATTATATTCATAGATTTTACTCGAATGAGTTCTCTGTCCTTCCTGCTCAAGGCGTCGGCTACCACATTTGCCTTCCCCGGGTGGTAACGAATCTCAAAGTCGTAATCATTCAACAATTCAATCCACCTACGCTGCCTCATATTCAGTTGTTTCTGATTAAATATGTGTTGAAGACTTTTGTGGTCGGTATATATAATACTTTTGACCCCATATAAGTAGTGCCTCCAAGTCTTTAATGCAAAAACAACCGCGCCTAATTCCAAATCATGCGTCGTATAATTTTGCTCGTGAATCTTTAATTGTCTAGACGCATAAGCAATCACCTTAGTTCGTTGCATTAATACAAAACCGAGACCTTGCTTTGATGCGTCACAATAAATCACAAAATGAAAGGACCCGTTCATATACATTATAAACGATTCACAATAGTTGATTACATCGCGAGATATTTGACCTCTATATGATACGTTTTACAAACATTGCATTCGTTTTTAAAAGACAAACTTTATTTACATCTAAAATTGACGGCATGCATACCATTTCATATTACATCCAACTATAATTGACTTAATATTAATCTTGATGAACTCAATGACTAGAATGCTACGTCTTTCAAAGTATGTCATGAATGACTCCAAGTAATATCCTTAAAATGAGCTAATGCACAGCGGAAGATTTCTTTAATACCTGAGAATAAACATGCTTTAAAGTGTCAACCAAAAGGTTGGTGAGTTCATTAGTTTATCATAATCAATCATTTTCGTAATAGTAATAGACCACAAGATTTCTGTTTATAAATATATGTACACTCGCAAGTGTATAAAAGTATTCTATAAGTTGTAGGCACCCGGTAACAAGCCTTAACGTTCATGTTTTACCCTATGAAGTACACCAGATCAGGTGTGTTTAAAATAACCTCGAAGTACTAAAGCATCCCATAGTCAGGATGGGGTTTGTCAGGCCCAATAGATCTATCTTTAGGATTCGCGCCTACCGTACATAGACAAGTAGTTTAATGTTACCAAGCTAAGGGTATATTTCTGGTTTAAACTGTAACGACCCGCACTTTTTCGATCATTCTATACTTATAAGATTAATATTTACATAAATTAAACCTTACCAACATGATAAGCAATCCAAATTGTCGAGACTTATGTTTTTCGAAAAGAGATTTACACAACGTTTGACCGTCTAGTTTGACCGATGATATCACGAACTATACAATATATGATAATTATACGTTTGTATATATATATATATGTATATATACATGTTTAACATGATTTAAGGATGTTTTAATACCTCATTTTGTATTAATAACAATAAGTTATAAGTATATTTTGAAACTACTTACTTAAGTTTTCAAAACGATAACCATACGTAACGTTATTTGACTTAAATACTTATGACATATAATGTTTATACATATATCGTATAAGTAATGTATTTAATCATTTTTAAGGACTTAAATACATAAAACCATATAAGTATATTCACAAAAGATAGCTATATTTGAATCCTCGTTCCGTTTTCACAAGATTTCTATACGTATACTTAGGGTATATGTACCCGTATAAATACGCAGTTTCTAGAAGTTTTACTATTGAAAAATACCAATTATTAGACTTCAATTATATGATCTTAGCAGCCTTTGATTAGTCAATACATGTGGGATCATATATGAGGACTTTTGAGCTAAAAATCAAAAAAATAAAGTCTATATATACATATACATATACATATATACGCCTATATACACATATGCACACTTTCATAACAATTTTCTTTCAAGTTAAATGATCTTCTAAACTCTCTTATCTTCAACCTTCAAGTGTTCTTCAAGGTCCTCATAAGTTTTTAGCTTCAAAACATCACTTAATCATCATAAGAAAACCCTTACAAAAATACTTCAAGAAAACCTTCCAAGAACACCAACTTACTTCCAATCTTTCATCCACTTCCATCACCCTTTTGGTTCTAGGTTCTTACTCCTCTTTTACAGCAACCTTGTCCAAGGAACTTGAGGTAGAATCTATATTCATAACCTTATTTGATTCATATATATATAACTATCTTATTTTGTGGTATAAAATTTTAACAACAAGAACATAGTTTGAATGTTTTCAAACTTGTTTGCAAACTAAATAGATCCTTCTAACTTAACTTTTAAAATACTCCAAGACCTGTAATATAACTTAAATATATGCTAATTTAACAAGGTATAACTTGGTTTTTCAAAGATTATCTTAAAAACTGTTTTTACGACGTCGGAGTGCCACCGGGGACTGTTTTGGGTTGGATAATTAAAAACTATCTTAAACTTTGAATTGGAGGTTTATGTTATGGAAAAATGATTTTTACTATGGATATGATAACACATAAAAATTCCATGATTTAATTCAAAATATAAATATTTTTAGAAAAATAATCATTTAAGGTTGTTTACATAAAGGAAAATGTTTAACTTCATAAGTTTCACTAAAGTTTCACCTATGCCGTGTGATTTTGAATACAAACCAAGGTATTTTCAGTTCATAGTCTTAAAGAGGGACTCGATCCAAGGAGATGGCAAGTTGAATCAACGAAAACGGATTTGTAACGAAGAAACTATGACCGAAACAAAATTGGTTATCCAAGACTTGTTTAACTTCGGGATTAATTGGGAAAAATTAAATAAAATCACATCTTTCTAAGATAAGATGATATTTTATATAATTCAATTTTATATGGTTCAGGATCACCCGTAAACAACACGAGAAGATTAACCATAAGATCCCATGATTGTACGCAACACGTCATTTGACAACACCGGTACTTTATGTACGCAACACGTCATTTGACAACACCGGTACCGTGGGTCAAGATTAATCTCGACCAATACATATACGATGGGGTTTTATTTATTTCATTGGGGGTTTTATTTATTTCATTGCGGGTATATTAAACATCTAAAAATGAACCATTAAAATTGAATTACTAACAACGAACTGCTAACTACGGACTAAGGAATTATTCAAAGTATTAAAAGTATAACAAGTATATATATGTGACGTTTGTTTAAAAAGAAAAGGTATTGATATATTATATATGGATAGGTTCGTGATATCAACCGGAGACCAAGTCAAATTATATATATATATCTTCAAGACGAAAGTGAGTATATAGTCCCACTTTTAAACTCTAAATATTTCGGGATGAGAATACATGTATTTTATGTTTTACAATATGGACACAAGTAACTGAAAAATATATTCTACGTTGAGTTGTACCACTGGCATACTTCCCTGTAGCTTGGTAACTAATATTTACAGCGGTATTGTAAACGCGAATCCTGTTGATAGATCTATCGGGCCTGACAACCCCAACCGGACTGGACGACCAGTATTCAACGGTTGCACAGTACTTCGTTTCGAGACTACACTTGGTACAGTGTAGTAAGATTTCATATTAAAGGGAATATGCGACGTGATTAATTGTTAAGTATGGTTACCAAGTGCTCAACCACTTAGAATATTTTTATTAAACTGTTTATATACGAAATCTTGTGGTCTATATATATATTGCTGCCGGCACTAAACCTATATCTCACCAACTTTATGTTGACCTTTTAAAACATGTCTATTCTCAGGTGATTTCTAAAAGCTTCCGCTGCATTATGTTGAATTTGAGCAGGATCTTGCGTACGCATATTTGTGTCAAAAATAAGACTGCATATCCAAGAACTTGTGTTGTAAAATATGCTAGAAATCGTGTTGTTATCATCATTTGTAAAGTTTGTAAGTCGAAGATTATCGCTAAACGATAATCATCTTTATTTCGTCCAAAGCTTGAATCAAAAATAAGAATCATGGTTTGTAATGTATAATATATGCAGTTTTTCTTTTAAAAATGTCGCATATAGAGGTCAATACCTCGCAATGAAATCATACGTTATCTAACACGTTCTTATGGTTAAGGACGGGTTATGACATGTGGTATCAGAGCGGTGGTCTTAGCGAACCAGGTTTGCATTAGTGTGTCTAACTGATAAGTCGTTAGGATACATTAGTAAGTCTGGACTTTGACCGGGTCTGATTTAAAAACCATTGCTTATCATTGTTGGTTAAAATTTATATGTAAATATTATGTAGTACTAATGGGTTAGTTGTTGTGTGATAGATGTCGGGCTCAAAACTTGTTATCACATTCAGCGACTCCGAACCAGAATCTTCAGATGGTGTTCCAGTCATTAACCTATCCGATGACGAAAATAATATCTTTGGGGAAGACTCACAAATTCCGGATGAACCGACTATAGAGAACCCGGAAAGTGAACCCGAGGAGGAAAGTGAACCCGAGGAGGAAAGTGAACCCGAGGAGGAAAGTGAACCCGAGGAGGAAAGTGAACCCGAGGAAGAAATACAGGAAATTACAAAAGACGAGTTCGAACTAGGAAAGAAACGAAAGGCTAATGAATTAGAAAATTCAAATCCCGAGTTTAGTAAGGATGATGTGGCACCAATTCCACTAGACACTACCACCCCTATTCCCGCTATTCCTATTCGTTCTATCCCGGCATCCAGTTCTTCAGTCCCACAGCCAAAATATAGGCAGACAGCCAGGATAAGCGTTAAGCGATTCTTTGAACCTAAACGTCCTAGAAAATAGACCAAACAATGCGCTGCCGTATTAAACCATGGGATCATATAATGTTTTGTATAATATTATTAGTGTGGTTTGTTTAATGTTCGATGTAAGATAAGCATATGTAAAATAGTGAAGTGTGAAATGCAATAATTTTCCATGGTTAAGTATTATTTAGATGGTAGTAATTGATTCTGTACTAAGCTATTAAGTATGGACATTAACGGGTAGGTACTACCCTAGATATAATTATAAAACGCTAATAAGAAGAAAAGGCTTTTATAATAATACCTGGTTCATATTATTAATAAGCTATAATGTACTGTAAATATACGCTACATCTATAATATTCCATGTGAATAATTATTTTCTTTTCATTCTTATAGAAGAATATGGCGCGATTGAACCGAATGACGGAACAAGAAATCCAGGAACTCATCAATCAGCGAGTGAACGACAGAATGTTATGGTTCGAGGCTGCAAGAGGTGCTGCAGTTAACCCAAATCCTCGTGTGGGGTGCACTTACAAAACTTTTCAAGCTTGCAAGCCCTCATCATTCAGTGGAACAGAAGGACCGATCGGTTTAACCTGGTGGATAGAAAAGATGGAGACTGTGTTTAAAATAAGTGGTTGTGTTGAAAAGGACATGACCAAGTATGCATCGTGCACTTTACAAGATAGTGCACTCACGTGGTGGAAAAATTATGTGAAGCCTGTAGGAGGAGATGTAGCTTATGATACTCCGTGGGAAGAATTCAAAACGATGTTAATCAACGAGTATTGTCCAAGGAACGAGGTTAGGAAGTTGGAAGATGAATTACGAAGTCTGAAGGTTGTTGGTACTGAAATCACCAACTACAATCAGCGATTCATGGAATTAGTTTTGCTATGTCCTGAATTGGATCCAACCGAAGAACGGAAGATTGAAATGTACAAAGATGGTTTGCCCAAAAAGGTCAAGGCAAATGTTACAGCCTCGAAACCTAAGACAATTCATGAAGCTATAACCATGGCAAACGAGCTAATGGATCAGGTCATCATTATCCAATACTGATGTGAAGGTATCAGGTAACAAAAGAAAGTGGAATGGAAATTATGATCGAGGTAACCAACATCAATCTTTTAAGAAACAAGAAAACACGCAAGGTGCGGGTAGTGGTTTAAGCTTTGGTTATAAAGGACAAAATCCTTTATGCAACCGATGCTACAAACATCACTCTGGTTACTGTAATGTGGTATGTAACAAATGTAATCGAAAGGGTCATCTTGCTGAAGATTGTAGGGCTCTCGTTACAAATACAAATGGTACCAAGACTCCTGCCACCAATGCAAATAGAACTGCTTTGGCTACCATTACTTATTTTGGGTGTGGAAAACAAGGTCACTATAAGAGCCAGTGCCCGAATCCAGAGAAGAATATCGGACCTGCACGTGGGAGAGCATTTGTTATTAATGCTAGAGAGGCATGTGAAGACCCGGAGCTTGTTACGGGTACGTTTACCATTAATAACTTATCCGCATCTATTATATTTGATACTGGTGCTGATAGAAGTTACGTGTGTAGAGACTTTCACGCTAAATTGAATTGTTCATCATTACCTCTAGATGCTAAGTACATGATTGAGTTAGCTAATGGTAAACTAATTAAAGCCGATAAAATTTGCCGTGATTGTAAAATAAATTTAGCCGGAGAAACATTTAAGATTGATTTGATACCCGTAGAATTAGGAAGTTTTGATGTAATAATCGGCATGGACTGGATGTCCAAAATAGGAGCTGAAGTTGTGTGCGCCAAGAAGGCAATTCGCATTCCTTGTAAGGATAAAATGCCGGTGATGATTTATGGAGAGAAGGGTAACTCAAAGCTAAAACTCATTAGTTATTTGAAAGCTCAAAAGTGCTTGAAGAAAAGGTGCTATGCTATTTTAGCACATGTTAATAAAGTCGAAAAGAAAGAAAAAGAGAAGTGCATCAATGACGTGCCTGTGGCAAGAGATTTTCCTGAAGTATTTCCGGAAGTGTTGCCGGGATTACCTCCATTTAGATCTGTAGAATTTCAAATAGATTTAGTACCAGGAGCTGCACCAGTGGCTCGTGCTCCATATAGACTTGCACCGTCCGAATTAAAAGAATTTCAAAGTCAGTTAAAAGAATTACTAGACCGTGGATTCATACGACCAAGCACTTCACCGTGGGGAGCTCCAATTTTGTTTGTTAAGAAGAAAGATGGATCTTTTAGGATGTGTATAGATTATCGTGAATTAAATAAGTTAACTATCAAAAATCGGTATCCACTATCGAGAATTGACGACTTATTTGATCAACTCCAAGGATCATGTGTGTACTCGAAAATTGACCTAAGATCGGGTTATCATCAATTACGTGTCAAAGAAGAAGATATACCGAAAACTGCTTTTCGGACACGTTATGGTCATTACGAATTTTTGGTCATGCCGTTTGGATTGACGAATGCGCCAGCTGTATTCATGGACCTCATGAATCGAGTTTGTAGTCCATATTTAGATAAGTTTGTTATCGTTTTCATTGATGATATTCTTATCTATTCCAAGAGTGAGCAAGAGCATGAACAGCATTTAAGGTTGATATTAGAGTTGTTGAGAAAAGAACAGCTATACGCTAAATTTTCTAAGTGTGCTTTCTGGTTAAAAGAAGTGCAATTTCTTGGTCACGTTGTTAGTAGCAAAGGAATTCAGGTTGATCCAGCTAAAATTGAGGCCATTGAAAAATGGGAGACTCCTAAAACACCAATGCAGATACGCCAATTTTTGGGTTTAGCTGGTTATTGTAGAAGGTTTATTCAAGATTTTTCCCGAATAGCTAAACCATTGACAGCATTAACACAAAAAGGGAAGAAATACGAATGGACCTCAGAACAGGAGAACGCATTTCAATTACTGAAGAAGAAGTTAACTACGGCGCCTATTTTATCGTTACCTGAAGGGAACGATGATTTTGAAATATATTGTGACGCTTCGCGACAAGGTTTTGGTTGTGTTCTTATGCAACGGAAGAAAGTTATTGCATACGCATCCCGACAATTGAAGATTCACGAGCGAAATTATACGACGCATGATCTAGAATTGGGAGCAGTCGTGTTTGCATTGAAGATGTGGAGACACTACTTGTATGGAGTTAAATGCACTGTGTTTACTGATCATAAAAGCCTTCAACATATTTTTGATCAGAAACAGCTGAACATGAGGCAACGTAGGTGGGTCGAGTTAATAAACGACTATGATTGTGAAATTCGTTATCATCCCGGGAAAGCGAATGTGGTGGCTGACGCATTAAGCAGAAAGGAACGAGAACCAATTCGAGTACGAGCGAGAACATAAAAATTCGTATGAATCTCAACTCACAAATCAAAGAAGTTCAACGAGAAGCACTTACTAAAGAAAATATAGGAAATGAAATAATGAAGAAGTATGAGAAGCAACTCGTTATACGGGAAGATGGAATTCGATATTTTGCAAACCGTATTTGGGTACCGAAGTTGGGTGGATTAAGGAAGTTGATATTGAATGAGGCACATAAGACAAGATACTCGATACATCCTGGAGTTGGAAAGATGTACCAAGATCTTAAAACACGTTATTGGTGGCCTAATTTAAAGACAGACGTAGCAACATATGTTGGGGAGTGTTTAACTTGTTCCAAGGTCAAAGCAGAACACCAAAAGCCGTCAGGGTTACTTCAACAACCAGAAATCCCAGAATGGAAATGGGATGGTATTACCATGGATTTCATCACGAAGTTACCAAAGACTGCCTGGGGTTACGACACCATTTGGGTGATTGTTGATCGTCTCACCAAGTCTGCACATTTCTTGCCTATAAAGGAAACGGATAGAATGGAGAAACTATTACGATTGTATATAAAGGAAGTTGTTTCAAGGCATGGAATACCTATTTCCATTATATCTGATCGTGATAGTAGATTTACCTCAAAGTTCTGGCAAGCACTACAGGAGGCACTAGGAACTCGTTTAGATATGAGTACCGCATATCATCCGCAAACGGACGGGCAGAGTGAAAGAACAATTCAGACTCTTGAAGACATGCTCAGGGCATGTGTGATCGATTTTGGAAACGGATGGGATAAATATCTACCATTAGCAGAATTCTCGTATAATAATAGTTATCATGCGAGCATTAAAGTTGCGCCATTCGAAGCATTGTACGGAAGGAAGTGTAGATCTCCTATTTGTTGGAATGAAGTAGGAGATCGACAATTAACTGGTCCCGAGATCATACACGAAACGACTGAGAAGATAGTACAAATTAAGGAGAGATTGAAAACAGCCCGTAGTCGCCAAAAGAGCTACGCCGATGTCCGAAGGAAACCATTAGAGTTTCAAATCGGTGACATGGTTATGCTAAAGGTGTCACCTTGGAAAGGTGTAATACATTTTGGAAAAAGGGGTAAACTAAACCCAAGGTATGTAGGCCCGTTCAAGATCATCGAACGCATTGGACCGGTAGCTTATCGACTCGAGTTACCGCAACAACTCGCCGGAGTACATAATACTTTTCACGTCTCAAACCTTAAGAAGTGTCTTGCAAAGGAAGACCTCACCATTCCTCTTGAAGAAATCCATGTCGACGAGAAACTACAATTCATCGAAGAACCAATCGAAATCATGGATCGTGAAGTTAAACGGCTCAAGCAGAGCAACATACCGATCGTTAAGGTTCGTTGGAATGCTCGAAGGGGTCCCGAGTTTACTTGGGAACGAGAGGATCAAATGAAACAAAAAATATCCACACTTGTTTTCCGATGACGCAAAATAGGTACAATTTTAAAATTTCGGGACGAAATTTATTTAACGGGGAGGTAATGTAACGACCCGCACTTTTTCGATCATTCTATACTTATAAGATTAATATTTACATAAATTAAACCTTACCAACATGATAAGCAATCCAAATTGTCAAGACTTATGTTTTTCGAAAAGAGATTTACACAACGTTTGACCGTCTAGTTTGACCGATGATATCACGAACTATACAATATATGATAATTATACGTTTGTATATATATATGTATATATACATGTTTAACATGATTTAAGGATGTTTTAATACCTCATTTTGTATTAATAACAATAAGTTATAAGTATATTTTGAAACTACTAACTTAAGTTTTCAAAACGATAACCATACGTAACGTTATTTGACTTAAATACTTATGACATATAATGTTTATACATATATCGTATAAGTAATGTATTTAATCATTTTTAAGGACTTAAATACATAAAACCATATAAGTATATTCACAAAAGATAGCTATATTTGAATCCTCGTTCCGTTTTCACAAGATTTCTATACGTATACTTAGGGTATATGTACCCGTATAAATACGCAGTTTCTAGAAGTTTTACTATTGAAAAATACCAATTATTAGACTTCAATTATATGATCTTAGCAGCCTTTGATTAGTCAATACATGTGGGATCATATATGAGGACTTTTGAGCTAAAAATCAAAAAAATAAAGTCTATATATACATATACATATATACGCCTATATACACATATGCACACTTTCATAACAATTTTCTTTCAAGTTAAATGATCTTCTAAACTCTCTTATCTTCAACCTTCAAGTGTTCTTCAAGGTCCTCATAAGTTTTTAGCTTCAAAACATCACTTAATCATCATAAGAAAACCCTTACAAAAATACTTCAAGAAAACCTTCCAAGAACACCAACTTACTTCCAATCTTTCATCCACTTCCATCACCCTTTTGGTTCTAGGTTCTTACTCCTCTTTTACAGCAACCTTGTCCAAGGAACTTGAGGTAGAATCTATGTTCATAACCTTATTTGATTCATGTATATATAACTATCTTATTTTGTGGTATAAAATTTTAACAACAAGAACATAGTTTGAATGTTTTCAAACTTGTTTGCAAACTAAATAGATCCTTCTAACTTAACTTTTAAAATACTCCAAGACCTGTAATATAACTTAAATATATGCTAATTTAACAAGGTATAACTTGGTTTTTCAAAGATTATCTTAAAAACTGTTTTTACGACGTCGGAGTGCCACCGGGGACTGTTTTGGGTTGGATAATTAAAAACTATCTTAAACTTTGAATTGGAGGTTTATGTTCTGGAAAAATGATTTTTACTATGGATATGATAACACATAAAAATTCCATGATTTAATTCAAAGTATAAGTATTTTTAGAAAAATAATCATTTAAGGTTGTTTACATAAAGGAAAATGTTTAACTTCATAAGTTTCACTAAAGTTTCACCTATGCCGTGTGATTTTGAATACAAACCAAGGTATTTTCAGTTCATAGTCTTAAAGAGGGACTCGATCCAAGGAGATGGCAAGTTGAATCAACGAAAACGGATTTGTAACGAAGAAACTATGACCGAAACAAAATTGGTTATCCAAGACTTGTTTAACTTCGGGATTAATTGGGAAAAATTAAATAAAATCACATCTTTCTAAGATCCGTTTTATATGGTTCAGGATCACCCGTAAACAACACGAGAAGATTAACCATAAGATCCCATGATTGTACGCAACACGTCATTTGACAACACCGGTACTTTATGTACGCAACACGTCATTTGACAACACCGGTACCGTGGGTCAAGATTAATCTCGACCAATACATATACGATGGGGTTTTATTTATTTCGTTGGGGGTTTTATTTATTTCATTGCGGGTATATTAAACATCTAAAAATGAACCATTAAAATTGAATTACTAACAACGAACTGCTAACTACGGACTAAGGAATTATTCAAAGTATTAAAAGTATAACAAGTATATATATGTGACGTTTGTTTAAAAAGAAAAGGCATTGATATATTATATATGGATAGGTTCGTGATATCAACCGGAGACCAAGTCAAATTATATATATATATCTTCAAGACGAAAGTGAGTATATAGTCCCACTTTTAAACTCTAAATATTTCGGGATGAGAATACATGTATTTTATGTTTTACAATATGGACACAAGTAACTGAAAAATATATTCTACGTTGAGTTGTACCACTGGCATACTTCCCTGTAGCTTGGTAACTAATATTTACAGCGGTATTGTAAACGCGAATCCTGTTGATAGATCTATCGGGCCTGATAACCCCAACCGGACTGGACGACCAGTATTCAACGGTTGCACAGTACTTCGTTTCGTGACTACACTTGGTACAGTGTAGTAAGATTTCATATTAAAGGGAATATGCGACGTGATTAATTGTTAAGTATGGTTACCAAGTGCTCAACCACTTAGAATATTTTTATTAAACTGTTTATATACGAAATCTTGTGGTCTATATATATATTGCTGCCGGCACTAAACCTATATCTCACCAACTTTATGTTGACCTTTTAAAACATGTCTATTCTCAGGTGATTTCTAAAAGCTTCCGCTGCATTATGTTGAATTTGAGCAGGATCTTGCGTACGCATATTTGTTTCAAAAATAAGACTGCATATCCAAGAACTTGTGTTGTAAAATATGCTAGAAATCGTGTTGTTATCATCATTTGTAAAGTTTGTAAGTCGAAGATTATCGCTAAACGATAATCATCTTTATTTCGTCCAAAGCTTGTATCAAAAATAAGAATCATGGTTTGTAATGTATAATATATGCAGTTTTTCTTTTAAAAATGTCGCATATAGAGGTCAATACCTCGCAATGAAATCATACGTTATCTAACACGTTCTTATGGTTAAGGACGGGTTATGACATAAACCCACGTAGAATTAGTTTTAGTACTTGTGTCTATTTCGTAAAACATTTATAAAACAGCGCATGTATTCTCAGCCCAAAAATATATATTGCAAATGCAATTAAAAAGGGAGCAAATGAAACTCACAATACTGTATTTCGTAGCAATTATGTATATGACGGCACTGAACAAGTGCAGGGTTTGTCTCGGATTCATGAACCTATATTAAGTAAATATATATTTATATGTTGGTCAATATCTGTCTAACAATTTAGGTCAGGTCGTAGTGTATCACAATCCTAATGTTCGAGACCGACATGCAAAAGTCAACAAAAGTCAACTTGACCCAAAATGACTTCCAAAATCTATACATGTTTATTATATAACTTATATATAGTCGTTTTATATATTTAAATATATTTATCAGATCTTATTATACTAAATAATACAAGTCATTTATTAATAAATAAAAATTTATATTTAAATTCATATATGATAAAAATATACTTTTATATATCTCAAGTAATAAAATTTATAAAATTCACTTAATATCATAAAAATATAGTGGTATGTATTATTAATGTAATTATATTACGTGTGGTAAAAATATCTTTGTACGCATATTTATTTGATTAAATAATATTGATAATAATAATAATGATAAAAATAATAAAATGATAGTTTCAATAAAAATATTAATTTTTAGTAATAAAAATAATTTTAGTAATAACATCAACTGATAACAATTATAATAATCGTTTTAATAATAATATTAAAATTAATAATAATTCAGTTGACCATATCTTTTAATCCGTTCATCGAACCCACACGATTTCTAAATGAAAAGTTATTAATTTTTCTTTAGCTTTTCAATGACATGCATATCATATACCTTATCTCAGTAGCATATGTATCAAATTCGTGATTTATCATAAACTAATTAACGACGAAACTAAGCATACAAACATGCATAATCATATATACTCGAGCACTAGTCAGGGATACACTATTAATATATAAAAGATAAGATATAAATGCTCACGTATCAATATTGTGATTCAATATTGCAGAAAAGTACGTAGACGCAATGAAAATGATAAAAGTTAGGTTGACCTCACGAGCAATACCCTCGAACAATATCCATAACCTCCATAGCTATAACCCATAATTTCCTTAGCTCTATCCCGTTTGAAAACATATTTTGAAATCGTCTGAATATAACTCCGTCGTAGTATTTTATGTATACTAATAATATCTTGAAATAATACTAAGTAAATATATATATATGTAATTCGATTGAGAGAGTTTAGAGAAATATATTTTCAAGTTTCTATGAAATAATAAAACCTATTGAATTCTATTTATAATAGATTTTTAAATTATTAAAGTGAATTATTAAAGTATGAATTATTAAAGTGAATTATTAAAGTATGAATTATTAAAGTGAATTATTAAAGTATGAATTATTAAAGTAAATTATTAAAGTGAATTATTAAAGTGAATTATTAAAGTTAAAGTAAAGTAAAAGTAAAGTAAAGGTAAAGTTAAAGTATAGTAAAAGTATAAAACTATGTACGTATAATACGCGTATAAATATATTTAATATTAATTTAAATCATTATATCATAAAAAATTTTAGAAAAGTAGAATTATATATATTCATAATAGGTTTCAAGTTTTTAAATTACAGTCTGTTGGTGAAGCATGTGATAAAATCTAAAGGTTTAATAAATGTATGAAATCATCTTAATGAAAAATGTCGAGTTACTTAACTTGTCGATATCCAACATCTAAGTTATTTACACTCCACGTTCTTACTTATAGATCACTTTACCATTTTCCGAATATTGTCAAAAAGAATAGATTTCTTAAATCAAAGTGGACCTCATAACATTGGCCCGTAATCATATCATAATGTATCTGATAATTCAATCATTTGATATTATCTCTTAATTCTGTCGATAAATATATCGAAACAAATACGTTCATGTAAAGTATCATATATATCAAATACTTTGTTAATGTTTTCAGTTATTATATATTATATATACATATCTATATACACATAATTGTTCGTGAATTGTCAAACACGGTCAAGGGTAATTGATTACATGAATGTAGTTCCAAACTTTTTAAGATTCAACATTACAAATTCTGCTTATCGTGTCGGAAACATATAAAGGTTAGGTTTAAATTTTGTCGGAAATTTCCGGGTCGTCACAGTACCTACCCTTTAAAGAAATTTCGTCCCGAAATTTGATCGAGGTCGTCATGGCTAACTTTAAAAATGTTTTCATGACGAATATGAGTTGATAAATAGAGTTTTATCATCATTGAGTAATATAGATAAAACAATTTGATTACGCGAATAGTATAAGTGAAGCTATCGCAAGAGAGTGAAATGAGTAAACGTATATTCGTTTTAACCGATGACGTAGTTATGATTGATTTCCGAAATTCATGGAATTTAAGGAAAATCTTTGCTATAAGATTTGGTTCTTCGGCGATTAAGGAAATCATGATCTTATTTGATTAAATGCGATAATCTGTCTCGATTTCTCTGTCTGATATTTTACTATAAATCCACCCCCTTCGTTTCTTTATTTCCACAGCTCACACCTTCTAGTCTTTCTCCCCAATTCATACTTTAAAGCATTCGTTAATATGCTTCATCCAGTATTGATTCTTGATATACTCTTAACTTTCATATCTGTCATTCTTCTTTTTCATCTACCACCGGAGGAAGTTATTTTCTTCTACCATTACCTTGGGGTTATTGTGTTTTTCATTCTCCCGTATCTTTATATTGCTATACGCATTGATATACAAGGTTTATAATTTCGGGGTTGTTATCGGGCTTTATATTCTCCATTATATTTCGGAGCTTCATGCTTTCGTTTTCTCTTCCCGACCTTAAGCCAAGCGGATAATGGTCCACAATTTGTAGATATGAATTTTTAGATGAACATAGTTAATGTTCCAAGAAGAAAATCGTAATGGCACGATCTTGACTTGGCAAATTACCAGAATATCCGAAAATATAGAGCTATCAAGATGATATGTTCTTAATATGTTTGGAAATTGGGTAGAATGTAAGAGTCGTGTAAATAGTACATGATGACGGTATGTTCTGTGAATCATCACGTTCCATTAGAAACTCAGTATGACTTACTGTAATATAATCACATTGATCAAGTGTCATTATATTATACTAACTCATGTTTCAGTTCCCAACACTACTTCAAAAACATTCCTATTTTAAATTCGAAATTTTTTTTCTTCAGAATTTAGAAACTAACACAGTTTCTTTTTATGTTGTAACGCAAATATTGCGAATAGATAGAAGATTTCGGATAAGAATAGTTGTGAAAATATCTTCAGGAATATTGAAGATATTTATAATAAAAGATACGATTATATCTTAGAATTCTTAACATAGATGGATGATGAAGAAGATTTGTCTGTGAAGGTTTAGAATAAGAAGTAAGGTGTTTGCTAACGATTTCAGTAGACACTGAATCATTTAGATCCTTTGAAGGTAGGTTTAGTCTTTGTGATTTGTCCACAGCCTCCTTCATGGTCTGCTCAATCTGTTTTCCAGTTTCAAACCTTCTCTTTTTCTCAGCTTTACCACCATACTATTCTTTATCATCAAACTTTTGACTGTTAAAGTCGTTTACAGTTTTTGCTGCTTCATCAGCATTTTTCCAATTTCGGAGAATTAGTTCATAGTTTGGGATGTTTTTTAGAAAATTCACATTCGAAGTATGTAAGTCTAGGAGATAGACGTTATATGTATACATATAACTTTTGATGTAAAATTGTAGCGAAATTCAAAATACTGATTGCTAATTCCCAGTAGTTGGTGTGACAATTATTGTTATAGGATGTAGGTAAGTACATGATGGGGTTTTAATGAATAAGTATAGTGGCTTTTCGGAGAGGCTTAAGTGGAAGGTTAATGAAGTTGTTGATAAGTTTACTGCTAATGTGGCGAGATATGAAAGGTTCCCCGGTAACAATGATGAAGGGGTAATTGTTATAATAAAGTTTATTCGTATAAACAAATGAAGGTGATTTGTTGAAGCTATGACAAAATTGTCTATTTTGGAAAGAGATTGAAAAATTATATTTGGTAATAAATATCAAAGGATCTGACACGGGTACGTGTTAAACTATAACTTTGGTTTCGAGAGCTTTTCAGGTGCATGACAGTGGGTAATGTGTGGTTGGATCATCATCTCGCATGTCTTTAAGAATTTTGAAGTGTTTGAACACATATTGTAATTGTTAATATACATATGATGTTCTAAGATTTTGAATGATACAAATATTTTTGTGAGTTTCATGAATAGAAATGAGGTTCTAGGACAGTTTTGAAGTCAAAGTATAGTTTTGAAAGACATAGAAATCTAAGAGTGATGATTTCGGTTATATCTTGAATCGAATTCTGAGATTTCAAAATCAGAATATGTAATTAGATTTTGAATGAGTATGGTTGTTTTGATTTCTATAAAAGAATGTATATTGTTGTGAAAGTAGGGAGTATAATGGATGATTTGCTGAATCAGATTCGAAGAATGTAACATATTAATTGTGAATTTATATATCTCTCGGGTATTACCTACCCGTTAAAAAAAATTTCACAATTAATATTTTGTACAAAAGAATTTTATTACAGTCTTTATGGAAATATATATGTGTATATTTCTTCAGATATAATATAGATTTAATGAGTTAATATTAAATTAAACTCATTTGATTTATGGTTAAGGCTAGCATAGATAATTTCTAAACTTTAGAAATTGCATAATCGTCGTAGAATGTTTTCCCAATGAAGTTATGAATCAGTACTTCATCGTTGTGGTATTCCTTGGTATCTACATGGCGTATGACGTCGATGCTCATGGGACAGATTGTGAAGTTGAGGTTTGCGATGCGGTTGTTGTTGGTGGTGGTAATGGTACTGTTGATGTTGTTGATGGTGGTACTGGTTATGCTGCTGGTGCTGCTGCTGGTGTTTGTAACCTTTGCACCATATTCTCCAAAGCCACTACCCGAGCGCGAAGCTCGTTGTCGGTTCGGACGAGCGGATAAATAAGATCTAGAATTTAGTGTAGTATATAATCATGACGAGATACTCTGGAAATGAGAGAGAAAATGGTGTTTTGGACAGGTTCGCCGGTAAGTGCTTCAGGTTCATTGCCAAGAGGGCAATGTGGTGGATGGAAAGGATCGCCTTCTTCTTGTCTCCAATGATTAAGGAGGCTACGAACCCATCCCCAATTCATCCAGAATAGATAATGGCTGATTGGTTGATCCATTCCAGTCACACTGCTTTCGGAGCTTGAGTGGGATTCCATTTCGGAATCCGAGGAACTTGAACTGATGACGAATTCCATTTCGTACGATTTGATAAAGGATTTTTTGGATACGAAATGATTTTCCGGCTATCGGATGGTATTCTAACTACATAGAATATCTATATATATATATATATCAAAAGATTTCATAGATTACGGAGAAATTTACGGAATATGTCAGGCAAAGTTTACGGTAATAGATACGATAAGATATGATTTAGCAGATACGCTAAGATATGAATTTTGTCTATACACTATTCATGCAATCAATGCAGCAAGACGTGTCTAGACTAGGAATGATAAGCAGGTAATTTCCTAAGGATGGTAAGTAGATGATTTCCGACTAAAAATGATAAACAAAACTTTTGACATGCAGACACGGTCGAAGTCCAGACTCACTAATGCATCTTAACAACTATCAGTTAGACACACTAATGCAAGACCTGGTTCGCTAAGACCACCGCTCTGATACTAACTGAAAGTTGGGGACGCATCCCACTCAGTGCCTTCTCAGCTAACCGCCTGTGACCACTGAGCGTACCTCAGACACTGATTTTACGGCCCGCCTCTCGGCAGTACAGCCAACCCTAATAGGGACCGCGAGGAGTAAGAGCCAATGCTTCGTCACAGGTAACACTGTGAGAACCCCCTCTACGATTAACCCGCTAATAAACGGCATTAAACCAGCTCTGATACCAACTGAAAGGACCCGTTCATATACATTATAAACGTTTCACAATAGTTGATTACATCGCGAGATATTTGACCTCTATAAGATACGTTTTACAAACATTGCATTCGTTTTTAAAAGACAAACTTTCTTTACATCTAAAATTGACGGCATGCATACCATTTCATATTACATCCAACTATAATTGACTTAATATTAATCTTGATGAACTCAATGAATCGAATGCAACGTCTTTCAAAGTATGTCATGAATGACTCCAAGTAATATCCTTAAAATGAGCTAATGCACAGCGGAAGATTTCTTTAATACCTGAGAATAAACATGCTTTAAAGTGTCAACCAAAAGGTTGGTGAGTTCATTAGTTTATCATAATCAATCATTTTCGTAATAGTAATAGACCACAAGATTTCTGTTTATAAATATATGTACACTCGCAAGTGTATAAAAGTATTCTATAAGTTGTAGGCACCCGGTAACAAGCCTTAACGTTCATGTTTTACCCTCTGAAGTACACCAGATCAGGTGTGTTTAAAATAACCTCGAAGTACTAAAGCATCCCATAGTCAGGATAGGGTTTGTCAGGCCCAATAGATCTATCTTTAGGATTCGCGCCTACCGTACATAGACAAGTAGTTTAATGTTACCAAGCTAAGGGTATATTTCTGGTTTAAACCCACGTAGAATTAGTTTTAGTACTTGTGTCTATTTCGTAAAACATTTATAAAACAGCGCATGTATTCTCAGCCCAAAAATATATATTGCAAATGCAATTAAAAAGGGAGCAAATGAAACTCACAATACTGTATTTCGTAGCAATTATGTATATGACGGCACTGAACAAGTGCAGGGTTTGTCTCGGATTCATGAACCTATATTAAGTATATATATATTTATATGTTGGTCAATATCTGTCTAACAATTTAGGTCAGGTCGTAGTGTATCACAATCCTAATGCTCGAGACCGACATGCAAAAGTCAACAAAAGTCAACTTGACCCAAAATGACTTCCAAAATCTATACATGTTTATTATATAACTTATATATAGTCGTTTTATATATTTAAATATATTTATCAGATCTTATTATACTAAATAATACAAGTCATTTATTAATAAATAAAAATTTATATTTAAATTCATATATGATAAAAATATGCTTTTATATATCTCAAGTAATAAAATTTATAAAATTCACTTAATATCATAAAAATATAGTGGTATGTATTATTAATGTAATTATATTACGTGTGGTAAAAATATCTTTGTACGCATATTTATTTGATTAAATAATATTGATAATAATAATAATGATAAAAATAATAAAATGATAGTTTCAATAAAAATATTAATTTTTAGTAATAAAAATAATTTTAGTAATAACATCAACTGATAACAATTATAATAATCGTTTTAATAATAATATTAAAATTAATAATAATTTAGTTGACCATATCTTTTAATCCGTTCATCGAACCCACACGATTTCTAAATGAAAAGTTATTAATTTTTCTTTAGCTTTTCAATGACATGCATATCATATACCTTATCTCAGTAGCATATGTATCAAATTCGTGATTTATCATAAACTAATTAACGACGAAACTAAGCATACAAACATGCATAATAATATATACTCGAGCACTAGTCAGGGATACACTATTAATATATAAAAGATAAGATATAAATGCTCACGTATCAATATTGTGATTCAATATTGCGGAAAAGTACGTAGACGCAACGAAAATGATAAAAGTTAGGTTGACCTCACGAGCAATACCCTCGAACAATATCCATAACCTCCATAGCTATAACCCATAATTTCCTTAGCTCTATCCTGTTTGAAAACTTATTTTGAAATCGTCTGAATATAACTCCGTCGTAGTATTTTATGTATACTAATAATATCTTGAAATAATACTAAGTAAATATATATATATATATATATATGTAATTCGATTGATAGAGTTTAGAGAAATATATTTTCAAGTTTCTATGAAATAATAAAACCTATTGAATTCTATTTATAATAGATTTTTAAATTATTAAAGTGAATTATTAAAGTATGAATTATTAAAGTGAATTATTAAAGTATGAATTATTAAAGTGAATTATTAAAGTATGAATTATTAAAGTAAATTATTAAAGTGAATTATTAAAGTGAATTATTAAAGTTAAAGTAAAGTAAAAGTAAAGTAAAAGTAAAGTAAAGGTAAAGTTAAAGTATAGTAAAAGTATAAAACTATGTACGTATAATACGCGTATAAATATATTTAATATTAATTTAAATCGTTATATCATAAAACATTTTAGAAAAGTAGAATTATATATATTCATAATAGGTTTCAAGTTTTTAAATTACAGTCTGTTGGTGAAGCATGTGATAAAATCCAAAGGTTTAATAAATGTATGAAATCATCTTAATGAAAAATGTCGAGTTACTTAACTTGTCGATATCCAACATCTAAGTTATTTACACTCCACGTTTTTACTTATAGATCACTTTACCATTTTCCGAATATTGTTAAAAAGAATAGATTTCTTAAATCACAGTGGACCTCATAACATTGGCCCGTAATCATATCATAATGTATCTGATAATTCAATCATTTGATATTATCTCTTAATTCTGTCGATAAATATATCGAAACAAATACGTTCATGTAAAGTATCATATATATCAAATACTTTGTTAATGTTTTCAGTTATTATATATTATATATACATATCTATATACACATAATTGTTCGTGAATCGTCAAACGCGGTCAGGGGTAATTGATTACATGAATGTAGTTCCAAACTTTTTAAGATTCAACATTACAAATTCTGCTTATCGTGTCGGAAACATATAAAGGTTAGGTTTAAATTTTGTCGGAAATTTCCGGGTCGTCACACAAAATCATCATTCCCTTCAGGCAATGACAATATAGGTGCCGTAGTTAGCTTTTTCTTCAATAACTGAAACGCTTTCTCTTGTTCATCCTTCCATTCAAATTTCTTCCCTTTATGCGTTAATGCAGTCAAGGGTTTTGCTATTCTGGAAAAGTCTTGGATGAACCTTCTGTAGTAACCAGCTAGTCCTAAAAACTGGCGTATGTGTTTCGGAGTTTTCGGGGTTTCCCACTTTTCAACAGTTTCTATCTTTGCCGGATCCACCTTAATACCTTTTTTGTTCACTATGTGACCGATGAATTGAACTTCTTCCAACCAAAATGCACACTTTGAAAATTTAGCGTACAATTTTTCCTTCCTCAATACTTCTAACACCTTTCTCAAATGTTTACCGTGTTCTTGGTCATTCTTTGAGTAAATAAGTATGTCATCAATGAAAACAATGACAAACTTGTCAAGGTATGGTCCACACACTCGGTTCATAAGGTCCATGAACATAGCTGGTGCATTAGTTAAACCAAATGGCATGACCATAAACTCGTAATGGCCGTAACGTGTTCTGAAAGCAGTCTTTGGAATATCATCTTCTTTCACCCGCATTTGATGATACCCGTAACGTTAGTCAATCTTTGAATAAACAGACGAGCCTTGTAGTTGATCAAATAAGTCGTCGATTCTCGGTAGTGGGTAGCGGTTCTTGATGGTAAGTTTGTTCAACTCTCGGTAGTCGATACACAACCTGAATGTACCATCTTTCTTCTTGACAAACAAAACAGGAGCTCCCCACGGTGATGTGCTTGGTCGAATGAAACCATGCTCTACAAGTTCTTGTAATTGGCTTTGCAGTTCTTTCATCTCGCTGGGTGCGAGTCTGTAAGGAGCACGAGCTATTGGTGCAGCTCCTGGTACAAGATCTATTTTGAAATTCAACGGATCGATGTGGGGGTAATCCCGGTAATTCTTTCGGAAATACATCGGGAAATTCTTTTGCTACGGGAACATCATTGATGCTCTTTTCTTCAGTTTGTACTTTCTCGACGTGTGCTAGAACAGCATAGCAACCTTTTCTTATTAGTTTTTGTGCCTTCAAATTACTAATAAGATGTAGCTTCGTGTTGCCCTTTTCTCCGTACACCATTAAGGGTTTTCCTTTTTCTCATATAATGCGAATTGCATTTTTGTAACAAACGATCTCTGCTTTCACTTCTTTCAACCAGTCCATACCGATTATCACATCAAAACTCCCTAACTCTACTGGTATCAAGTCAATCTTAAATGTTTCGCTAACCAGTTTAATTTCTCGATTCCGACATATATTATAAGCTGAAATTAATTTACCATTTGCTAATTCGAGTAAAAATTTACTATCCAAAGGCGTCAATGGACAACTTAATTTAGCACAAAAATCTCTACTCATATAGCTTCTATCCGCACCCGAATCAAATAAAACGTAAGCAGATTTATTGTCAATAAGAAACGTACCCGTAACAAGCTCCGGGTCTTCCTGTGCCTCTGCCGCATTAATATTGAAAACTCTTTCGCGGCCTTGTCCATTCGTGTTCTCCTGGTTCGGGCAATTTCTAATAATGTGGCCCGGTTTTCCACATTTATAACAAACTACATTGGCATAACTTGCTCCGACACTACTTGCTCCACCATTACTCGTTCCGACACCATTTGTTCCTTTCGTTCTATTAACCCCTGGTCCGTAGACCTCACACTTCGCCGCGCTATGACCATTTCTTTTACACTTGTTTCAAAATTTGGTGCAGAACCCCGAGTGATACTTTTCACACCTTTGGCATAGCTGCTTCTGATTGTTGTTGTTGTTGCGGTTATTACTGTTGTTGGGATAATTGTTGTAGTAGTTGTTGTTGTTGTTGTTGTTGTTGTTGTTGTTGTTGTTATTGTTGTTGGGCCGTTTGTTGTAGTTGCGATTGATGTTGCGATTGTTGGGATAATTGTTGCGATTATTGTTGTAATTGCTGTTGTTGTTGTATTGGTGATTCTTATCACCGTTTTCCTCCCACTTTCTTTTGACTTGCTTCACATTGGCCTCTTCAGCAGTCTGTTCTTTAATTCTTTCTTTAATTTGGTTCACAAGTTTGTGAGCCATTCTACATGCCTGTTGTATGGAGGCAGGCTCGTGTGAACTTATATCTTCTTGGATTCTTTCCGGTAATCCTTTCACAAACACGTCGATCTTCTCTTCCTCATCTTCGAATGCTCCCGGACACAATAGGCACAATTCTATGAATCGTCTTTTGTACATGGTAATATCAAATCCTTGGGTTCGTAACCCTCTAAGTTCTGTCTTGAGCTTATTGACCTCGGTTCTGGGACGGTACTTCTCGTTCATCAAGTGCTTGAATGCTGATCACGGTAGTGCGTACGCATCGTCTTGTCCCACTTGCTCTAGATAGGTATTCCACCATGTTAACGCAGAACCTATGAAGGTATGCGTAGCGTACTTTACTTTGTCCTCTTCAGTACACTTACTTATGGAAAACACCGATTCGACCTTCTCGGTCCACCGTTTCAATCCGATTGGTCCTTCAGTTCCATCAAATTCCAAAGGTTTGCAGGCAGTGAATTCTTTGTAGGTGCATCCTACACGATTTCCTGTACTGCTAGATCCAAGGTTATTGTTGGTATGTAGCGCAGCCTGTACTGCGGCTATGTTTGAAGCTAGAAAAGTACGGAATTCCTCTTCATTCATATTCACGGTGTGTCGAGTAGTCGGTGCCATTTCCTTCAAAATAGTCAAATGGAACAAGTTAATCATACAGAATATTAAGAGTAGTTAATAGTATTTCGTAGCATAATATGAACTCATTTATAAAAGCTTTTTCTTCATATTAGCATTTTATAAGTTTAAATTCGGGTAGTACCTACCCGTTAAGTTCATACTTAGTAGCTAATATACAATTCAACTACTACAATTCTATATGAAAAACTGATTATAAGAATATTTCGCGTTCAAACTTTTATACAATATTTTACAAACTTACAATACCGCTTATTTTACATAAAGCATGAAATATAGCACACAATAACTTTGATACAAGATAGTTGTGAAGATAATTCTAGCTAGTACACAAGTCGTTCAGAAAAGGCAATAAAGACACGAAATTCATACGTCCAGAAACAAGTCATGCATTCTGGTTTTACTAGGACTACTTCCCATCCTTGGTCTTGTGGAACATAACCGTTATGGCCGTTGATAAGACAACGTGTTGTAACGTCGTCAAAGGGACGAGGGTTACGTAATGTCCAACAGTCCCGTAACAATCTAAAAACCTCATTTCTTACCCCAATTACCGACTCCGTCACTTGTGGGAACGTTTTGTTTAATAGTTGTAGGCCGATGTTCTTGTTCTCACTTTGGTGAGAAGCGAACATTACTAATCCGTAAGCATAACATGCTTCTTTATGTTGCATGTTAGCCGCTTTTTCTAAATCACGAAGTCCAATATTCGGATATATTGAGTCAAAATAATTTCTTAACCCATTGCGTAAAATAGCATTTGGGTTCCCTGCAATATATGCGTCAAAGTAAACACATCGTAACTTATGGATTTCCCAATGTGATATCCCCCATCTTTCAAACGAAAGCCTTTTATAAACCAAGGCATTCTTGGAACGTTCTTCGAATGTCTTACAAACTGATCTCGCCTTAAATAGTTGTGCCGAAGAATTCTGACCGACTCTAGACAAGATTTCATCAATCATGTCTCCGGGTAGGTCTCTTTAAATATTGGGTTGTCTATCCATTTTGTGTTTTTATACTGTAAAATAGACAAGAGTTAGAAAAAAAAATACTTATTAATACAAGCAATTTTTACATATATCATAAAGCATAAGCACACTATATTACATATATTACACCACACGAATACAACTATCTTATTCCGACTCGCTTGTTTCTTCTTCTTCGGTTTTGGTTCGTTTTGCCAAGTTTCTAGGGATATATGATGTTCCCCTAATACGATCCGTCGTTTTCCACATTGGTTTAGAAAAACCTGGTGGTTTAGAGGTTCCCGGGTCATTGTTACAACTTAAGGACTTCGGGGGTTGACGATACATATAAAGTTCATCGGGGTTGGAATTAGATTTCTCTATTTTTATGCCCTTTCCCTTATTATTTTCTTTTGCCTTTTTAAATTCAGTTGGGGTAATTTCTATAACATCATCGGAATTCTCGTCGGAATCCAATTCATCGGAGAATTGGTAATCCTCCCAATATTTTGCTTCCTTAGCGGAAACACCATTGACCATAATTATCCTTGGTCGGTTGGTTGAGGATTTTCTTTTACTTAACCGTTTTATTATTTCCCCCACCGGTTCTATTTCTTCATCCGGTTCCGATTCTTCTTTCGGTTTCGATTCTTCTTCTGGTACCGACTCTTCTTCCGGTTCCTCTTCGGGAACTTGTGAATCATTCCAATTTACATTTGACTCTTCATTATTATTAGGTGAGTCAATGAGACTTGTTCTAGAGGTAGACATCTATCACATAATATCAAACGCGTTAAGATATTAATATATCACATAATATTCACATGTTAAAAATATATAGTTTCCAACAAAATTTGTTAAGCAATCATTTTTCAAGTAAACACGGTCGAAGTCCAGACTCACTAATGCGTCCTAACAAACTCGATAAGACACACTAATGCAAAATTCTGGTTCTCTAAGACCAACGCTCTGATACCAACTGAAATGTCCCGTTCTTATTGATTAAAAACGTTCCATATTAATTGATTTCGTTGCGAGGTTTTTACCTCTATATGAGACGTTTTTCAAAGACTGCATTCATTTTTAAAACAAACCATAACCTTTATTTCATAAATAAAGGTTTAAAAAGCTTTACGTAGATTATCAAATAATGATAATCTAAAATATCCTGTTTACACACGACCATTACATAATGGTTTACAATACAAATATGATACATCGAAATCAGTTTCTTGAATGCAGTTTTTACACAATATCATACAAACATGGACTCCAAATCTTGTCCTTATTTTAGTATGCAACAGCGGAAGCTCTTAATATTCACCTGAGAATAAACATGCTTTAAACGTCAACAAAAATGTTGGTGAGTTATAGGTTTAACCTATATATATCAAATCTTAACAATAGACCACAAGATTTCATATTTCAATACACATCCCATACATAGAGATAAAAATCATTCATATGGTGAACACCTGGTAACCGACATTAACAAGATGCATATATAAGAATATCCCCATCATTCCGGGACACCCTTCGGATATGATATAAATTTCGAAGTACTAAAGCATCCGGTACTTTGGATGGGGTTTGTTAGGCCCGATAGATCTATCTTTAGGATTCGCGTCAATTAGGGTGTCTGTTCCCTAATTCTTAGATTACCAGACTTAATAAAAAGGGGCATATTCGATTTCGATAATTCAACCATAGAATGTAGTTTCACGTACTTGTGTCTATTTTGTAAATCATTTATAAAACCTGCATGTATTCTCATCCCAAAAATATTAGATTTTAAAAGTGGGACTATAACTCACTTTCACAGATTTTTACTTCGTCGAGAAGTAAGACTTGGCCACTATTGATTCACGAACCTATAACAATATATACATATATATATATATTAAAGTATGTTCAAAATATATTTACAACACTTTTAATATATTTTGATGTTTTAAGTTTATTAAGTCAGCTGTCCTCGTTAGTAACCTACAACTAGTTGTCCACAGTTAGATGTACAGAAATAAATCGATAAATATTATCTTGAATCAATCCACGACCCAGTGTATACGTATCTCAGTATTGATCACAACTCAAACTATATATATTTTGAGATCAACCTCAATCCTGTATAGCTAACTCCAACATTCACATATAGAGTGTCTATGGTTGTTCCGAAATATATATAGATGTGTCGACATGATAGGTCGAAACATTGTATACGTGTCTATGGTATCTCAAGATTACATAATATACAATACAAGTTGATTAAGTTATGGTTGGAATAGATTTGTTACCAATTTTCACGTAGGTAAAATGAGAAAAATTATCCAATCTTGTTTTACCCATAACTTCTTCATTTTAAATCCGTTTTGAGTGAATCAAATTGCTATGGTTTCATATTGAACTCTATTTTATGAATCTAAATAGAAAAAGTATAGTTTTATAGTCGGAAAAATAAGTTACAAGTCATTTTTGTAAAGGTAGTCATTTCAGTCGAAAGAACGACGTCTAGATGACCATTTTAGAAAACATACTTTCACTTTGAGTTTAACCATAATTTTTGGATATAGTTTCATGTTCATAATAAAAATTATTTTCTCAGAATAACAACTTTTAAATCAAAGTTTATCATAGTTTTTAATTAACTAACCCAAAACAGCCCGCGGTGTTACTACGACGGCGTAAATCCGGTTTTACGGTGTTTTTCGTGTTTCCAGGTTTTAAATCATTAAGTTAGCATATCATATAGATATAGAACATGTGTTTAGTTGATTTTAAAAGTCAAGTTAGAAGGATTAACTTTTGTTTGCGAACAAGTTTAGAATTAACTAAACTATGTTCTAGTGATTACGAGTTTAAACCTTCGAATAAGATAGTTTTATATATATGAATCGAATGATGTTATGAATATCATTACTACCTCAAGTTTAGTAGGTAAACCTACTGGAAGTGACAAGAAATGATCTAGCTTCAAAGGATCTAGGATGGCTTGAAAGTTCTTGAAGTAGGATCATGACACAAAAACAAGTTCAAGTAAGATTTTTACTCGAATTAAGATAGTTTATAATTATAGAAATTGAATCAAAGTTTGAATATGAATATTACCTTGAATAAGAAAGATAATCTACTATATATAACAAAGGTTTCTTGATCTTAGATGATTACTTGGAATGGATTAGAAAGCTTGGAAGTAAATTAGTAAACTTGAAGGGATTTTTGAAGTGTTCTTGAAGTGTTCTTCCTATGATGATTATAGCTTGATTTTTGAAGTGATTTTTGATGAAGATGATGATTAACTACTGGAAAAATACGTTCATAATAGTGTGTGTGTGTTGAGAGAGAATTAGAAAGAGAATTGGAAGTGAAATGGAGTGAATGATGAGTGGTAATTGGTGAGTGGTGAGTGGGGTTAAAAGGAGTTCTAGTTAGTTGACTAGCTCATGGTAGAAGTTAAAATTGATTAGTCATACATGACATAATCAAGAGTGGAATCCCATGCTAGTTCCTATTGGTATATACCCATAGTAAGTACATTTTGAAGTTGTGTATAATACGGGTAAGAATACGACTAGAATTCTTGATGAAAGAAAAGAATGGGAAAGTAACTGTAACCATTTTCGTTAAGTATGAGTGTTTTGATATATGTATTGAAGTATTCCAAAAGTATTTTAATACATCTAAATACACTACATGTATATACATTTTAACTGAGTCGTTAAGTCATCGTTAGTCGTTACATGTAAGTGTTGTTTTGAAACCTTTAAGTTAACGATCTCAATTAATGTTGTTAACCCATTGTTTATTATATCTAATGAGATGTTAAATTATTATATTATCATGATATTATGATATATTAATATATCTTAATATGATATATATACATTTAAATGTCGTTACAACGATAATCGTTACATATATGTCTCGTTTCGAAATCCCTAAGTTAGTAGTCTTGTTTATATGTATATAACTCATTGTTAATATACTTATGGAGATACTTACTTATCATAATCTCATGTTAACCATATGTATATCCATATATGTAATGACCCGCATTTTTCCGATCATTCTATACTTATAAGATTAACATTTACATAAATTAAACTTACCAACATGATAAGAAATCCAAATTGTTGAGAATTATGTTTTGAAAAGAGTCTTACACAACGTTTGACCGCCTAGTTGACCGATGATATCACGAACTATATAACATATGATAATTATACGTTTGTATATATATATGTATATATACATATTTAAAATGATCTAAGAATGTTGTAATATCTCATTTTGTATTAATAACAATAAGTTAAAAGTATATTTTAAAACTACTAACTTAAGTTTTCAAAACGATAACCATACGTAACGTTATTTGACATAAATACTTATGACCTATAATGTTTATACATATATCGTATATGTAATGTATTTAATCACTTTTTAAGGACTTAAATACATAAAACAATATAAGTGTATTCACAAAAGATAGCTATATTTGAATTCTCGTTCCGTTTTCACAAGATTTCTATACGTATATCTAGAGTACATGTACCCGTATCATACCTAGCTTTTATACGTATTTACTATTGGTATATACACATCAAATCACCACCAACCAGCCCTTGTTCATGCCCTAGGTATAAGGTAATTGAATTTGGAAGCAAGTATGACAAATTGCACAAAAGAACAACCTAAAATTTTGTCCATGTTCCCCCCCCCTATTCACGTTTTTAATGGGGGTATTCTCACCTCATTTTGGTTCAACTTCTATCATCATTTCTCTAGCTAAACACACACACTTACTAGCCTCATGTCTCTCTAAGAACTCCAGCAAAAATCCTCTCAAGAATCACCTTAAACACCACCATAACAAGATCAAACAAAAACACTACAAAAATACAACTTTCAATTCAAGTTTATGTCTTAAGTTGCTTCCAATCTTTCATCCAATTCCATCACTCTTTTGGTTCTAGGTTTTTACTTCTCTTTTACAGCAATCTTGTCCAAGTAACTTGAGGTAGTAACTTTGTTCATAACCTTATTTGATTCATATATATATAGCTATCTTATTTTATGGTATAAAACTTTAACAACAAGAACATAGTTTGAATGTTTTCAAACTTGTTTGCAAACTAAATAGATCCTTCTAACTTAACTTTTAAAATACTTCAAGACCTGTAATATATCATAAATATATTCTAATTTAACAAGGTATAACTTGGTTTTTCAAAGAACACCTTAAAACTGTTTTTACGACGTCGGAGTGCAACCGGGGGCTGTTTTGGGTTGGATAATTAAAAACTATCTTGAACCTTGAATTGGAGGTTTATTTTCTGGAAAAATGATATTTATTATGAATATGATAACACATAAAAATTTCATGATTTAACTCAAAGTATAAGTATTTTTAGAAAAATAATTATTTAAGGTTGTTTACATGATGGAAAATGATTAACTTCATAAGTTTCACCAAAGTTTGACCTATGACCTGTGATTTTGAATACAAACTAAGGTATTTACAGTTCATAGTCTTAAAGAAGAACTCGATCCAAGGAAGTGGCAAGTTGAACCAACGAAAACGGAGTTGTAACGAAGAAACTATGACCAAAACAAGATCGGATATCCAAAACTACTTTAGCCACGAAAATAATTGGAGAAAAATTAAATGAATCACATCTTTCTAAAATAACATGATATTTTATATATATGTACTCATAATTTAATTTTATATATTTCAGGACCACCCGTAAACAATACGAGAAGATTAATCATAAGATCCCATGATTGTACGCAACACGTCATTTGACAACACCGGTACTTTATGTACGCAACACGTCATTTGACAACACCGGTACCGTGGGTCAAGATTAATCCCGACCAATACAAATACGATGGGGTTTTATTTATTTCGATGGGGGTTTTATTTATTAAACACCTAAATATGAACCATTAAAATTGAATTACTAACATCGGACTGCTAACTACGGACTAAGAAATTATTAAAACTATTAAAAGTATAATAAGTATATATATGTGACGATTATTTAAAATGGAAATATATTGATAAACTATATATGGATAGGTTCGTGATATCAACTGGAGACCAAGTCAAAATATATATATCTTCAAGGCAAAAGTGAGTATATAGTCCCACTTTTAAACTCTAAGTATTTCGGGATGAGAATACATGTATTTTATGTTTTACGTTATGGACACAAGTAACTGAAAAATATATTCTACGTTGAGTTGTACCACTGGCATACTTCCCTGTAGCTTGGTAACTACTATTTACAGCGGTATTGTAAACGCGAATCCTGTTGATAGATCTATCGGGCCTGACAACCCCAACCGGACTGGACGACCAGTATTCAACGGTTGCACAGTACTTCGTTTCGTGACTACACTTGGTACGGTGTAGTAAGATTTCATAATAAAGGGAATATGCGACGTGATTAAATGTTAAGTATGGTTACCAAGTGCTCAACCACTTAGAATATTTTTATTAAAATGTTTACATATGAAATCTTGTGGTCTATATTTATATCGCTGCTGGCATTAAACCTATATCTCACCAACTTTATGTTGACGTTTTAAACATGTTTATTCTCAGGTGATAACTAAAAGCTTCCGCTGCAACATGTTGAATTTAAGCAAGATCTTGAGTATGCATATTTGTGTCAAAAATAAAACTGCATATCCGAGGAATTGTAATGTAAAATATGCTAGAAATCGTATTGTTATCATCACATGTAAAGTTTGTAAGTCTAAGATTATCGCTAAACGATAATCATCTTTATATTGTCTAAAGCTTGTATTAACATAAGAGTTATGGTTTGTAATGTAAATAAATGCAGTTGTTCTTTTAAAAATGTCGCATATAGAGGTCAATACCTCGCAATGAAATCATACGTTATCTAACTCGTTCTTATGATTAAGGACGGGTTATGTCATGTGGTATCAGAGCGGCGGTCTTAGCGAACCAGGTTTGCATTAGTGTGTCTAACTGATAAGTCGTTAGGATACATTAGTAAGTCTGGACTTTGACCAGATCTGATTTAACAACCACTGCTTATCATTGTTGGTTAAAATTTATATGTAAATATTATGCAGTACTAATGGGTTAGTTGTTGTGTGATAGATGTTGGGCTCAAAACTTATTATCACATTCAGCGACTCCGAATCAGAATCTTCAGATGGTGTTTCAGTCATTAACCTATCCGATGACGAAAATAATATCTTTGGGGAAGACTCACAAATTCCGGATGAACTAACAATAAAGAACCCGGAAAGTGAACCCGAGGAGGAAAGTGAACCCGAGGAGGAAAGTGAACCCGAGGAAGAAATACAAGAAATTACGAAAGACAAGTTCGAACTAGGAAAGAAACGAAAGGCTAATGAATTAGAAAATTCAAATCCTGAGTTTAGTAAGGATGATGTGGCACCAACTCCACTAGACACTACCACCCCTATTCCCGCTATTCCTATTCGTTCTATCCCGGCATCTAGTTCTTCAGCCCCACAGCCAAAATATAGGCAGACAGCTAGGATAAGCGTTAGGCCATTCCTTGAACCTAAACGTCCTAGAAAATAGACCAAACGATGCGCTGCCGTATTAAACCATGGGATCATATAATGTTTTGTATAATATTATTAGTGTGGTTTGCTTAATGTTCAATGTAAGATAAGCATATGTAAAATAGTGAAGTATGAAATGCAATAATTTTCCATGGTTAAGTATTATTTAGATTGTAGTAATTGGTTCTGTACTAAGCTATTAAGTATGAACATTAACGGGTAGGTACTACCCTAGATATAATTATAAAATGCTAATAAGAAGAAAAGGCTTTTATAATAATACCTGGTTCATATTGTTAACAAGCTATAATGTACTATAAATACACACTACATCTATATTATTCCATGTGAATAATTATTTTCTTTCATTAGGAAATGGCGCGATTGAATCGAATGACGGAACAAGAAGTCGAGGAATTCATCAACCAGCGAGTGAACGACAGAATGTTATGGGTCGAAGCTGCAAGAGCTGCTGCAATTAACCCAAATCCTCGTATAGGATGTACCTACAAGACTTTTCAAGCTTGCAAGCCCTCATCATTCAGTGGAACGGAAGGACCGATCGGTTTAACCCGGTAGATAGAAAAGATGGAGACTGTGTTTAAAATCAGTGGTTGTGTTGAAAAGGACATGACCAAGTATGCATCGTGCACTTTACAAGATAGTGCACTCACGTGGTGGAAAAATTATGTGAAGGCTGTAGGAGGAGATGTAGCTTATGATACCCCATGGGAAGAATTCAAAATAATGTTAATCAACGAGTATTGTCCAAGGAACGAGGTTAGGAAGTTGGAAGATGAATTACGAAGCCTGAAGGTTGTTGGTACTGAAATCACCAAATACAATCAGCGATTCATGGAATTAGTTTTGCTATGTCCTGAATTGGTTCCAACCGAAGAACGGAAGATTGAAATGTACAAAGATGGTTTGCCCAAAAAGGTCAAGGCAAATGTTACAGCATCGAAACCTAAGACAATTCATGAAGCTATAACCATGGCAAACGAGCTAATGGATCAGGTCATCATGGATAAGAAAGTATCCAATACTGATGTGAAGGTATCAGGTAACAAAAGAAAGTGGAATGGAAATTATGATCGAGGTAACCAACAACAATCTTTTAAGAAACAAGAAATCACGCAAGGTGCGGGTAGTGGTTTAAGCTTTGGTTACAAAGGACAAAATCCTTTATGTAACCGATGCCACAAACATCACTCTGGCTACTGTAATGTGGTATGCAACAAATGTAACCGAAAGGGTCATCTTGCTGAAGATTGTAGGGCTCTCGTTACAAATACAAATGGTACCAAGACTCCTGCCACCAATGCAAATAGAACTGCTTTGGCTACCATTACTTGTTTTGGGTGTGGAAAACAAGGTCACTATAAGAGCCAGTGCCCGAATCCAGAGAAGAATATCGGACCTGCACGTGGGAGAGCATTTATTATTAATGCTAGAGAGGCGTGTGAAGACCCGGAGCTTGTTACGGGTACGTTTACCATTAATAACTTATCCGCATCTATTATATTTGATACTGGTGCCGATAGAAGTTACGTGAGTAGAGGCTTTTACGCTAAATTGAATTGTTCATCATTACCTCTAGATGCTAAGTACATGATTGAGTTAGCTAATGGTAAACTAATTAAAGCCGATAAAATTTGTCGTGATTGTAAAATAAATTTAGCCGGAGAAACGTTTAAAATTGACTTGATACCCGTAGAATTAGGAAGTTTTGATGTAATAGTCGGCATGGACTGGATGTCCAAAGTAGGAGCTGAAGTTGTGTGTGCCAAGAAGGCAATTCGCATTCCTTGTAAGGATAAAATGCCGGTGATGATTTATGGAGAGAAGGGTAACTCAAAGCTAAAACTCATTAGCTGTTTGAAAGCCAAGAAGTGTTTAGAAAAGGGATGTTATGCTATTCTAGCACATGTTAATAAAGTCGAAAAGAAAGAAAAAGAGAAGTGCATCAACGACGTGCCTGTGGCAAGAGATTTTCCTGAAGTTTTTCCGGAAGAGTTGTCGGGATTACCTCCATTTAGATCTGTAGAAATTCAAATAGATTTAGTACCAGGAGCTGCACCAGTGGCTCGTGCTCCATATAGACTTGCACCGTCCGAGTTAAAAGAACTTCAAAGTCAGTTAAAAGAATTACTGGACCGTGGATTCATACGACCAAGCACTTCACCGTGGGGAGCTCCAATTTTGTTTGTTAAGAAGAAAGATGGATCTTTTAGGATGTGTATAGATTATCGTGAATTAAATAAGTTAACTATCAAAAATCGGTATCCACTACCGAGAATTGACGACTTATTTGATCAACTCCAAGGATCATGTGTGTACTCGAAAATTGACCTAAGATCGGGCTATCATCAATTACGCGTCAAAGAAGAAGATATACCGAAAACTGCTTTTCGGACACGTTACGGTCATTACGAATTTTTGGTCATGCCGTTTGGATTGACGAATGCGCCAGCTGTATTCATGGACCTCATGAATCGAGTTTGTAGTCCATATCTAGATAAGTTTGTTATCGTTTTCATTGATGATATTCTTATCTATTCCAAGAGTGAGCAAGAGCATGAGCAGCATTTAAGGTTGATATTAGAGTTGTTAAGAAAAGAACAGCTATATGCTAAATTTTCTAAATGTGCTTTCTGGTTGAAAGAAGTGCAATTTCTTGGCCACGTTGTTAGTAGCAAAGGAATTCAGGTTGATCCAGCAAAAATTGAAGCCATTGAAAAATGGGAGACTCCTAAGACACCAACGCAGATACGCCAATTTTTGGGTTTAGCCGGTTATTATAGAAGGTTTATTCAAGATTTTTCCCGAATAGCTAAGCCGTTGACAGCGTTAACGCAAAAAGGGAAGAAATATGAATGGTCATCTGAGCAGAAGAGTGCATTCCAATTACTAAAGAAGAAGTTAACTACGGCGCCTATTTTATCGTTACCAGGAGGGAACGATGATTTTGAAATATATTGTGACGCTTCGCGACAAGGTTTTGGTTGCGTTCTTATGCAACGGAAGAAAGTTATTGCATACGCATCCCGACAATTGAAGATTCACGAGCGGAATTATACGACGCATGATTTAGAACTGGGAGCAGTCCTGTTTGCATTGAAGATATGGAGACACTACTTGTATGGGGTTAAATGTACTGTGTTCACTGATCATAAAAGTCTTCAACATATTTTTGATCAGAAACAGCTGAACATGAGGCAACGTAGGTGGGTCGAGCTGATAAACGACTATGATTGTGAAATTCGTTATCATCCCGGGAAGGCGAACGTGGTGGTTGATAAGGCTAAAAAGGAACATATATTTCATAGCAAAATCCCCCAAGAAAGACAAGATTTTAGTTGCAATTGTTCCATTTTCAAGTAATATTCGTTTATTTTAAATAAGTGCGAAGACAAAAGGCGAAAACGACGAATTGAAGACACAAAGGTCCAAAAAGCTCAAAAGTACAAGATACAATCAAAAAGGTTCAAATTATTGATGAGGAACGTCTAAAAATGACAAGAGTACAAGTTACAAAACGCAAAGTACAAAATATAAAATTGTACGCAAGGACGTTCGAAAATCCGGAACCGGGACCAGAGTCAACTCTCAACGCTCGACGCAACGGTGTAAAAATTACGAGTCAACTATGCACAAGAATAAAATATAATATTTAAATAATTCATAATAAGAATAATATTAAATAATAAAAAGTTGTTAATTGAGCATAGTTCAGGGGTCATAAGTGAAAATTCAATTTCTAAATTCGCCTATAAAAGGCTTTGTAATCGTAATGTAAAAACACACCTTTTTCTATCTTTTTCTTATTTATCAATATCAATTATCAATATCTATATTCTATATCTCTATCATAATGTTAACTTAATAAGATATAACAATAATCTTAATTTTAATTTTAAATTATGATAATAATAAGATTTATGATAGAGATCGTTTGAGTGTGTAAGTCGAAATTCTGTCCGTGTAACGCTACGCTATTTTTAATCATTGTAAGTTATGTTCAACCTTTTTATATTAATGTATCGTAACTAAGTTATTATTATGCTTATTTGAGCCGAAGTAATCGTGATGTTGGGCTAAAATATTAAGAAGGGGTTATTGAACTTTGGACCATAATTAAGGTTTGGGCAAAAGACCGACACTTGTGGAAATTGAACTATTGACTATTAATAGATGGGGGGTATTGTCTAATTGAGTGACAACTCATTGGAGTCTGTCGAACCTATCTTCAAATTAATTAACCTAATAATTAATAATGATTATGGTTGTCCTATTTAGTGATGTTCATATGGAATCTGTTATAATCATTTAATTAATCAATTGGGTTGGGTAATTGATTATTCATTCTGATCAAGTGGATGAATTAATATTCATAAACTAATTAAAACAGGGGTGGATTACATACAGTGATAACTGGTGTAATTGTTGACAGAAGTGATAACTGCGTCACAGTTTAAATCCTTAATCAGTTGGAATATTTGACTTCGGGTATAAGGGTAATTTGACGAGGATACTCGCACTTTATTTTTATGACCGATGGACTATTATGGACAAAAACCAGATAGACGTATCAAATAAACCAGGACAAAGGACAATTAACCCATGGTAATAAATTAAAATCAACACGTCAAACATCATGATTACGGAAGTTTAAATAAGCATAATTCTTTTATTATATTTCTCATCGTATCTTTATTTACTGTCATTTTATTACTCGCAATTTTATTTACTGTCATTTTATTTATTGTCATTATTTTACGCACTTTAATTATCGTCATTTATCTTTACGCTTAAAATATAGAATCGACAAACCGGTCATTAAACGGTAAAACCCCCCTTTTATAATAATATTACTACTTATATAATTATATATATTTTGTATAAATATAGTTAAAAATATAGTAAGTATCACCAGCTCCCTGTGGAACGAACCGGACTTACTAAAAACTACACTACTCTACGATTAGGTACACTGCCTATAGTGTTGTAGCAAGGTTTAGGTATATCCCATCCGTAAATTAATAAAACTTGTGTCATATTTTGTAGTATTTTGTATTAAAAATAATACTATTTCGTACCCTCACGCTACATCATCAAGTTTTTGGCGCCGCTGCCGGGGAGCGCTAAAACGCTATATTTTTAATTATAATAATATTGAAATAAAATATAATAATATAATAATATTGAAATAGAATATAATAATATAATAATATTGAAATAGAATATAATAATATAATAATATTTTAGAATCAATACGTAAAATTTTAAAAAGTCGTATTTATTAAATACTTCAGGGGTATATTATGTAACTTGTAATTAATAATTTCTATCATATCGCTTTCATGTGAATAGTAAATTAATTAATTTCTTTTCATTTACTATTCATGAATAGTAAATGACTTAAAAAAAAAGTTTTGAAAAAAAATAATAATTATAAAAAAATTATTAATTTGTAAAAAAAAATCGTTTTTAAAAAAAAAAAAAAAGGAAAAAAAAAAACACGTAAAAAAAAAAAACGTAAAAAAAAAAACAAAAACGTAAAAAAAAAAAAATCAAAAACGTAAAAAAAAAAAAAACGTAAAAAAAAAAAACATATTTAAAAAAAAATATATATATATTTTTTTAAGATTTTGTCTATAAAAAAAAAATTGTTTTTTTTAGTTTTATTACCTTTAGATTTTTAGACTATAGTCGCAACTTTTAGTATTAAGTTTAGTTTTGCCATAGTTATTTTTACTTCTAGAATTTTTAGGCTTTGCCGTAAAATCCCTTAAGTGCTTATTCCTTAGACTAAGTTTTAGGTGCTTTAGAATTTTACGACGCCGTATTTCGCACTACTTTCTTATTTTTATTTTTCGACGCCTATTTTTCGACCTTTTTATTTTTTGACACTTTTCGACGCGCACTCTTTTTCTCTCTTATTTCTCGTCATTCTAGTTTTTAGGATTTAGATTTTTTTCTACTTCTTCTCTAAATTTCTTAAAATTACGAAAATTTATTTTAAGTGGTTAAATTGATAGACATCAAAATTTTCTGGTTCGTAGTAATAGTTGGATTTGTACGTGGACCGGGTTATTGGAGCCAAACAGTACTCAATTATATTGAGACCAAACGAATCCTGCCCCTCTGCTGCATCTTTTGGCTATTCGAAACGTGGGCAAAATCAGAAAAGTCTATTAATTGGATAACTTATTATAATTTTTCTTTCATTTTTAAAAACTAATAGGATATTCAGTGAATGCACCGAGCAAGACGTTCGCCGCCGGTCATACGTTCACCACCTGTAACTCGATCAAGACATCGTTTAACAAATATCGCCGCCGTTGATTTTTCTTTAGAATCGTCATCTAGTCGACCAAGTACTCCAATTCAAATTTTCGATAATCCATCTTTTGAACCCGATTTCACAACTAAGAACCCGGAAGATATTCAAGGACAATTCCAAGATCCTGAACCCCAAACCGTTAAATCAGAATCCTCTACTGATTCGGATACAACAAATCCAATCATGGAAAATCTAGAACCTCTAAGTATGGAAGATCGAATGAGGGCTAAACGCACGGGCCAAGGTCACGCCATTATTAAGCCAGAAGTTAATGCGCCAGATTATGAAATCAAAGGACAAATTCTACACATGGTAACTAACCAATGCCAATTCAGTGGTGCACCGAATGAAGATCCTAACGAACACCTTCGTACGTTTAAAAGAATTTGTACACTATTCAAAATCCGAGAAGTGGAAGATGAGCAGATCTATCTCATGTTGTTTCCCTGGACTTTAAAGGGAGAAGCCAAAGATTGGTTAGAATCGTTACCTGAAGGGGCGATTGACACATGGGATGTTTTAGTTGAAAATTTTCTTAAACAATTCTTTCCGGCATCTAAAGCCGTGAGACTTCAAGGAGAAATTGTTACGTTCGCGCAAAAGCCAAATGAAACATTATATGAGGCGTGGACAAGATTCGGAAGGATGTTGAGAGGATGTCCTCAACACGGATTAGATACTTTTCAAATAGTACAAATATTCTACCAAGGCGTAGACGTTGCTACACGAAAAGACATCGACATAACAGCTGGTGGTTCCATTATGAAGAAAACCGCAACTGAAGCTTACAAAATTATTGATAACACAGCCTCCCACTCGCATGAGTGGCACCAAGAAAAAGATATTTTTCGTTCATCTAAAGTGGCTAGAGCCGATTCTAGCCGTGACTTTGATTCCGTTTCAGCAAAAACAGATGCTTTCGAAAGACGAATGGAAAAGATGAATAAAGATATTCACGCAATACGAATCAGTTTTGAGCTATGCGGTGGACCACACTTATTGAAAGATTGTCACATTGAACCAACCATGGAACAACGAGAGAATGTTTCCTATATGAACCAAAGGCCGGGAAATAATTATCAAAATAATTATCAACCGCCAAAGCTGAACTTCAATCGAAATCAAAACATTCTTTACAATCCAAATGGACCCAACAATAACTCGTATAACCAACCAACTCAAACCAACACTTTCAATCAACAAAGACATGGCTTGTATAAACCACCACAACAAATCGAAGAGAAAAAGCCAAATCTAGAAGAAATGATGGCAAAGCTAATGGAATCTCAAACACAATTTATTACAACTCAAACCCAAACAAATGATAGGTTTGATCAGTCATTAAGAACTCAACAAGCTTCCATTTTGAATCTAGAAAAACACGTAGGTACTCTTGCTAGCATGATGAGTGAGAGGGAACAAGGAAAGCTACCGAGTAATACTGAAGTAAATCCTCGGAAAGAGAATGTTAATATGGTTTCAACAAATTCTGAAAAACCAGCTCCGGAAGATGGGAAGGTTTTAGATGAGAATAAAAATGAAGAAGTTACACCACCACCACCAGAGTATGTAAAGCCAGTGGTAGCACCATATAAACCACCCATCCCGTTTCCAAGAAAAGGAGTTGAGTATGAGCAAGTGATAGGTAATAAAGATTGTGATACCTCTGGAAAGAAGAAGAAGAAAAAGAATAAGAAAGTGCAAGAAACAAAAGCCGTAAATATAAACCCGGTGAATACAGTTCCACCAAAACCTCCACCTAGGGTAGGTGATCCGGGTGAATTTATTGTTCCTTGTCTACTTAGTGATTGTGTCATGTATGATGCACTAGCAGATTTAGGTGCAAGTGTGAGTGTTATGCCTCTTTCATTATATAAGAGATTAGGTGTAGGTGAGTTAAGTCCAACGGATATGAGTGTTCGACTCTTTGATCAAACCATTAAGCACCCAGTTGGAATTGCTGACAACCTACCCGTTCAAGTAGGTAATTTAACCTTTCTAGTCGAATTTATTGTCATTGATATAGAAGAGGACCCAAACGTTCCTCTAATTTTAGGTCGACCATTCTTTGCGTCCACCGGGGCGTTATTTGATGTAGGAAATGGAAGAATGACACTTAAAAGTGGTAACAAATCAATCACCTTTATGATTCGAAAGTCTAAATCTCCACCAACTAAAACCGTTGAACCAGTAAAAACGATTGGTAATAACCATGTTGTTTTACCAACTCCAACGGTAGTGCTTAGCAATAATAAAACGCCTAAGTGTGGGGAAAATGAAGTAAAACCTAATGATGACTTGATAATAAAGAACCCCGTTGTTGATACGAAATTAAATGACCCCGTTATTAACAGTTCAATGAAGAAACTTTTTAAACGGGCTATCGATGCTAGAAGTAAGGGGAACTTTAAGTTATGTAACCGGTTAGTATCCAATCTGTCGCCTAAAGAAAGGGCGAAGCTAGTTGAATTATGGGATATTACGGAAGAAGCCGGGCACTGGCTTAAAGAAAAAGTCACAGATAGGCAAGTTGATTATGGACCAAGAGAAATTGACAATGAAGTTAATCACAATTTCAACACCACAGCTACCTAAGTGTGGGGAGATTCGAATGTTCTAAAAAGATAATGCTGTCTAAAGTTATTTGTTCTGTTCTCGTGTAGTTTCGAGAATGGAATCCGATTGGTCTTTTCCGCTAGCAGACACTAAAGAACTAGTTTTCTCCCTCCATTCTGAATTTTTATTTTTTTTAGGTTTTATTTGAAATTAATATGCATTTTAATTTATGTTTTATTGTGATTTTAAAAAACAAAATTTACTTTATTTCATTAAGTTAAAAATATGATTTTTAAAATTCGTCGTGAGTTGAAGACTAGGTCGTTGAGCCGAAATTACTTTACCCGAGGGCGGGGCGACAAATTTTGTTATCATTATTTTTAATTTTATTGATTTAAAGTATGCCAAAAATATTATACTTTATAAATTTTTGAAAAGTGGGGTTATAAACCAAACTTCAAAAATATATATATATATATATATATATGTTTGTATTTTATCTTATGTACAAAACAGGGTAAAACAGCGCACTTTCAAAGACTGTCATGAAGTTCAGCAAAAGCTACTGATTTTGACAAGACGCAAAAAAATCAAATGTGAAATAACAATATGTTTGCAAACTCGGTATTTTTAATCACTTTTCTACGCTAATCACCCTCATGAATTTAAATTATAGTCTGATTTCATGCAAATGAGGGCATTGCATGATCTTAAGTGTGGGGAAGGGTTATAAATTCTCTCAGGTTTATACTTGGTTTATTTGCCAAATTTTGTGAAAATTTGAAAAATTTTCAACTAAATGAACTCAAAATCATGTTTATACATATTTATGAACGATGAAAACTAGGTGTTAATACCGAAATTATCGTTACCTCGGAAAGGACATAAATTGAGAAACAACCTAAAATGCTTGAATTCATTTAAAATGGAATAAAGGAGAATAAAAAGGCAAAGAAAGAAACTAAGTGTGGGGAGAATGTACCAAGTTATTCAATTAAAAATTATCTATCACATATCTTTGTACAAGATTATTGCAGGTACTTTTGTTTTGGATGATACTAATCAATTTTACCCGGTTTACTGTAATATATTTGAAAGAAAGATGGATCTACACGATGAATCAATTCCATCATTAAAAGGAAGTAAAGTCTTCCGAAAAAGACACGCGCTTCTTGATTTAGGTCAAGAAGTTGTCGTCCAGACCAGCTGTAGGTTGACGAAAAATCTAGAAAAGTCATCTCTAAAATCAGCAGGAAATCCACGGACCTCAGCATCAAACAGGGTCGCCAAGTGGTCAGATTTATCCTAACCATGAGAAGGATTTATCTCGTACAATGGGGAGGCACCGTGCAAATTAGCTTGATAAGACTAATGAATCAGATCCCCAGAAAGGATAATCTCCTTAAAGATTAAAAATCAGCTTTTAAGACTGATATTACTCAATCCTTGAGATTGACCTTAAAGATTGAGAATTCAAACTCATGGAATTCAATGATATCTAAACTCGAGCTTGAACGAGAAAATATTTTGATCAAAAATACAAACCGATTTGTTTTCTGAAAACCCATTTTCAATGCGTTCATTACCATTGAACGTAAAATCCTAGGAATTCACCTGGAATTCATTAGGTCACCTGAACCAAATCGGGTGTCAACCGTAAGAACGGTGGTTGCATAGCATGGTCGGAGACAGGACCTTGTGCCAGACCGAAAAATCATAGGATGATCTTTACTATCGCTCCTACCAAGGATAGTTCTAGCATCCGACACGTTAAAAGACCATAATCATCTGCATGTCACGGGACATTGCCTTAACAGTTTCTTGTTCATCGCTTTCCTTTACAACCGGACGGTAGTTTACCGAAAGATAATATACGGAAGAAGTAAACTGGATGTGTACTTTCCGATACCGGGATAGCAGTGGATTACACGAACCTAAAAGTTTTAGCCAAAATATTGATCCACAAATATATTTTGCAACACCGATGATGGATCAAATCAGAAAACTTGTCTAGGGTAAAATCTAGCTTGAATTTTCAAAAGATCAAATGTTTTCATAAAGATCCAATTTCCTTAAAGGATCTAAATTTTTATAGTCATGTGGGACTGTAAACCGCCTTTCAAATGTGCACTTTGCTTTGGAAACCGAAAGTAAATCGGCTATTTGATTGCAAGTGTCGTTGTCCTAAATCCAAGGCAACTGTGGATGACACACCCACCTTTAACCATATCGTTACTATCATTGTTTATACCGCTCTATCAAAATCACTGATGTACAAAGTGTGAAGAATAAAGAAGTGATTCGTGTGATGTATTATATTATTTCAAGACTGTATTGCTTGAGGACAAGCAACGCTCAAGTGTGGGGATATTGATAAGGCTAAAAAGGAACATATATTTCATAGCAAAATCCCCCAAGAAAGACAAGATTTTAGTTGCAATTGTTCCATTTTCAAGTAATATTCGTTTATTTTAAATAAGTGCGAAGACAAAAGGCGAAAACGACGAATTGAAGACACAAAGGTCCAAAAAGCTCAAAAGTACAAGATACAATCAAAAAGGTTCAAATTATTGATGAGGAACGTCTAAAAATGACAAGAGTACAAGTTACAAAACGCAAAGTACAAAATATAAAATTGTACGCAAGGACGTTCGAAAATCCGGAACCGGGACCAGAGTCAACTCTCAACGCTCGACGCAACGGTGTAAAAATTACGAGTCAACTATGCACAAGAATAAAATATAATATTTAAATAATTCATAATAAGAATAATATTAAATAATAAAAAGTTGTTAATTGAGCATAGTTCAGGGGTCATAAGTGAAAATTCAATTTCTAAATTCGCCTATAAAAGGCTTTGTAATCGTAATGTAAAAACACACCTTTTTCTATCTTTTTCTTATTTATCAATATCAATTATCAATATCTATATTCTATATCTCTATCATAATGTTAACTTAATAAGATATAACAATAATCTTAATTTTAATTTTAAATTATGATAATAATAAGATTTATGATAGAGATCGTTTGAGTGTGTAAGTCGAAATTCTGTCCGTGTAACGCTACGCTATTTTTAATCATTGTAAGTTATGTTCAACCTTTTTACATTAATGTATCGTAACTAAGTTATTATTATGCTTATTTGAGCCGAAGTAATCGTGATGTTGGGCTAAAATATTAAGAAGGGGTTATTGAACTTTGGACCATAATTAAGGTTTGGGCAAAAGACCGACACTTGTGGAAATTGAACTATTGACTATTAATAGATGGGGGGTATTGTCTAATTGAGTGACAACTCATTGGAGTCTGTCGAACCTATCTTCAAATTAATTAACCTAATAATTAATAATGATTATGGTTGTCCTATTTAGTGATGTTCATATGGAATCTGTTATAATCATTTAATTAATCAATTGGGTTGGGTAATTGATTATTCATTCTGATCAAGTGGATGAATTAATATTCATAAACTAATTAAAACAGGGGTGGATTACATACAGTGATAACTGGTGTAATTGTTGACAGAAGTGATAACTGCGTCACAGTTTAAATCCTTAATCAGTTGGAATATTTGACTTCGGGTATAAGGGTAATTTGACGAGGATACTCGCACTTTATTTTTATGACCGATGGACTATTATGGACAAAAACCAGATAGACGTATCAAATAAACCAGGACAAAGGACAATTAACCCATGGTAATAAATTAAAATCAACACGTCAAACATCATGATTACGGAAGTTTAAATAAGCATAATTCTTTTATTATATTTCTCATCGTATCTTTATTTACTGTCATTTTATTACTCGCAATTTTATTTACTGTCATTTTATTTATTGTCATTATTTTACGCACTTTAATTATCGTCATTTATCTTTACGCTTAAAATATAGAATCGACAAACCGGTCATTAAACGGTAAAACCCCCCTTTTATAATAATATTACTACTTATATAATTATATATATTTTGTATAAATATAGTTAAAAATATAGTAAGTATCACCAGCTCCCTGTGGAACGAACCGGACTTACTAAAAACTACACTACTCTACGATTAGGTACACTGCCTATAGTGTTGTAGCAAGGTTTAGGTATATCCCATCCGTAAATTAATAAAACTTGTGTCATATTTTGTAGTATTTTGTATTAAAAATAATACTATTTCGTACCCTCACGCTACATCATCAGTGGTCGATGCTCTAAGCAGAAAGGAACGAGAACCAATTCGAGTACGAGCAATGAATATAAAAATTCGCATGAATCTCAACTCACAAATCAAAGAAGTTCAACGAGAAGCACTTACTAAAGAAAACATAAGAAATGAAATAATGAAGAAGTATGAGAAGCAACTCGTTATACGGGAAGACGGAATTCGATATTTTGCAAACCGTATTTGGGTACCGAAGTTGGGTGGATTAAGGAAGTTGATATTGAATGAGGCACATAAGACAAGATACTCGATACATCCTGGAGTTGGAAAGATGTACCAAGATCTTAAGACACATTATTGGTGGCCTAATTTAAAGACAGACGTTGCAACATATGTTGGGGAGTGTTTAACTTGTTCCAAAGTCAAAGCAGAACACCAGAAGCCGTCAGGGTTACTTCAACAACCAGAAATCCCAGAATGGAAATGGGATGGTATTACCATGGATTTCATCACGAAGTTACCAAAGACTGCCTGGGGATACGACACCATTTGGGTAATTGTTGATCGTCTTACCAAATCTGCACATTTCTTGCCTATAAAGGAAACGGATAGAATGGAGAAATTATTACGATTATATATAAAGGAAATAGTTTCAAGGCATGGAATACCTATTTCCATTATATCTGATCGTGATAGTAGATTTACCTCAAAGTTCTGGCAATCACTACAAGAGGCACTAGGAACTCGTTTGGATATGAGTACTGCATATCATCCGCAAACCGACGGGCAGAGTGAAAGAACAATTCAGACTCTTGAAGACATGCTCAGGGCATGTGTGATCGATTTTGGAAACGGATGGGATAAATATCTACCATTAGCAGAATTCTCGTATAATAATAGTTATCATGCGAGCATTAAAGATGCACCATTCGAAGCACTGTATGGAAGGAAGTGTAGATCTCCTATCTGTTGGAATGAAGTAGGAGATCGACAATTAACTGGTCCCGAGATCATACATGAAACTACTGAAAAGATAGTACAAATTAAGGAGAGATTGAAAACAGCCCGTAGTCGCCAAAAGAGCTACGCCGATGTTCGAAGGAAACCATTAGAGTTTCAGATCGGTGACATGGTTATGCTAAAGGTGTCACCTTGGAAAGGTGTAATACGTTTCGGAAAAAGGGGTAAACTGAACCCAAGATACGTAGGCCCGTTCAAGATTATCGAACGCATTGGACCGGTAGCTTATCGACTCGAGTTACCACATCAACTCGCCGGAGTACATAATACATTTCACGTCTCGAACCTTAAGAAGTGTCTTGCAAAGGAAGATCTCACCATTCCTCTTGAAGAAATCCATGTCGATGAGAAACTACAATTCATCGAAGAACCAATCGAAATCATGGACCGTGAAGTTAAACAGCTCAAGCAGAGCAACATACCGATCGTTAAGGTTCGTTGGAATGCTCGAAGAGGTCCTGAGTTTACTTGGGAACGAGAGGATCAGATGAAACAAAAGTATCCACACTTGTTTCTCGATGACGCAAAATAGGTACAATTTTAAAATTTCGGGACGAAATTTATTTAACGGGTAGGTACTGTAATGACCCGCATTTTTCCGATCATTCTATACTTATAAGATTAACATTTACATAAATTAAACTTACCAACATGATAAGCAATCCAAATTGTTGAGAATTATGTTTTGAAAAGAGTCTTACACAACGTTTGACCGTCTAGTTGACCGATGATATCACGAACTATATAACATATGATAATTATACGTTTGTGTATATATATGTATATATACATATTTAACATGATCTAAGAATGTTGTAATATCTCATTTTGTATTAATAACAATAAGTTAAAAGTATATTTTAAAACTACTAACTTAAGTTTTCAAAACGATAACCATACGTAACGTTATTTGACATAAATACTTATGACCTATAATATTTATACATATATCGTATATGTAATGTATTTAATCACTTTTTAAGGACTTAAATACATAAAACAATATAAGTGTATTCACAAAAGATAGCTATATTTGAATTCTCGTTCCGTTTTCACAAGATTTCTATACGTATATCTAGAGTACATGTACCCGTATCATACCTAGCTTTTATACGTATTTACTATTGGTATATACACATCAAATCACCACCAACCAGCCCTTATTCATGCCCTAGGTATAAGGTAATTGAATTTGGAAGCAAGTATGACAAATTGCACAAAAGAACAACCTAAAATTTTGTCCATGTTCCCCCCCCCCCCATTCACGTTTTTAATGGGGGTATTCTCACCTCATTTTGGTTCAACTTCTATCATCATTTCTCTAGCTAAACACACACACTTACTAGCCTCATGTCTCTCTAAGAACTCCAGCAAAAATCCTCTCAAGAATCACCTTAAACACCACCATAACAAGATCAAACAAAAACACTACAAAAATACAACTTTCAATTCAAGTTTATGTCTTAAGTTGCTTCCAATCTTTCATCCAATTTCATCACTCTTTTGGTTCTAGGTTTTTACTTCTCTTTTACAGCAATCTTGTCCAAGTAACTTGAGGTAGTAACTTTGTTCATAACCTTATTTGATTCATATATATATAACTATCTTATTTTATGGTATAAAACTTTAACAACAAGAACATAGTTTGAATGTTTTCAAACTTGTTTACAAACTAAATAGATCCTTCTAACTTAAATTTTAAAATACTTCAAGACCTGTAATATATCATAAATATATTCTAATTTAACAAGGTATAACTTGGTTTTTCAAAGAACACCTTAAAAACTGTTTTTACGACGTCGGAGTGCAACCGGGGGCTGTTTTGGGTTGGATAATTAAAAACTATCTTGAACCTTGAATTGGAGGTTTATTTTCTAGAAAAATGATATTTATTATGAATATGATAACACATAAAAATTTCATGATTTAACTCAAAGTATAAGTATTTTTAGAAAAATAATTATTTAAGGTTGTTTACATGATGAAAAATGATTAACTTCATAAGTTTAACCAAAGTTTGACCTATGACCTGTGATTTTGAATACAAACTAAGGTATTTACAGTTTATAGTCTTAAAGAAGAACTCGATCCAAGGAAGTGGCAAGTTGAACCAACGAAAACGGAGTTGTAACGAAGAAACTATGACCAAAACAAGATCGGATATCCAAAACTAGTTTAGCCACGAAAATAATTGGAGAAAAATTAAATGAATCACATCTTTCTAAAATAACATGATATTTTATATATATGTACTCATAATTTAATTTTATATATTTCAGGACCACCCGTAAACAATACGAGAATATTAATCATAAGATCCCATGATTGTACGCAACACGTCATTTGACAACACCGGTACTTTATGTACGCAACACGTCATTTGACAACACCGGTACCGTGGGTCAAGATTAATCCCGACCAATACAAATACGATGGGGTTTTATTTATTTCGATGGGGGTTTTATTTATTAAACACCTAAATATGAACCATTAAAATTGAATTACTAACATCGGACTGCTAACTACGGACTAAGAAATTATTAAAACTATTAAAAGTATAATAAGTATATATATGTGACGATTGTTTAAAATGGAAATATATTGATAAACTATATATGGATAGGTTCGTGATATCAACCGGAGACCAAGTCAAAATATATATATCTTCAAGGCAAAAGTGAGTATATAGTCCCACTTTTAAACTCTAAGTATTTCGGGATGAGAATACATGTATTTTATGTTTTACGTTATGGACACAAGTAACTGAAAAATATATTCTACGTTGAGTTGTACCACTGGCATACTTCCCTGTAGCTTGGTAACTACTATTTACAGCGGTATTGTAAACGCGAATCCTGTTGATAGATCTATCGGGCCTGACAACCCCAACCGGACTGGACGACCAGTATTCAACGGTTGCACAGTACTTCGTTTCGTGACTACACTTGGTACGGTGTAGTAAGATTTCATAATAAAGGGAATATGCGACGTGATTAAATGTTAAGTATGGTTACCAAGTGCTCAACCACTTAGAATATTTTTATTAAAATGTTTACATATGAAATCTTGTGGTCTATATTTATATCGCTGCCGGCATTAAACCTATATCTCACCAACTTTATGTTGACGTTTTAAACATGTTTATTCTCAGGTGATAACTAAAAGCTTCCGCTGCAACATGTTGAATTTAAGCAAGATCTTGAGTATGCATATTTGTGTCAAAAATAAAACTGCATATCCGAGGAATTGTAATGTAAAATATGCTAGAAATCGTATTGTTATCATCACATCTAAAGTTTGTAAGTCTAAGATTATCGCTAAACGATAATCATCTTTATATTGTCTAAAGCTTGTATTAACATAAGAGTTATGGTTTGTAATGTAAATAAATGCAGTTGTTCTTTTAAAAATGTCGCATATAGAGGTCAATACCTCGCAATGAAATCATACGTTATCTAACTCGTTCTTATGATTAAGGACGGGTTATGACAATATATATATCGTCATGTCGTTTTTACAAGTTTTAACGTTCGTGAATCGCCGGTCAACTTGGGTGGTCAATTGTCTATATGAAACATATTTCAATTAATCAAGTCTTAACAAGTTTGATTGCTTAACATGTTGGAAACATTTAATCATGTAAATATCAATCTCAATTATTATATATAAACATGGAAAAGTTCGGGTCACTACAGCCACAGTCTGATTGGTGGCGTTTTAAAACCACCGTAAGGAGAGCAACAAAGGTACTAGCAAGGAGTTGTAGTATTGGGTGATTTGATGGGTTTTAGCAAAGGTGGTGGTGTTACTTTGATTCTTGTCGACAATAAACAGAAAAATAAGCATAGAAGTTTCAGTTGATAGCAATGGTTGAATGATGGTGGTGGTGTGCTTAGGAAGGGAAACCGGATTGGATAAGTTTGATGGTGGTCGATCCACAAGCAAGTGGGTTTGTTCTTGGTTTATGAATTCGTATGGTGATTTATGGTTGAAGGTGTTGATCACTAAGATGACGTTAGGGTGGTGATTTAGTGGTGATTCACGAAGAAGAAATAGAGAGAAGATAAAGTGATTGGTGATCGAAAATTTTGCAGTAATTTTACATGAGTTAGATGTATGTAGTGGGTTATAATTGCTGAAACAGGAATCTATCAAGTCGTGTATTGTTGTGAAGATATTAGTCGACAAAGAGATCACGAATAAGAAAAGGAAGGACAGAACAAGAGAGAAAATACAAAACTTCATTCTGATTTATAACAGAATTTGGATTATTCATTTGTTTTGGATCTTGATTTGTACTAGATAGATTCAAAGGATCAATTAAACACAGTAAAGAAGACATAAGAAAACTGGTTACGCTCCTGTATTTGTAACTGTATATAAATATGTATTCGTATCTGTATGTATATAGGTATATTTATACAACCGTATTTATATAATTTAGTAATTATATATTATAATTAGTTCTTTTATTAATAATAATACTTTCAATAATAATAAAAATAACAATAATAATGTTAACTGCAAGTATAATGTTAATTATTAACAATATTATTAATAATGATATTAATAATATTATTGATAATAATAATAAATTATATTATAATAATACAATAATTATAATAGTTTATTGATTTTAATAATACTGATTATACTAACAATGTTAATAATATTATTAGTATTGATAATAATAATTAATAATAATAATAAAGATATTAGTAATGATAACAATAATATTAATAATAATGAAACATATCAAATGCATCAACTTCCATAATATTATTAATAATACTGATATTAATATTAATATTAATATTAATATTTATAATGATAATGAAAATTATTAATATTAATATGACAACTATATTTTAACTTGTATTATATATATCATTAATTATGTAATAACATTCATATATAATATGATTACCTTGATTGAATATTTATCATTTATAAATTTTATATATATATATATATATATATATATATATATATATATATATATATATATATATATATATATATATATATAAACATGTTTTAAATACACGTTGCAAATTATTTTAACAACCAATATCAATTTATGTTATTTAAACAAGACAATTCAATAATCAAGTTATTTTATATCGAACATCGTTTTCGCACGTTTGAAAATAGATCAATCAAGTAGTATTAAATTCCATTCTCCATTAACATTTGTCTGACACTAGCTAAATGATACTTTGTTCTCATTTGAAAATCACTTTAACACTTATTCCGAATACCGTTAAAATGAAACGATATCTCAAATCAATGTGGACCTCATAACAGAGACTCGTAATCATAGTTCAATGTATCTGATAAATCAATCATTTGATATTATCCTTTAATCTCGTCGATAACTATAATAACTTATATCGAAAGAAAATACGTTCATGTGAAGTATTATATATCTAATACTTGTTAACCTTTTCAACTAATAAGTATATATTATATATACATATCAATATACACATAAATGTTCGTGAATCGTTAGGCATGGTTAAAGGGCATTTGATTACATGAATATAAATTTCAAAACTTTCGAGACTCAACAATACAGACTTTGCTTATCGTGTCGAAAACATATAAAGATTAAAGTTTAAATTTGGTCGGAAATTCCCGGGTCATCACAGTACCTACCTGTTAAAGAAATTTCGTCCCGAAATTTGAGTGAGGTGGTCATGGCTAACAATAAAAATGTTTTCATGACGAATATGAGTTGATAAATTGAGTTTTATTATCATTGAGTAATATGGATAAAAATAATTCGATTATTCAAAGAGTACGAATGAAGTTATTACAAAAGAGTGAAATAGGAAAGTAAATATTCATCTTAACTTTTGACAGAGTCAGGGTTGAATTTAGAAAATAAGGTGCGTCTTAAGTTTTGACGTAGTCTGGTTTGAATTCCGGAATTCAAGGGATTTAAAGAAATTCTTTGAAATCTAAATAAGATATGATTCTTCTGAAAAAGAGGAAACTAGGATCTCTTTTATTAAATTTGATGATCTGCCTCGATTGCTCTATCAAGTAATTTCATTATAAATTAAGCTTCTTCCGTTCCATTATTCTCACCATTCCTATACTTTCCTTCTTAGTTCATACATCCAGAGATGGTGAAAATGCTTAATACAGTTCTAATCCTTGATATTCTCCTAATTATCATTTCTGTCATCCTTCTTTTCAATCTTCCACCAGAAGAATCTGTTTACTTTTACTATTACCTTAGGGTAATACTATTCTTAATTCTACCGTGTCTCTATATCGCTATTCGTATTAATATCCACGGTTTGTAACTTCCGTGTTGTTATCGAGTTTTATATCTTTCCTTATGTTTCAGAGTTCTTTGTCTTTTTACTCTCTTCTCGACTCCTAGTAAATCGAGTAATGGTCCAGAATTTGTAGATATTAACTTCAGAATGAACATAGTTAACGTTCTAAGATAGAAATTGTAATAGCACGATCTTGATTAGCTGAATTACCAGAATTCAAAAGAAAGGATAGAACTATCAGGAAGATATATTCTCGATATGTTTGAAAATTAGATAGAATGTAAGAGTCGTATAACATGGCACATGATGACGTTATAGTCTGTGAATCATCATGTTTCATTAGAAACTCAGCATGACTTACTGTAATATAATCACGTTGATCAAGTGTCATTATATTATACTAACTCATGCATCAATTTCCAACACTACTTCAAAATCATTCATAATTCAAACTCAAATTTTAAAGAAATTTAAAAAAAAAAAAAAAACACTACAGTAGTTTCCTTTATGAGGTAATGTAGATATCACGAAGAGATAAATAATTTTGGACGAGAATATTTATGAAAATATCTTCAAAAATATCGAAGATATTTATGATGATATTTTGGAATTTCTAGGTTCGATGGTCGATGAAGAAAGATTTTCCGCAAGATTTTAACATGACTTCGGAACAAGATATTCTCTAAAGATTTCAACGGATCCAGAATTACCTGGATTCTTTGAATATAAGGTATGGTCCTTGTATTTGTCCTTGGTCTCCTTTGTGGTTAGCTCAATCCATTTTCCAGTTCCAACTTTTCTGAACTTTGCCAACATACTATTTTTTATCATCACTTTCGACTATTAAGGTCGTTTACGGTTGTCTACAGTTTCTGTTGCTTCATTTAGCTTTTTCAGAATTTGGAGTATTGATTCATTCACTGGGTACTTTTCATAATTTCAGAATGGAAGATCATAATTCTAAGAGATAGATGTTATATGTATACATATAACTGTTGATATAGAACCACTGGGAGATGTCAAAATACTGATTGTTGATTCTCGATAATTGGTATGGCAAATTTTTTTTTTTTACAAGATGCGGATAAGTATATGATAGGGTTTTAATGGACAGATATAATGGTTTTTCGGAGAGATTTAAGTCAGTGAGTAATGAAGTTGCTGGTAAATTTACTGCTAATGTGGTGGGATATAAATGGTTCTCCAGTAACGATGACGAAGGGGCAAACGTATATATCAAAGTTATAATAAGACTCATTTGAATGAAAAATCGATGTTGATTTGCTGGAGCTGTGACAAAATTGTCTAATTTGAAAAAGAATTGCAAAGTTATTTTCGGTAATAACAATGTCAAAGGAGCTTGTACAGATACGTGTTAAATGTTTACTCAGGTTCCGAGTGTTTTCAGGTGCATAACTATATGCATCAATCTTTTTCTTCCGTAGATGAAGCGCGGTTGGTTCATCCTATCAATTGAGGTGTTTTCAAGAATCATGAAAGGTTTGAACGCAGATTACAATCGTCAAGATACAGATGAGGTTTAAGATGAGATCAAGTGGCAAACTTGAAGATATGTTTAGTTTCATATGTTATAATCAATATTTTAATTCATTTTAATTATCCAATGTCGACAGTCCATATTTGATAGTCCACAATTAACAGTCCGATAATACATATATAGCTTAATATATAATATCCGAATTAATTAATACGTATCGGGACCCGTGTACATGTCTCAGACTCGATCACAACTCAAAGTATATATATTATTATAGAATCAACCTCAACCCTGTATAGAGAACTCGATCATTACTGCATATAGTGTGTCTATGGTGATTCCAAATAATATATATAGATGCATCGATATGATATGTCAAAACCTTGTATACGTGTCCCGATATTTAAAGTGCGTAAAATAAATAACAGGAATTAAATAACGATAACTAAAGTGCATAAAGTAAATAACAGAAATTAGATGACAATAAATAAAATTGCGGGAATGTAAATTGCGATAATTAAATTGCAATAAATAAAATGCGATAAATAGAATGTAATCAGTTAGCTAGGAACAGTTATCTGGAACAGTTAGCATGGTTTCTTAACAAAATTCCATATTGTTAATTAGTCTGTTTCTAATCAATTTTTATTGTGTCCATTATTTCTTCATTATGCCACTTGTTGGATTCTGGTAAGTAAAAATCCAAATATGAAATTGAATTTGAATGAAAATGGTTATTCTGTGGTGAACGGATTCGTATATCGATAGATGTAGGTAGGATGGTAATCGACCGTTGAATCAGATTCGAAGACTGTACAATGTAACTTATTAATGTGAAATCTTAAATATTTCTCGGGTATTACCTACCCGTTAAAATATTTTTACCATTAACAGTTTGTACGAAAGAATTTTTAATCACAATCTTTATGAAAATATATTTACATATATATTTTCTTCAGATGTAATTATGGATTTAATGAGTCAATGTGATATTAAACTCATCAGATTTACGATTATAACTATGATACATAATCTCTAAAACATTAGAGTTTACATAATCATCATGTCGAACGAATATAAATGATGTAGAATGATTTGTGGAACGATAATTATACTCGAGGTACAGAATGAGATGTTGAGGCATGGATTGTTGAAACTTGGGTTGTTGGTGGTACTGGTGCCATTGGTGCTAAGGCTGGTGATGTTACTGGTGTTAGTGATACTGTTGATGATTGCAAATTATATACCGTGCTCTCTAAAGTTAATACTCGAGCTCGGAGTTCTCTAACTTCTTCTACTAACCCGAGTTGTTTATCAATGTGAGGTAGAGGTCGGATATCTTCTCTAGTTCCATTAATGGTAGTTTCAAGACGAAAAATTCTTTCAAATAGGGTATAAACGGTATTGCGAACGGGTTCGCCGGTGAGCGGGTCAAGTACTCCAAGGTTAGGTGGTAGATTTGATTCATGATATGGAGTACCTTCTTCCTTTCTCCATAGGGTGAGTATGTCGCGAACCCATCCCCATTTTCTCCAGTAATCACGGTAGTTGATTGGTTGGTGTGCTCCTGTCACGCTGTCTTCGGAGTCAGAGGAACTTGGTCGATTCGTAGAGGCCATCTTAAACGATCTCAGGAAAGATTTTTGGTATGAGGAGTTTAGTGGCATCAATTGATAGTTAGATGGTATTCTCAATGCATAATTTGCATAGATATATATAGTACCAGGATCCCTTAAATTAAGGAGAAATTTACGAGATATCAGGCAAGGTCTACAGTAACAGATACACTAAGATATGAATTGTCAGATACGCTAAGATATGAATTTTGTCTATACACTATTCATGCAGTCAATGCAGTAAAATGTGTCTAGACTAAGAATAATGAGTAGGTAATTTCCTAAGGATGATAAGAAGATGTTTTCCGATAAAAATGATAAGCAAAACTTTTGACATGCAGACACGGTCGAAGTCCAGACTCACTAATGCATCCTAACAACTTATCAGTTAGACACACTAATGCAGACATGGTTCGCTAAGACCACCGCCCTGATACCAACTGAAAGGACCCGTCCTAATCCATCCGGACGAAGTCCATATCGATTATAAACGATTCACAACAGTTGATTACATCGCGAGGTACTTGACCTCTATATGATACATTTTACAAACATTGCATTTGTTTTTGAAAAGACAATCTTTCATTACACCGAAAGTTGATGGCATACATACCATTTCATAATATATCTAACTATAATTGATTTAATAATACTCTTGATGAACTCAACGACTCGAATGCAACGTCTTTTGAAATATGTCATGAATGACTTCAAGTAATATATCAAAGATGAACAAATGCACAGCGGAAGATTTCTTTCGTACCTGAGAATAAACATGCTTTAAAGTGTCAACCAAAAGGTTGGTGAGTTCATTAGTTTAACATAAATAATCATTTGATAATTTTAATAGACCACAAGATTTCATATTTCAATTTCTCATAAACATACGTCCCATGCATAGAGACAAAAATATCATTCATATGGATTGAACACCTGGTAACCGACATTCACAATATGCATATAAGAATATCCCCATCATTCCGGGATCCTCCTTCGGACATGATATAAATTTCGAAGTACTAAAGCATTCGGTACTTTGGATGGGGCTTGTTGGGCCCGATAGATCTATCTTTAGAGTTCGCGTCAATTAGGGTGTCTGTTCCCTAATTCTTAGATTACCAGACTTAATAAAAAGGGCATATTCGGTTTAATACTCCAACCATAGAATGTAGTTTCGATTACTTGTGTCTATTTCGTAAAACAGTTATAAAAGCAGCGCATGTATTCTCAGTCCCAAAAATATATATTGCAAAAGCATTTAAAAAGGGATTAATGAAACTCACACATATAAATATTATAAAACAGTTACTCCGTAATAAAGCATTTGCATGTATTCTCAGCCCAAAAATGTAATGAGTAAAAAGGGAGCAAATGAAACTCACACATATAAATATTGTAAAATATTTAATAAAGCATTTGCATGTATTCTCAGCCCAAAAAGGTAAAGAGTAAAAAGGGCAAATGAAACTCACCATACTGTATTTTGTAGTAAAAATACATATGACGTCATTTAACAAGTGTAGAGTTAACCTCGGATTCACAAACCTATATCATTTATGTATATATTAACACACATAATTGTAATCGTACAAATATATATATATATATATATATATATATATATATATATATATATATATATATATATATATATATATATATATATATATATATATATATATATATATATATTTATTTATTTATTTATTAGTTATATCATTTTCATATTAATAACTTATATGTTTCATATATCCTTTTTATATATAAAAATATTACTTTTGTTATGTTACATGTATTAAATATATTTTGGTGTATATACATATATATATCGTTTGTTTGTTAAAATTATAATAAGATTAAAATAATATTAGTAATGGTAAAAATAATAATAATGATACTAGAGTTAGAATTGATACTTAAATAAAAATGATACATTTAATAAAATAATGATTTTTAATAATAATGAGTACTAATATTAATAACTATGAAAATAATAATTTTACCAACAATAATAATGATACTAACATTTATATTTTTAATAACATAATAATAATAATAATTACTAATAACAATAACAATAATATTAGTAATAAGTAATAATAATAATAATAATAATAATAATAATAATAATACCTTAGAAGCATTAAAAAGAATTAAAGTGCCCGAGACGAGAATCGAACCCATAACCTCTCGAACACCCACACCAACACCCAGCCATCACGCTACTGCGTGTTTTTCTGATTAATACCCTTTCCAAAAACATTATAACTCGTTTTCTATTTATTCCTATTTCTTCTTCTAACAACAAAACCCCATTAACATCTTCATCATCATACTCTATTATCATGATTTCATTATCACATAATCATCTTCAATAACGCATCATCATTCGTTATTTTATGTATCACATCATCATCATTCGGGTTTTAAAAAAAATATTACCATTATCGTTTTTAAAAAAAAAATATAACTCATCATCATCATCTTCACAATATCATATATCATGATCATATTCATCGCCAACCTTCATCGTTTCATGATTATTACCGTCCAACATCATCATCTATCATCATCTATCATCCCTAACATTATCAAAGCATCCTCATCATCGTTGTACAATAGGAACATAAAAGAAACAGAAATTTACAGCTGCAATATGGAAGTCGATTACGGTTTCACAGAAAGTGTTTATGGCAGTAACAATGATCAGACGTGGGTCTCAGTTGGCCCAATAATAGCTCATCAGAATAAAACAAGTCTATTAGAAATTAACAAGTCCAAAAGAAAAGATGGTTGTTTGGTTTTACTTTAGGCCCGAATATTTAAGCAAGGAAAAGGTTTTAGATTGATCGAGTACTACTTCAATTAGATCAGATGGTGGGGTTAATTGTTTGGAAACTTTCGGCCAAAAGGATAAGTAGTGGCACTTTAATAATGGCCACATCCCATTCACTTTACAATATTAAAATCATTCATGTTGCAATATAATTAAACCGAAAGGAAACACCTTGCTCACTTATTTTAACAACCATGATCGATAGCTGAAGATTGATGTTTGATTAACGGTTTACATCGATGGCCACAGTCTGATTGGTGGCATTTTAAAACCACCGTAAGGAGAGCAACAAAGGTACTAGCAAGGAGTTGTAGTATTGGGTGATTTGATGGGTTTTAGCAAAGGTGGTGGTGTTACTTTGATTCTTGTCGACAATAAACAGAAAAATAAGCATAGAAGTTTCAGTTGATAGCAATGGTTGAATGATGGTGGTGGTGTGCTTAGGAAGGGAAACCGGATTGGATAAGTTTGATGGTGGTCGATCCACAAGCAAGTGGGTTTGTTCTTGGTTTATGAATCCGTATGGTGATTTATGGTTGAAGGTGTTGATCACTAAGATGACGTTAGGGTGGTGATTTAGTGGTGATTCACGAAGAAGAAATAGAGAGAAGATAAAGTGATTGGTGATCGAAAATTTTGCAGTAATTTTACATGAGTTAGATGTATGTGGTGGGTTATAATTGCTGAAACAGGAATCTATCAAGTTGTGTATTGTTGTGAAGATATTAGTCAACAAAGAGATCACGAATAAGAAAAGGAAGGACAGAACAAGAGAGAAAATACAAAACTTGATTCTGATTTATAACAGAATTTGGATTATTCATTTGTTTTGGATCTTGATTTGTACTAGATAGATTCAAAGGATCAATTAAACACGGTAAAGAAGACATAAGAAAACTGGTTATGCTCCTGTATTTGTAACTGTATATAAATATGTATTCGTATCTGTATGTATATAGGTATATTTATACAACCGTATTTATATAATTTAGTAATTATATATTATAATTAGTTCTTTTATTAATAATAATACTTTCAATAATAATAAAAATAACAATAATAATGTTAACAGCAAGTATAATGTTAATTATTAACAATATTGTTAATAATGATATTAATAATATTATTGATAATAATAATAAATTATATTATAATAATACAATAATTATAATAGTTTATTGATTTTAATAATACTGATTATACTAACAATGTTAATAATATTATTAGTATTGATAATAATAATTAATAATAATAATAAAGATATTAGCAATGATAACAATAATATTAATAATAATGAAACATATCAAATGCATCAACTTCCATAATATTATTAATAATACTGATATTAATATTAATATTAATATTAATATTTATAATGATAATGAAAATTATTAATATTAATATGACAACTATATTTTAACTTGTATTATATATATCATTAATTATGTAATAACATTCATATATAATATGATTACCTTGATTGAATATTTATCATTTATAAATTTATATATATATATATATATATATATATATATATATATATATATATATATATATATATATATATATATATATAAACATGTTTTAAATACACGTTGCAAATTATTTTAACAACCAATATCAATTTATGTTATTTAAACAAGACAATTCAATAATCAAGTTATTTTATATCGAACATCATTTTCGCACGTTTGAAAATAGATCAATCAGGTAGTATTAAATTCAATTCTCCGTTAACATTTGTCTGACACTAGCTAAATGATACTTTGTTCTCATTTGAAAATCACTTTAACACTTATTCCAAATACCGTTAAAAAGAAACGATATCTCAAATCAATGTGGACCTCATAACAGAGACTCGTAATCATAGTTCAATGTATCTGATAAATCAATCATTTGATATTATCCTTTAATCTCGTCGATAACTATAATAACTTATATCGAAAGAAAATACGTTCATGTGAAGTATTATATATCTAATACTTGTTAACCTTTTCAACTAATAAGTATATATTATATATACATGTCAATATACACATAAATGTTCGTGAATCGTTAGGCATGGTTAAAGGGCATTTGATTACATGAATATAAATTTCAAAACTTTCGAGACTCAACAATACAGACTTTGCTTATCGTGTCGGAAACATATAAAGATTAAAGTTTAAATTTGGTCGGAAATTCCCGGGTCATCACATGTAACATCCCAGGTAAACGTTCCCCGTAGCATGATATTGTCCGCTTTTCCCGTAGACGCACGAATTTCTCTTGGTAACCACACACGACGAGCACTTTCCCAGGAAGTCACCCATCCTGATAGTGCTCTCGCCTGAGCACGCTTAACTGCAGAGTTGTAAGACCCGTTTATTTGTAGTCTACATAAGTGTAGTTGCTGTACTTGAAGTGGGGTTTTGGTTGTACATATTAAAAAGAATGCAGAAAACTGGTCTGGGCGTTTGGCGCGCCGCGCCATTGTTCTGTGACAGATTCCTTTTTAATTAGATATTTTTAGGGCTTTTTGGTAATTACACATGGGGGCCCGAATTAAAGGTGTTAGATCAGTTTTGGAGCCTCATTAACTCTATTTTCATCTACTTCACCTCTTCCAAATTTATTTAGTGAGAGAAAGGATTTTCTAGAGTGAGAGAACTCAAATCAAGGAAGAAGAAGCCGATTTCGGGTCTAAGTGCGAGCTTTAAAGTTGTTCATCTATCCTCTAGCTACGTTTTGATTGTAGTGGTATGCGCTAATCTTGATTTCCTAATTTAATTTTGTGAAAGGGTTAGTGTTAGGGTTAATGGTGAAATTAAAACCCACTTTGTTAGTAAATTGGGTGTTTTGGATGAATTTGGGTCATGTAGACCTAAAGATGATTAACTAGGGTTTTTCAAAGTATTAATTGATGTTTATGAGCTTAATTTAGTTAGTAAATTACTAGCACACCTAGAGATAAGTAAATGGGCGTTGTGTGGGTTAGTGGATGATCCGAAATGGGTGTGTTGACCTTAATTTGGTCAAATGGGTCAAAATGGACCTAAGTAAGTTAATGTTGTTGTGCAATGCATAGACCTTGTGTTGAAATGCGTTTTAAACCTAACTTGGCTAATGATTAGGGTTTTGGGGATGTTAACCCAAATATTAGGGTTAAGGGTGTAAATGGGTCGAAATTGCACCATGGGTCAAGATAACACTAGAATGGAGGTTTAGTTGGGTGACCAACTTGAGTTTGTGATTGATATTACGTATAATGTAATAGGTACGTTATATTGAAGATTTCCGAGCTTGATTATCTCTCATCAAGAGTTTGAGGTGAGTGGAAAATCTATATATGTATGTATATGATTTACGTGCCGTATTAATGGTGTCACATAGCCATTTTATGACCATAGTTGTGAGACATAGCCCTTTTGTCCACGTTTTATATTTATGCACATAGCTGTGTTTGTGCATATAGTGGCGAGTAATAGCCGTGTTTTACTCCCACGTTATTATCCGAGTTATTGTGCACATAGCCGTGTTTGTGTACATGACTGTAAGTAATAGCCGTGTTTTACTCACACGTTGATCAAGTGATTCTGTAGCCGTTTTTGGGAACACTTGTGGGTGATGCCATAGCCGTTTTTGGAACACCTCAGGGGTTAGCATACCATAGCCGTTTTTGGGAGCTAACGGTTGTTAAGAACATCGATGAATTGTTTCGCGAAGTCATTCCCTTGCGAAGATTTTGGTTAACCATGGTTTATAGTTGTTGACGTTAGCATTTAATTATTATTATGAATATTATGCTATTGATGTTGCTAGTTGTACGAACTGACGATACTAGCTTGTTTATTGAGACGTTATGCGTTTGTATGCATTATATGATATCGTGGATGCGAGTAGGTAATTTTTATATGCATGTATATATTTATTCTACTCACTAAGCGTTAGCTTACCCTCTCGTTGTTTACCATTTTATAGGTTCCGGCGTGGATAAGGGTAAGGGCATACGGTTGGATTAGAGATCCCGCTTGTTAGGGGACGCCTTTTGGATGTGTTAGCTTTTGGAGTTTGACCATGACTTGGGTAGTTTAATCCCAAACACCATGCTCATCGTGTCGTTTGGTACTTAAACTTTTGGGTGGTCGAAACTCACGTTACGTATTAAACTCGTAAAACGGCCAAAGTGGGCCCCGCTTTGTAAAACTTATTTTATGATTGAATTGTGTTAGTTTTACATGTTTGAATATGTTGCTAAAAGCGTTTTGTCTAATTATGTCGGGAAGTGGCCGATCTTTTTCGCGTTTCATGACTTTTGGGACAGACCAGTTTGGCGCCTGTTCCAGCAAAAAAAAATTATTTGTTATTTTTACGCGGGTTGTTCGTGGTTTGGTTTGGGTCGTTACAAGTGGTATCAGAGCATGGTCTAAGGGATTTAGGCGACTTGAGATAGGTGCCTAGACTTAGACTTCATTGTGTGTACGCTTTATGCGGGACTTGTAGGACTTTGGGTCTAATCGGGAATTGTTAGTGTCTTGATTTATGTGAACTAACATTGTTCAAATTTATTTGTGTTGTGTTTAGCAATCATCAAGCGAGATGGACGTTGTACTAGCGAGTTAATGCGACGTGTTCGGTTTCCAATTATTAGCTACAATTGTTACAGGTTCAAATCGTGTCAAACAAGCGATGTACGATGATTGTTGAGCAAGATGGGGTAGTGTGGTGTATATGTATATACATATGTGTTAAGTCCTTTTCGTTTTGTTGCTTAATTTACTTCATTTTATAGAATGAAGATGAGAAATGGACACGACACCAATGACAGAAGTACGAGTGAGGACGTTGAACTCACGGCCAAGGTTGAGGCCATCTTTAAAAGGCTAAAGAAGGATTTTCTTGACGACGTCTGAAAGGTCTTCCAAGAGTCGGTCGATGGACAAGTGACCGAAATGATCAATGATCGAATGAAAGCCGCAATAGAGGAGGCTTTAGAGGCTAGAAAAATTTATCCTTGAGGCGAAGGGGGTGAAGGTAATGGTGGGGGTGGAAGGCGGGACTTCCACTACAAAAATTTCAAGGATACTCAACCTCCGATGTTTAATGGGGTGAGGGATCCATTGAAAAGCACCTGTTGGATTTCCAATATCGAGGGAGCGTTCCGTACTGCGGAGTGTCCTCCCGAGAAGAAGACGAGGTATGGGTCTAGCATGTTGCGCGAAGAGGGTAAGTTGTGGTGGGACGATAAAATCAAATTATATGGTGAAGAGCAATGCATGTGCTTGACATGGGAGGAGTTTAAGAAAGAATTTTTCCAAGAATACCGAACTTCTTCCGATCTTGAAAAAATCCGGGACGAGTTGCACAATTTTCAACAAGGTTCAATGGACTTGGATACTCTCAAGTCTACCTTCTTGGAAAAGACTCGTTTTTGTCCGGAGTATGTTGGCGATGATCACAAGTTGATGCTAGATTTTTACCGTACTTTAAGTGACGAGTTGAAGGGTAAGATTAGCCGAGGTATGGCTAAGTCTTTTGAAGATTTGTACGAATTGGCTAGGGGTTTTGAGCCGGAGGTTCCAAGAAAGAGTGATTTCGCTTTTTTCAAAAGAAAGTTTGAAGGTTCTAGTCATTCTAACTTTTCAAACAAGAAAAACAAGAACAAGAAGGGGTCCGAAAGCGTCGGAAGTGTGAAGAAGGGTGGTTCAAATACTTTTGTGCCTACTTGTTATAGTTGTGGGAAGTCGGGTCATTACGCCCGTGATTGTTTGACCAAGTCGGTCACGTGTTTTAATTGTGGAAAGAAGGGGCACAAGAGGCCGGAATGTCCCGATTTGAATAATGATCATGTCAAGAAGTTAGAAAAGGCGGCGGGCACGGCTAGGGGTCGCAACTATTTGATGACAAATGAGGAGGCCAAGCAATCCAACGAAATTGTTTCAGGAACTTTTATGGTTAACTCTAATCCGGCAAGGATCCTATTTGATAGCGGTGCAAATTTGTCGTTTGTATCTTCAAAATTTGTGCCTAGACTTAATAGACCGTTAGCTAAGTTAAGTTGCTCGGTGGAAGTCGAAATAGCGGAAGGCAAGATGGTGCTAGTGGTTGATGTGTGTAAAAATTGTGATGTCATTTTTGGTGCCGAAAACTTTTAGATTGATCTTATCCCGATGACTTTGGGCGATTTCGATATCGTTGTTGGTATGGATTGGCTCGATCATAATAGAGCCGATATTGCATGCCTTGAAAAATTTATTCGTGTAAAGGCCCCAAGTGGGGGAGAGTTAATTATTCACGGTGATAAGCGTAGAAGACTTGTGCCGATATGCACTTTTGCACGAGCACGTCGTCTCCTCGGTAGTGGTGGCATGGCCTTTCTTGCCCATGTTGTTGATACTCGTGATGAGTCACCACCCATTCGTGAAATTTCGGTGGTTAGTGAATTCGAAGACGTTTTTCCGGACGAGTTACCGGGTGTTCCGGCAGAAAGATAAGTTGAATTTCGCATTGAGTTGGTTCCGGGGGCTACCCCCATTGCTAAAACTCCTTATCATTTAGTGCCGACAGAAATGCAAGCGTTGTTAAATCAAACCCAAGAGTTGCTTGAGAAGGGTTTTATTCGACCGAGTGCTTCGCCATGGGGCGCTCCGGTGTTATTCGTGAAAAAGAAGGATGGAAGTATGCGGATGTGCATCGATTATCGGGAGTTAAATAAAGTGACGATCAAGAATCGTTATCCATTATCTCGGATTGACGATTTGTTTGACCAACTCTAAGGTGCAACGTTTTTCTCTAAAATCGACCTACGGTCCGGCTATCACCAAATGCGTGTCCGTGAGGAAAGATATCGAGAAAACGGCTTTTCGAACGCGTTATGGGCATTTTGAGTTTGTACTTATGCCTTTCGGTCTTACAAATGCACCGGCGGCATTCATGGACCTTATGAATCGAGTGTGCCAACCTATGTTGGACAAGTCGGTGATTGTGTTCATTGACGACATACTAGTTTACTCGAAAAGTATGAAAGAACATGAACGTCATTTGCGTGAGGTGTTGAAGACTTTACGAAAGGAGAAGTTGTATGCTAAGTTCGCCAAATGTGAATTTTGGCTAAGGAAGGTTCAATTCCTTGGCCACGTTGTGAACAAAGATGGTATTCAAGTAGATCCGGGGAAGATCGAGACGGTGAAGAGTTGAAGACAACCGACTACGCCTACGGAGGTCCGAAGTTTTCTCGGATTGGTCGGTTATTATCGTCGGTTTATCCAAGAGTTTTCTAAGATCGCTTCTTCGTTGACGAAATTGACGAGGAAGAACGCGAGATTTACTTGGGAGAACGAGCAAGAAATTTCTTTTCAATTGCTAAAAGAGAAATTGTGTCAAGCTCCGGTGTTAGTGTTGTCGGAAGGAGTGGAAGACATGACGGTTTATTGTGATGCTTCGTTAAATGGGCTCGGGTGTGTTCTAATGCAAAGAGGTAAAGTCATCGCTTATGCCTCTTGACAACTAAAGGAACACGAAACGAGATATCCGACTCATGATCTTGAGTTGGCGGCGGTTGTGCATGCGTTAAAAATTTGGCGCCATTACTTGTATGGTGTCAAGAGTACGATTTATTCGGATCATAAGAGTTTGAAACACCTCTTCAATCAACGAGATTTGAATTATCGCCAACGTAGGTGGATGGATGTGGTGAAAGATTATGATTGCGAAATACTTTATCTTCCGGGCAAGGCGAATGTGGTCGCGGATGCGTTAAGTCGAAAGAGTCATCACCCGGCGTTACGATTGGGATTGTTACGTATGATTATTACTAACGATTTTCTTGAAAAACTTGGTGTGATTCAAATAGAGGCTTATGTTCACAACAAGCATGCGGAACAAATCATGGGGCAATCGGAGTTCATTAGCATGGGCTCGCGTGGTTTGTTGTCTTTTCAAGGAAGAGTGTGGGTGCCTAAGATGGGTGATTATCGACAAGTGCTACTTGATGAAGCACATAAGTCAAAGTATTCCATTCATCCGGGCGCGACGAAAATGTATCTAGATTTAAGAAAAGATTATTGGTGGCCGGGCATGAAACGTAATGTTGTGAAGTATGGTGAGCAATGCGTCACGTGTTTGCAAGTTAAGGCCGAGCACCAAAAGCCGTATGGTAAGTTACAACCTTTAGAAATCCCAAAATGGAAATGGAAGCACATTACCATGGATTTCATCACAAAGTTACCTAAAATGGCGAGAACCCAATTTGATTCGATTTGGGTGATAGTTGACCGATTGACGAAAAGCGCTTTGTTTCTTCCCATTAAGGAAGCGATATCGTCAGAGACTTTGACTAAGTTGTTTATAAAGGAAGTCGTCTCTCGACACGGAGTTCCTATATCTATTATTTCAGATTGAGATACCCGTTTTACATCTCGGTTTTGGGAAAAGTTTCATGAAGATATGGGAACGCAATTGAAATTGAGCACGGCGTATCATTCTCAAACGAACGGTCAAACCGAACGTACGAACCAAACATTGAAGGATATGTTATGAGCGTGTATTATTGATTTTGGTGGTAGTTGGGATGAGCACTTGCCTTTGGTGGAATTCTCGTACAATAATAGTTATCACACTAGTATTGGGATGCCACCTTACGAGATGCTTTATGGGCGGAGGTGTCGAACTCCGATTTGTTGGGGTGAAGTGGGACAAAAGGAAATTGGGAGCACCGATTTGGTTTTGGAAACAAAAAAAGCAAGATTGTTATGATTCGGGAGCATTTGAAAAAGGCTCAAGATAGACAAAAGTCGTATGCCGACAAGCGTAGACGAACGATCAAATTTCAAGAAGGTGACATGGTGATGCTTAAGGTTTCGCCGTGGAAAGGTATTATTCGATTTCGAAAACGGGGAAAGTTAGCTCCTCGGTTTATTGGACCGTTTAAGGTTTTAGCTCGCGTTGGTGAAGTCGCGTATCGTTTGGAATTGCCCGAAGAGCTTGCGGGGATTCATAATATATTTCATGTTTCCCATCTCCGTAAGTGTCTTGCGGATGATACTTCATGGATGCCATTAGACGAAATTGAGCTAAACAATAAGTTAGAATATGTTGAAGAGCCGATTGCTATACTTGATGAGAAGGTGAAAATGTTGAGAAATAAAGAGGTGAGAACTTTTAAAGTTCAATGGCGTCGTAGTAAAGGTTCCGAGTTTACTTGGGAGCCCGAAGAGTTTGTGTTGGTTTATCTTCCTTCTTGTCATGTGGCGTGGATCGCGAGGACGCGCTCCGATTCAAGTGGGGGAGAGTTGTAAGACCCGTTTATTTATAGTGTACATAAGTGTAGTTGATGTACTTGAAGTGGGATTTTGGTTGTACATATTAAAAATAATGCAGAAAACTGGTCTGGGCGTTTGGCGCGCCGCGCCATTGTTCTGTGACAGATTCCTTTTTAATTAGATATTTTTAGGGCTTTTTGGTAATTACACATGGGGGCCCGAATTAAAGGCTCTAGATCAGTTTTGGAGCCTCATTAACTCCATTTTCATCTACTTCACCTCTTCTAAATTTATTTAGTGAGAGAAAGGGTTTTCTAGAGTGAAAGAACTCAAATCAAGGAAGAAGAAACCGATTTCGGGTCTAAGTGCGAGCTTTAAAGTTGTTCATCTATCCTCTAGCTACGTTTTGATTGTAGTGGTATGCTTTAATCTTGATTTCCTAATTTAATTTTGTGAAAGGGTTAGTGTTAGGGTTAATGGTGAACTTAAAACCCACTTTGTTAGTAAATTGGGTGTTTTGGGTGAATTTGGGTCATGTAGACCTAAAGATGATTAACTAGGGTTTTTCAAAGTATTAATTGATGTTTATGAGCTTAATTTAGTTAGTAAATTACTAGCACACCTAGAGATAAGTAAATGGGCGTTGTGTGGGTTAGTGGATGACCCGAAATGGGTGTGTTGACCTTAATTTGGTCAAATGGGTCAAAATGGACCTAAGTTAGTTAATGTTGTTGTGCAATGCATAGACCTTGTGTTGAAATGAGTTTTAAACCTAACTTGGCTAATGATTAGGGTTTTGGAGATGTTAACCCAAATATTAGGGTTAAGGGTGTAAATGGGTCGAAATTGCACCATGGGTCAAGATAACACTAGAATGGAGTTTTAGTTGGTTGACCAACTTTAGTTTGTGATTGATATTATGTATAATGTAATAGGTACGTTACATTGAAGATTTCCGAGCTTGATTATCTCTCATCAAGACTTTGAGGTGAGTGGAAAATGTATATATGTATGTATATATGCCGTATTAATGGTGTCACATAGCCATTTTGTGACCATAGTTGTGAGACATAGCCGTTTTGTCCACGTTTTATATTTATGCACATAGCCGTGTTTGTGCATATAGTGGCGAGTAATAGCCGTGTTTTACTCCCACGTTATTATCCGAGTTATTGTGCACATAGCCGTGTTTATGTACATGACTGTGAGTAATAGCCGTGTTTTACTCACACGTTGATTAAGTGTTTCCATAGCCGTTTTTAGGAACACTTGGTGGTGATGCCATAGCCGTTTTTAGAACACCTCGGGAGTTAGCATACCATAGCCATTTTTGGGAGCTAACGGTTGTTAAGAACATCGATGACTTGTTTCGCGAAGTCATTCCCTTGCGAAGATTTTGGTTAACCATGGTTTATAGTTGTTGACGTTAGCATTTAATTATTATTATGAATATTATGCTATTGATGTTGCTAGTTGTACGAACTGACGATACTAGCTTGTTTATTGAGACGTTATGCGTTTGTATGCATTATATGATATTGTGGATGCGAGTAGGTAAGTTTTATATGCATGTATATAATTATTCTACTCACTAAGCGTTAGCTTACCCTCTCGTTGTTTACCATTTTATAGGTTCCGGCGTGGATAAGGGTAAGGGCATACGGTTGGATTAGAGATCCCGCTTGTTAGGGGACGCCTTTTAGATGTGTTAGCTTTTGGAGTTTGACCATGACTTGGGTAGTTTAATCCCAAACACCATGCTCATCGTGTCGTTTGGTACTTAAACTTTTGGGTGGTCGAAACTCACGTTATGTATTAAACTCGTAAAATGGCCAAAGTGGGCCCCGCTTTGTAAAACTTATTTTATGATTGAATTGTGTTAGTTTTACATGTTTGAATATGTTGTTAAAAGCGTTTTGTCTAATTATGTCGGAAAGTGGCCGATCTTTTTCGTGTTTCATGACTTTTGGGACAGACCAGTTTGGCGCGCCGCGCGGCCATATGGCGCGCCGCGACATATGCTGTTCTAGCAAAAAAAAATTATTTGTTATTTTTACGCGGGTTGTTCGTGGTTTGGTTTGGGTCGTTACAAGAGTTCTCATGAGATCTGCTGCGCTTGTGGTCCCAAAACGCATCATGCTAGGAAAGGTCTACACACCCTTATAAGGCATGCTTCGTTCCCCTCTCCAACCGATGTGGGACGGATGTAACACGGATGTTACAATCCTCCCCCCAATGGGACACAGCGTCCTCGCTGTGCACGTTTGGTCCGGGGCCTGGCTCTGATACCATCTGTAGCGACCCGACAAGATCGTCATTGATGGCGCCGACTACTTAGGTAACGTTACGTGGTCATAAGTCTTTAAAATAACGTTTGACCAAAATATGTCGCATTCATTTCAAATGTAAAGGTTGTTTAAAGTTTACAAGAATGGTTCAACCATTAGTTACGTTACAAAGTTATAAGTACAAGTGAAACCTATGTGACACAATTTAAAAGTAGCTAAAAGACGCTCCATGTATGCATATATACTCGACATCCAATGCAAGTATCAAAATAATGAACGGAAGCATGTATCACATATCGTTCAAAGACCTGAGAAAAACATAGAAATCTGTTAACGAAAACGTTGGTGAAATCATAGGTTTAAGTAAGTAAGTAAGTAAGTAAGTAAGTACAAATAAACCACAAGATTTGTATCATTGAAATATAGTAAACCATTCTAAAATTTGTTATCACGAGCACCCAATTATCAAGACTTAACGTACCAAGAACCCCATCACAATAGTGTTAGAAGATACACTGTTTCTCGAAAATATATTTCATCCGAATAACGGTAGCGAACCGTCCGAATGAGGGTTTGTCAAACCCATATGGCCATACAACATAAGTTATCGCTTACACCCGGCAAGTAAACTAATGATAATCGAATTGAGGATTTTGTTCTAACTCGTATGTAGAATGTTTGTTTTCGTACTTGTGTTCACTTTGTAAAATGAAACGTTTTTGTTTTCTCATCCCAAATGTAAGTTTAAAAGAGTAAAAGTGGGACTATGATCTCACCTTGAGTGCACGAGTAAATAAAGTACTTCACAAGTAACGTGTGCAAGAACGAGTGCTAGTCTTGACCTAAATAAGTAGGTTGTATCAATAACGGTAAACACGGTTTGTGATGCCCCGTACAAAACCATCGTGTACGATTCATCAACAACAGGATCATTACAAGGTCAAACACTATATGCTGTTTCAAAATAAGTTGGCATTCATGAATAAAGGTGACGTTTTAACCAACGTCAAATGTTTTACAACCAAAATTATGCTTCTATGAACGGAAGCAAGTAATAATAGTACGTGACCCAATGGTCGTTACAAATCATTGTTCAAAAGTAATAAAGTTTGAATGCAAGATAAAATGTTTCATGCGGTGACATCTCTAATAAAGTGCAGCGGAGTCTACAAGGCATGACTAGTACAGCGAAAGCAAGCAAACCTTAAGCACCTGAGAAAAACATGCTTAAAAACGTCAACACAAAGGTTGGTGAGCTATAGTTTAAGTATAACAGTAATGTAAGGTAGGCCACAAGATTTCAGTGCTTCAACAGCGTTTCAAAACAGTATGAAAAGTATATGTATAATCGTGGGCACTTGGTAACTAACTTAACGTTTATCACCCCCTAAAAGTACACTTGGCGAGTGCGTATGTTTACGAAGTATTAAACAGCCGTTAAATGCTAGCGCTACTAGCCCGAGTGGGGATGTCAAACCTTATGGATCCATATCTAAGATTCGCGTTCACCGGTTCAAAGACCAATGACTAAACTGTAGTGACCCGGAAATTTCCGACCAAATTTAAACTTTAATCTTTATATGTTTCCGACAAGATAAGCAAAATCTGTAATGTTGAGTCTCGAAAGTTTTGAAACCTATATTCATGTAATCAATTATCCTTTGACTAGGCTCAACGATTCACGAACATTTATGTGTATATAGATATGTGTGTATATAAATAATAATTTGAAGTATTATATGTTGTTGTTATTAAAAAAATATTAATAAAATAAAAATAGAATATTATAATAATTATTATTTAAAATATATCTATATATATAAATAATATATATTAAAAATAAATATTAAATGATTGTAATACTCGTTTGATATTAATATTAAGTAAGTTAAATTCAAACTTATATGATTTTAAAATAAACGGTGATCCGAAAATAAGTTAAATAAATTATAGGCTTATTAAAAATGTATTAGAAGATATTTGTTAAATTTTAAAAAATTTTATATTTTACTTAGGGTTGAGAGCTAATAATTAAGTTAATTTTTAGTTCATAACTTTAAACAGTTAATGATCATATTTTATACCATAATGATTAGAATAAATAAAGATAATTACTGTGAAAGTTTGGGATTTTTCTGAAGACTTTTTATTCGCCACTGAGTGAACAACGGAGCACGATACACTATTCCGTATTAAAATGTCGATAGTAAATGACTTCTATTATGATGCACGTTTAAGATCTACTATAATTAATTAAAGATTATTATGCTTGTTTCTTATAATCCACTAGCAAACCACTTGTTGTAATATATATATATATATATATATATATATATATATATATATATATACATGTATTCTGTTAGATAGCAAACATCACCACAAATCATAGTCCACTTGTTTTTCTACTTTATGACTATTACACAAGAAATCAAAGACAGATAATGCAAGATGATTGAATGAATTAGATTTACTGTGTTTGATTAAAGTATTAAACTTTATGATATTATATACATAAAGCATACACTTACTTTCACTCACAAGACAAAAACAATTGTGCTTCTGTTTCTCTGCTTCCATTCGACCATCTCTTTTTACATTTAAACATTTCAATATATACAAGCACACAATAGATATAGATATAAACTCTTTTGTTTACCACCTTGGTTCACCACAACCAATCCATTGTGAACCACAACCGCCTTCACCATGATCACTTCCATCACCACCATATCCACTCCACCTCCGGCTTGCATCAACCTATCACCTTATTTATTTCGTCTTCTTCTCTTTCGGTATCTATCGACTGTACAAATCATGACCACCAAGAAACCATCATCATCATCCTTAAATTCTTTTCTTCCTGATCAAACGAAACCCACGAACCACATCTGATTTTATTTTTGTTTTGTTTCTGTTTTACTGTTTAAAAAACGCTAAGAAAACTTCTGCTATTCGAAGTTGTTGCTGCAACTTCTGTTTACGCTTCATGTTCTGGCTCCAATAAAATGCAAAACTCGAAACCCACTTCCTGCTACAGTGATTAAACGAATAAAGATGGGGATAATTATGTTTGATCCGTATGATCGAATGATTGTGTTAGGATGTTAAATGGTATGATACGTGTTATATAGATGATGATACATAAAATAACGGAGGTTGAAGATGATGAATAGTACCTTGATGATAATTAATGGTGATCGAAATAAAAATGGATGATGATGAAAAAGGAAACGGAGATGATGCGGTAAGATTATGATGATTAGAATTAGGATGAAGAAATAACGATTATATGATCATTAAAATGGTAACTATGAAGTTCAAGACAATGATGATGTCATAATGGATGTCGTTTTTTTTTCTTCTTTTTTTCTGTTTTCTTTGTAACAAACCTGTATACAGAAACCCTTCTAATTGATGAAACGTGGGCTGTGGTTTCAACTTGGGCCGTTTCATTTTTTTTATTCCTAGTTGGGCTTACGAACACTATAAACGACGGGTTATATATTTAAGGGCCGTAATAATAATCAGAAAAACTAGATTGGATGAATGGTATGCGGTGCAATGGGTCGAGTGAGAGGTCGCGGGTTCAAACCCTTCTTGGGTCATTTCTTTTTATGAGGAGCTTATGAGGTAGTTTATTATCTTTATTATTATTATTATTATTATTATTATTATTATTATTATTATTATTATTATTATTATTATTATTATTATTATTATTATTATTATTATTATTATTATTATTATTATTATTATTGTTTTCATTGTTATTAATTATTATGTTTATTATGTTTATTATTATGACTTATTATCATTATTATTATTATTAGCATAAACATTATTAACTTCATTATTATTAGTACTATTATTTTCATTACTATTGTTATTATCAATTTTCTTATGGTTAAGAACATATTAAAAACAACTATATTATGAGATTAGCGATAATAGATGTTAAGGAAAAACTTGGACAACTGGTTATATATTATATTAATAACTGTACAATTATGAATATGATTATGAAACTTAGTTATAGAAACTGTAGTTATAAGGTTTGAAGTTCAACTAGAAATTTATGATAAAACCTATAAGTATTGACAATGTTATTATTATTATTATTATTATCATTTTATGGTTAAAAATGAAGTATCATTATAATTAACAAATTTTCAAAGTTATTATATTTTTTAGTAAAAATATCATTTTATCAAAATTAGTAAAGTTATTATCTTTATTATTATTAAATTAACACTACTATTGTTATTATTATTACTATCATTAGTATTATTATTCTTATCATTAATTAATAATACATATCATTATATCTTTGTTATTAAAATGGTTATAAATAAGTCATATGTAAAATATATAAACTAATATATAAATATATATTTTATCATACATAAATCTTGATATAAATGTTGTTATGATGAATGATAAATAATAAATATATATGATATATAAATTAAGGATAATAAATTTATCTAGATAATATATAATATAGCAATTGAACTAATAATATATAAATAAACATGTTTGATTTCAATTAAGTATATTAATAAGTACACAAATGATATAGGTTTGTGAATCCAAGGCCAACCCTACATTGTTAGATGTCGTCTTATGTATTTTTCCTACAAAATACATTAGGTGAGTTTCATTAATCCCTTTTTAAATGCTTTTACAATATATATTTTTGGGACTGAGAATACAAGCGCTGCTTTTATAAATGCTTTACGAAATAGACACAAGTAATCGAAACTACATTCTATGGTTGGATTATCTAATCGAATATGCCCTTTTTATTAAGTCTGATAATCTAAGAATTAGGGAACAGACACACTAGTTAACGCAAACTCTAAAGATAGATCTATCGGGCCCAACAAGCCCCATCCAAAGTACCAGATGCTTTAGTACTTCGAAATTTATATCATGTCCGAAGGAGGATCCCGGAATGATGGGGATATTCTTATATACAAATTGTGAATGTCGGTTATCAGGTGTTCAATCCATATGAATGATATTTTTGTCTCTATGTATGGGACGTATGTTTATGAGAAATGGAAATATGAAATCTTGTGGTCTATTAAAAGTTATGAAATGATTATTTATGATAAAGTAATGAACTCATCAACCTTTTGGTTGACACTTGAAAGCATGTTTATTCTCAGGTACGAAAGAAATCTTCCGATGTGCATTTGTTCATTTTTAGAGATATTACTTGGAGTCATTCGTGACATATTTCAAAAGACATTGCATTCAAGTCGTTGAGTTCATCAAGATTATTATTAAGTCAGTTATAGATAGATATATTATGAAATGGTATGCATGCCGTCAACTTGCGATGTAATGAAAGATTGTCTTTTCAAAACGAATGCAATGTTTGTAAAATGTATCATATAGAGGTCAAATACCTCGCGATGTAACCAACTATTGTGAATCGTTTGTAATCGATGTGGACTTTGTCCAGATGGATTAGGACGGGTCCTTTCATAAACGTTACTGAGCTAAGGGGAAATTTATGCCATTGTATAACCCACACATATATAAAGTTTAAGTACTCGTGCCTAGTATGTAAAACGTAAAATGTGCATGTATTCTCAGTTCCCAAAATAGTTAAAGTAAAAAAAAAGGGATGATATAACTCACAGTGGTTAAGTAGTTAAGTTGACACGGGAAAAGTAAGTAAGTAGTTTGTGTAACAACCCGTCCTAATCCATCCGGACGAAGTCCATATCGATTATAAATGATTCACAATAGTTGATTACATCGCGAGGTACTTGACCTCTATATGATACATTTTACAAACATTGCATTCGTTTTTGAAAAGACAATCTTTCATTACATCGAAAGTTGACAACAAGCATACCATTTCGTAATATATCTTACTATAATTGACTTAATAATAATCTTGATGAACTCAACTACTCAAATGCAACGTTTTTTTTGAAATATGTCATGAATGACTCCAAATAATATCTCTAAGATGAGCAAATGCACAGCGGAAGATTTCTTTGGTACCTGAGAATAAACATGCTTTAAAGTGTCAACCAAAAGGTTGATGAGTTCATTAGTTTAACATAAATAATCATTTCATAATTTTAATAGACCACAAGATTTCATATTTCCATTTCTCATAAACATACGTCCCATGCATAGAGACAAAAATATCATTCATATGGATTGAACACCTGGTAACCGACATTCACAATATGCATATAAGAATATCCCCATCATTCCGGGATCCTCCTTCGGACATGATATAAATTTTGAAGTACTAAAGTATCCGGTACTTTGGATGGGGCTTGTTGGGCCCGATAGATCTATCTTTAGAGTTCGCGTCAATTAGGGTGTCTGTTCCCTAATTCTTAGATTACCAGACTTAATAAAAAGGGGCATATTCGATTTAATAATCCAGCCATAGAATGTAGTTTTAAGTACTTGTGTCTATTTCGTCATATATTTTTAAAAGCAGCGCATGTATTCTCAGTCCCAAAAATATATATTGCAAAAGCATTTAAAAAGGGAGCAAATGAAACTCACGATAATGTATTTTGTAGTAAAAATACATATGACGATATTGAACAATGCAAGGTTGGCCTCGGATTCACGAACCTATATCAAGTATATTTATTAACACATATAATTAACATGTAATAATAATCAAACTAGTTTATGTATATTACTTATTTCATTTAGTAATATATTTGTTATTTCAAAGGTTATATATATATATTTATTTTGTATCTTAATATTTATACATATAGTTATACTAATGCATATATATCTATATAATTAGTATTATATTGTTAAATCAAAATTTTGTTATATGTAATTATTTATATAAACTATGTTATTAGGTTTAATATATAATGTTTATGTATTATTAATATAGTTATAGTATATGTAATAAGTATATTTATATACAAAGTATTTATTTGTTAAAATGATAGTTTTGAAAATGATGATTTACTAATAATAATAATAATAATAATAATAATAATAATAATAATAATAATAATAATAATAATAATAATAATAATAATAATAATAATAATAATAACTTTATTAATAATGATAATATTAATGGTAAAAATGATAATAATAATAATAATATTTATTTGTAACATACTTGATCATAATTCTTATATTATTTTCATAACATTAACATCTTCTAAATCTTATACTTAATCTTAAAATTTAATAATATAACATTAATATAATAATAATTAATTAGTTAACTAATATTAATAATAATAATAATAAAAGTAATACTACCTTTAAAGTATTAATCTCCAACAAAAAACTGTCCTTGCCCGAGACCCCTCATTAACCTGCCAGCGCCCTAGACCACTCGTTCGTCCCTTTTTTATCTGACAAAATCTCATACGCAAATTCTTTTACACCGTAATTCTTATTCTATGTCTTGTTTGCCATCAGCCCAACTTCATATTCGGCCCAACTGAGATAAAAATCACGGCCCAGCATCCAAAGCCCAACTTTGAAAAATTAATTGACCCATAGTTGTATTAAGTGATCGGCCTATATGTATTAGGTTTAGTGTCGATAGGAAAAGGAAAAAAAATATATAACAGAACAGCTGCATCATGATTCATTTGAGTTTTGATTCGGTCGGCAATAGGATTGTAAACAGAAGATACGAGGTCATCGTCCAACATATTCGATCTTCACCATTTTATGCTCCACTGTTCATCATCACTATCATATGGGTTTTGTTGTGAATCGTTTGAAACAGAAAAAAATATAGGAGATGATAGAGAGAGAGGTAATAATCGGTGGTGGGGGAGGCTGTAAAATGTTTGCAGGCTGATCGATTATGGTTGTGAAATAGAAAACGAGCAGCAAAACAAAAAATGACTAATTGAGGTTGATGATGATCTTAGGTTGTAATTGTAGTTCAAACAGAAAAAAGAAAGGTTTAATAGTTTGATATCCGACGGTTGCAGGTATGATTAATCATGATTCAATGAAGGTTGGGTCTGGTTATTTATAGTGAAAATTAGTAGCAACTAATAACGGTTTATAACAGCTAAATTGTGGCGGTTTGAGATGGTTTACGGCTGGAACAAAGAAAGGAAAGAGAAATGAACTCGGCCCGTTTAAAAGTTATATGGCTGTTTGAAATCGATAGAAGCAGAAATAAAGTAGCCACATGTACATTTGAATCATCATTCTTTTAACAGGAACGTACAGCTAGATAGCAAGAGAATAAAGTTAGCGATTTACAGTTTTTAAAAAAAAAGACCTGCTGTAGCAGCCGCCATGAATTGACGCGAGTGAGGATGATGATTTGAGAAGGTTAGATGTGGTGAATGTCATGGCTATAGTAGACAGAAACAACAAGTGTATCATCACTATGGTGATTGTGAGTGTCCCAGAAAACATGGAACTAGAGAGAGAAAACAAGTGAGAGAGAGGAAACGGTGCTCGCGGTGAAGGGTGGAGATGGTTGCTACGGTGATGTAATGGTGATCGTGGTGGTCGGGTTGTTTAGTGACCGAAGGTGGTTCCAAGGTGAAGGTAATCGATGGTAGTTAGGGTGGTGGTTCTTGGTGGATCATGATGGTTGTGACCGGTTGTGATGGGTGTTTTTAGTGGTGGTTGGTTGTGTTATGGTGGTGACAGCCGGCGATGGCGGTAGCGTGGATGGTGTCCTCGGTTGTAAGGTAAGTCGATGGTTTATGGGTTTATTAATCAAATTAGAAATAGAAAACATGTAATTATATATCATGTATGTTTATTGTGACGATCCGGAAATTTCCGACCAAATTTAAACTTTATATTTATATTATTCCGACACGATAAGCAAAGTTTGTTAAGTTAAATCTCAAGAATTTTAAATTGTGTTCATACATTCATTATAACCTCGACCAAATTCTGACGATTCACGAACCGTTATATATAAATAAATATGTATATATATGTATATATATATATTATAACTTAAAAATATTAATAAAGTATTAAACGTATAATACTTTACATGAACGTATTTGTTTCAATATGTATATCGATGGAATTAGAAGATAATATCAAATGATTGATTTATCAGATACATTGTGATATGATTACGGGTCTATGTTATAAGGTCCACTGTGATTTAAGAAATCTATTATTTTTGACGACATTCGGAAAATGGTAAAGTGATTTATAAGTAAGAACGTGGAGTGTAAATAACTCGACATTTTTCATTAAGATTATTTCATACGTTTATTTAACCTTTGAACTTTATCGCATGCTTCACCAACAGACTGTAATTTAAAAACTTGAAACCTATTATGAAAATATATGATTTTACTTTTCTAAAACGTTTTATGATATAACGATTTCCATTATTTTAACCTTTAAACAAAATGTTTCTTAAATATATTTAGTTTTGGAAAAAAAATTATCATATTTATTTGATTTAGTTTCAAACGTACAAAAACGTTTTCAGTTTAAAAAGAACTTTATTATTAAAACGTATATAACTTTTATAAATATCTAGAACCACTTTTAACAACTCATTACTTAACCAGTATGATAAAGATAACGATATTTATATTTTATTTTATTAAATATATATAACGATTTAAATTAATATTATATATATTTATACGCGTATTATACGTACATAGTTTTATACTTTTACTATACTTAAACTTTACATTTACTTTATTTTTACTTTACCTTAACTTTAATAATTCATACTTTAATAATTCACTTTAATAATTTATACTTTAATAATTCACTTTAATAATTCATACTTTAATAATTCACTTTAATAATTCATACTTTAATAATTCACTTTAATAATTCATACTTTAATAATTCACTTTAATAATTCATACTTTAATAATTCAATTTAATAATTCATACTTTAATAATTCACTTTAATAATTCATACTTTAATAATTCACTTTAATAATTCATACTTTAATAATTCACTTTAATAATTCATACTTTAATAATTCACTTTAATAATTTAAAAATCTATTATAAATAGAATTCAATAGGTTTCATTATTTGATAGAAACTTGAAAATATTTTCTCTAAACTCTCTCAATCGATTTACATATATATATATATATATTTACTCCGTATTATTTCAAGATATTATCAGTATACATAAAATATTACGACGGAGTGCTGTCCGAGTGATTTCGAAATTGTTTTTCGAGCGGGATAGAGCTAAGGAAATTATGGGTTAAAGCTATGAAGGTTATGGGTATGGTTCAGGAGTATTGCTCATGAGTCAAACTAGTGTTTATCATCTCCGTTGCGTCTACGTACTTTTCCTGCAATATTGAATCTCAATATTGATACATTCGTGAATCCAAGGCCAACATTGCACTTGTTCAATGACCTCATATGTATTTTTACTACAAAATACAGTATTGTGAGTTTCATTTGCTCCCTTTTATATATATTTTTGGGACTGAGAATACATGCGCTGTTTTTATAAATGTTTTACGAAATAGGCACACGTACTAAAACTAATTCTACGTGGGTTTAAACCAGAAATATACCCTTAGCTTGGTAACATTAAACTACTTGTCTATGTACGGTAGGCGCGAATCCTAAAGATAGATCTATTGGGCCTGACAAACCTCATCCTGACTATGGGATGCTTTAGTACTTCGAGGTTATTTTAAACACACCTGATCTGGTGTACTTCAGAGGGTAAAACATGAACGTTAAGGCTTGTTACCAGGTGCCTACAACTTATAGAATACTTTTATACACTTGCGAGTGTACATATATTTATAAACGAAAATCTTGTGGTCTATTAATATATTGAAATGATTGTTATGATAAACCTATGAACTCACCAACCTTTCGGTTGACACTTTAAAGCATGTTTATTCTCAGGTATTAAAGAAATCTTCCGCTGTGCATTAGCTCATTTTAAGGATATTACTTGGAGTCATTCATGGCATATTTTGAAAGACATTGTATTCAAGTCATTGAGTTCATCAAGATTATTATTAAGTCAATTATAGTTGGATGTATTATGAAATGGTGTGCATACCGTCAATTTTCGTTGTAAAGAAAGTTTGTCTTTTAAAAACAAATGCAATGTTTGTAAAATGTATCATATAGAGGTCAAATACCTCGCTATGTAATCAACTATTGTGAATCGTTTATAATGTATATGAACAGGTCCTTTCAGTTGGTATCAGGCGGTGGTCTTAGCGAACCAGGTCTGCATTAGTGTGTCTAACTGATAGTCGTTATGATGCATTAGTGAGTCTGGACTTCGACCGTGTCTGCATGTAACGACCCGGAAATTTTCGACCAAATTTAAACCTTAAACTCTATATGTCTCCGAGACGATAAGCAAAAACCCTAATATTGAGTCTAGAAAGTTTGAAATCTATATTTGGATAATCAGTTACACTTTGACCATGCCCGACGATTCACGAACACTTATGTGTATTAGATATAATACTTTACATAAACATAATTGGTTTCGATATAAGATTTGTCGGTAAGAGTAAAAGATAATATATTTTATTATATGTCATGATATATGTAATATGTAACTTATTATTAGATAACATTATTATTATTAATTTAGTATCTTTACCGTTAAGATGATTATATTTATAATTATTATTATTATCACTATTATTATTATGTAAGTTACATAAAATGAAATTTGATACAATTGATTTGTTATCTCATTATGACTAATATTATTATTCATAATTGGTAGTAAGATTAAAATTGTAATTATTATTAATTATTATTATTACCTTTATTAATATAATTATTATTATTAATATCATTATTATTATATTTATAGATACTATTATTAAATCAATAAAATCCATTATTATCAGTAATAATGAAATTATTATAATGATTATTGTATCATTATTTATTATTAATAATATAATTATTATTATTATTAATAGATTTACTAATTATTAGTATTATTTCAATATATCGTTATTAATCCTAGTATTGTTCTATTAGTAATATATTTTGATTTTTAATAGTATTATTATTATAATATGATATTATTAATATTAGTATTTCTTTTTCATTATTAATAAATGTATTATTATTATTTATTATTTATTATTTAATTGAAATATTATTCTTATAAATAGGATGAATAAAAAAAATAGTTGCCTATCAATATCTAACTATTTAATAATTTGCTTTATGTCTCATGTTTTGTACAAATTGATTCCAGCTAAACATTACAATCCAAAAACCGTTCCATGTCCTTGTCACTTTTATTATTATTTTTTTTTCTCCGATTTATAATTGAAGCTACAAAACAACTTTGACAAACTTATGATTGCCAAATCATTTTACTTTATCTTTTGCATTCTGTCATATAGAAACCCATCACCAAAACTATCTTTATACTCGCATTCACTACCATTTACAAATACAATTGTTACTTCTCCCTATTCGCTTTCAAGATCAACACAAGAATACAAGATCACAAGCTCATCAATTCTTATTTTTCTTCTATGATCTTCACTCAAATCTAAGGTTATTGTCATGAAGACCACCGAGAACAAACAACACACGATTACCTTTTAATCATCTTCTGGGTTCTACTTCAAACGAAACCCAACCAACCGGAACACCACCTCCTCCCTCTTCTTTTCTGTTACAATCAAGCCACAAGCAACCCTGAGTATGCTATTACTTTGGTTCGGTTATGGTTCCCCACCATGACCAGTGTGCTATTCCAACACCAATAAAAAATCACAAACAACCAACCATCACCTTACTCCCTCCTTCTTCACAACCGATCACCACTCTATCTCTTCTCTTTCTCTTCGAAATCTATAACGCTTTCTTCTGTTTGTTCAGCTGCAAAATCCACCACAACCGTCCTTTGTTGCTGTGTATTCTATAGATACAATTCACCATTCGATTCACTGATTTGATCAACAGCCATCATCACAACAAACCCATTTCCATATTACAACCTTCACTTTACTAACGATTCCGTTTCTATTCTTCCTGTTTGGTTTGATACATACCATCAACACTAAACCCTACGAACAATCCTTCGACCCAAACCTTGTTACTGTTATTGTTCGAAAAACCCACAACCAAATTGTCATCTATGTGTTTTCACCACCCGTCACCATGTAACCAACACCCTCGAATTCTATCACCACTGAATCATCACCATTAAACCACCACAAACCTACTCCTATTTTTCGTTCTGTCCAAGATCACCAAAAACCCGTGGTTATATTTTCTTCTGTTTCTTCTGTATTAATCAAGCCAAACACCCCGTAGTTGTTGCTGCTATTCACTGTTCCTGTTTATCCTATATGCAACGATCTGCTACTGCTACTGTCATAATTCTGTTTCAGCTATAAACTACACCCAAAACACCACCATATCCTGCTATCCACCTACATACCATCGAAACCATAAGCAGGTACAAAGATATGAAAAGAGAGATGAAGAAATTAAGAGAAATTAAGGAACCAATTATCTATTTCACCAGTTAATAAACCGATTACATGATTAATTGATGATGACGACATACAATGAATATGAAGATAAACTGAAAACCCTAATATTATTTATTTCGTTCCCTCTCACCTGCTATTCGTGAATCCTTCTGAAACATCGAATTCTCATCACCACCTGAGCCGTGAACCAACAACCTGTTGCTTGATTTGTTAAAATGATAAACGTGTCCTTGATCCTGCTACTGCCGACGATCAGGTTCATCAGGAATAAAAAAAAAATGAGGTTTAAAGTTGTTGGGGGTTGTTGATGAACACACGGGTCGACGTGTGTGGTTACAGCTGTAACCTATACAAACAGATCCCTTTTATTTAACCGACGGGCTCCTTAAATTATTTCATGTTGTCTTGGGCCGTAAATTTATTTTGCTGATTGGGCTAAGTTTGGTCATAGTTGGGCCGTGAGCCTGACCCAACTCTGGTCCCGTGGTACGAGTTAAAAAGCTGATGTCGAGCTAGTTAAATCAGAAATGGGTGGGTAGCGTACTGGTTAGGGATGTTGTGGGTGTCTGGGAGGTCGCGGGTTCGAGTCTTGCCTGAGACATCTTTTTGCTTAAGACCTATTTTAGTGAGGTATAACTCTTTTATTCTATTATTGTTATTAATAATAATAATTATTATTATTATTATTATTATTATTATTATTATTATTATTATTATTATTATTATTATTATTATTATTATTATGAATATCATTATTTGTAGTATTATTACTATTATAGTTATTAATACAAGTATTAGTATCATTATTATTAGTAAAATCATTATTTTTATGTTATTATTATCAGTATTCATTATCATTAAAAACATCATTTTTATAAAAATTATCATTATAACTATTATTATTATTATAGGATGTAACAACTTTTTATTTATTACTATCAACATTATTTTATCAAATAACTATTAGTTATATAAAACTATATTCATTACATATAACATAACTATATAAATATTAATCATTTTAAATATATACACAAATTAAATATATAAGATATATAACTTAAGATATAATATATCAATTTGTTCGATTACGATTAAAGGTGTTAATGAATATATAAATAATATAGGTTCGTGAATCCGAGGCCAACCTTATGCTTGATCAATGATGTTATATGTATTTTTACTACAAAATACAGTATGGTGAGTATATAGTCCCTTTTAAACTCTAAATATTTTTGGGCTGAGAATACATGCGTAATTTTTATAAATGATTTACGTTATGGACACAAGTGACTAAAATTACGTTCTACATGGGTTTGAATCAAAAATCCCCTAGCTTGGTAACTTTAACTATTGGTTTATGAACTGGTAGGCGCGAATCCTAAAGATAGATCTATCGGGTTTTACACCCCCACCCAGATGTTGTTCTAGTCACTACTGAACTAGAAGAACGGGTGTTTAGTACTTCGAGGTTAACGGAACGCACTTGATTCGGTGCACAAATTATTATAACTCAGGGGTACACACTCTTGTTAAGGCTAGTTACCGGGTGCCCATTGCTTGGAATGCTTTTCATACACTTGCGAGTGTATTACATTTTTATATATGAAATCTTGTGGTCCATAGTTATTACGCTGCTAGCATCAAACCTATATATCTCACCAACTTTATGTTGACATTTTTAAGCATGTTATTCTCAGGTACGAATTAAGTTTTTCCGCTGTGCATAAACTCATGTTAAAGACATTACTTGGATTCGATCATCGCGATGGGACCAACTGTTGAAGATTCCGTCCGGGAGGATTAGTCGCGGACGTTTCAGTTGGTATCAGAGCGTTGGTCTTAGCGAACCAGGCCTTGTATTAGTGTGTCTAACTGGTAGTTGTTAGGATACATTAGTGAGTCTGGACTTTGACCGTGTCGGCCTGTCAAAAGTTTTGCTTATCATTTTTAGTCGGAAATCATCTGCTTATCATCCTTAGGAAATTGCCTACCTATCATTCTTTAGTCTAGACACGTCTTACTGCATTTAGTGCATCGATAGTGTATAGACAAAAATTCATATCTTAGCGCATCTGTAGACTTGCTTGTCATATGCCGTAGGTTCCTCTTTAGGCTACGAAATCTTTAGTATTATATATAGATATTCTATGAAGTTAGAATATCATCCTATATCCGAAAAATCATTTCACATTGAAGATCTCTTCCATTCACCAAATTGCCTTTTTCAACCTGAAGCGCTTACCGGCGAACCTGTTCGAGAAACCATTTTCTCTCCCCTTTCTTCGAGTATTTCATCACGATTACATACTATCCCATATTTCGAATCTTATTCATTCGCTCGCTTCAACCGTCAATCATCCTGTAGTACTAGAAGAAGTTAACAAACTACGCGTTCGTGTGACGGCTTTGGAGAACCTGGAGCGAAGGTTGCAAACATCGGCAGCAGCACCAGCAGTATAATCCATATCACCATCATCCACACCGATAGTACCCTTATCACTCCTATACCACAACCGTGTCGTAAACCTCAACATCGTAACCTGTACCTCGGATATCAACATCGCACATCTCAATATCTCCATTTGTACTTCGAGTATGATCTTCATCGCTTGACATCGAATAATCATCGCTTTACGTAACGTCCTACCTTATATATATTCGTTCGACATGATGATTATGTAATCTCTAATGTTTTAGAGATCATGTAATCAAGTGCTAGTGATAAATCAAATGAGTTTAATATCTTATTGACTCATTAAATCCATGATTACATCCGACGAAAATATATATGCGAGTATATTTTCAAAAAGGTTGTAATTTAAAAATTCATTCGTACAAACTGTTAATGATGAAAATATTTTAACGGGTGGGTAGTACCCGAGGAATATTTAGAATTCACATTAATAAGTTACACTGTACATTCTTCAAATCTGATTCAACGGTCATCTAATATTCTACTTACAATCACCAATAAAGGTATCCGTTCACCCCAGATTAACCATTTTCATTTAAATTTCATATTTGGATTTTACCAATCCGAATCCAACAAGTGGCAAAACGAAGAAAACATTGGACAAAAATAAAAAGTGTTAGAAACAAACGATTTAATTAATTGAAATTGTGATAGGATTTCACGCTAACTGTTCCGGCTAACTATTCCCAGCTAACAGATTAACATTTAATTTATCGCAATTTACATTCTCGCACTTTTATTTATCGTCATTTAATTTCTGTTATTTACTTTTATGCATTTTTAAGTCGGGACACATGTACAACAATACGTCGGATTAATTCTGAGACAACACGTTGTATAATGGGTCATGATATATATTTATTTATTTTACGCACTTTAAATAACGGGACACGTATACAAGGTTTCGACTTATCATATCGACCCATCTATATATATATTTCGGAACAACCATGGACACTCTATATGTGAAGGTGGGAGTTGGCTATACAGGGTTGGAGTTGATTCCAAAATATATATATGGTTTGAGTTGTGATCGACACTGAGACCGGTACACGGGTCACGATAAGTATTAATTAATTCGAATATTATATATTTAATTTATATATGAATTCATTGGACTATTGGACTATCGAACTATTGGACTGCTAACTTTGGACAATTAAAATGAATTAAAATGTTGATTATAACATATGAAGCTAAACAATTCTTCAAACTTGCCACTTGATTTCATCGTAAACCTCATTTGTACCTTGACAATTGCAATCCATATTCAAACCTATCATGATTCATAAAAACACATCGATCGAGAAGTTGAACCAGCAACACCTCGTCTACGGAAGAAAGATTTATGCATACAGAGATGCACCTGAAAAACTCTCAAAACCAAAGTTATAGTTAAAATGTATCCGCGTCGAATTCCTTATCATTTATTAGCAAAAACAACCTCACAATTCCTTTTCAAGAAGCTGATTTAGTCACAGCTCCACTTCGACTTCTCAGTAAGACTACTTTTATTATAATCTCAATATATACGTATCCTTTCGCCGTCGTTACTGGAGAACCTTTTATATCCCATCATATTAGCATCAGTGTTTAATCATCTAAAAACACAATTCGTCCGAAAACACCTCGGATTGATAATCGACGATTTAGATATGGCTGCATTGAATGCAGAGGAAACAGTAAAATTGTAGATGGCCTAAATGGCCAAAAGTTTGATGATAAAGAAGGGAGTGTTAGGAACTCTCGATAGAAAATTTGGTACTGAAAAATGGATTGAGCTAACCGTGAAGGAAACAAAGAACAAATACAAGGACTGAACCTGCCCTCAAAGAATCCAAACGATTCAGTATCTGCTGAAACCGTTAGTAAGAACCCTACCCCTTATTCTAAACCTTCTCAAATGGTATTCTTCAACATCATCTTATCTTAGATATTATAAGATATCTTCAAATCTTCCGTTATACATATTCTCCATATCTCTGGAGATATTTTCACAACTATCCTTATCTGAAATCATTTATCTCTCCGTAACGTCTGCGATACAATATAAAAGAAACTGTATTAGTTTCTAACTTCTAAAACCTTCAAGTTTAAAATAGGAATGTTCTGAAGCAATGTTGGAACTGATGCATGAATTAGTATAATATAATGAAACTTGATCAACTTCATTATATTACAGTAAGTCATGTTGAGTTTCTAATGGAATGTGATGATTCACAGTACCATCATCATGTGCCATGTTACACGGCTCTTACATTCTATCCAATTCTGAAATGTATTAAGAACAAATCATCTTAATAGATCTATCTTCCTGGATATTCTGGTAATTTGACAGATCAGAATCGTGTCATTACCATTTCCTTCTAAGAACATTAGCTATGTTCATTTTGAATTACATACCTACGAATTCCGGACCATAACAAAAGATGCTTAGTTGAAAAGGAGGTGGATTTATAGTGATATAACCGACATAGAAATCGAAACAGATTGGTACATTAAATCAAAGGAGATTACAATTTCCTTATTCGACGAAGAATCAAATCTTTTAGATTTCCAAGATTTCCTTTTTAAATCCCTTAAATTCCGAAAATTCACTGTGACTACGTCAAAAGTTAAATCTCTATCTCAATCTCTTGTGACAGCTTCACTCGTACGCTTCACATGATCGAATTGTTTTATCTATATTTCTCAAATATGATAAAACTCCATTATTACCCCATATTCGTCAAGAAAATATTATTATTGTTATCCATGACAACCTCTATCAAATTTCGGGGACGAAATTTCTTTAACAGGTGGGTACTGTAACGACCCGGAAATTTCCGACCAAATTTAAACCTTAAACTCTATATGTCTCCGAGACGATAAGCAAAAACCCTAATATTGAGTCTAGAAAGTTTGAAATCTATATTTGGATAATCAGTTACACTTTGACCATGCCCGACGATTCACGAACACTTATGTGTATTAGATATAATACTTTACATAAACATAATTGGTTTCGATATAAGATTTGTCGGTAAGAGTAAAAGATAATATATTTTATTATATGTCATGATATAGGTAATATGTAACTTATTATTAGATAACATTATTATTATTAATTTAGTATCTTTACCGTTAAGATGATTATATTTATAATTATTATTATTATCAGTATTATTATTATGTAAGTTACATAAAATGAAATTTGATACAATTGATTTGTTATCTCATTATGACTAATATTATTATTCATAATTGGTAGTAAGATTAAAATTGTAATTATTATTAATTATTATTATTACCTTTATTAATATAATTATTATTATTAATATCATTATTATTATATTTAAAGATACTATTATTAAATCAATAAAATCCATTATTATCAGTAATAATGAAATTATTATAATGATTATTGTATCATTATTTATTATTAATAATATAATTATTATTATTATTAATAGATTTACTAATTATTAGTATTATTTCAATATATCGTTATTAATCCTAGTATTGTTCTATTAGTAATATATTTTGATTTTTAATAGTATTATTATTATAATATGATATTATTAATATTAGTATTTCTTTTTCATTATTAATAAATGTATTATTATTATTTATTATTTATTATTTATTTGAAATATTATTCTTATAAATAGGATGAATAAAAAAAATAGTTGCCTATCAATATCTAACTATTTAATAATTTGCTTTATGTCTCCTGTTTTGTACAAATTGATTCCAGCTAAACATTACAATCTAAAAACCGTTCCATGTCCTTGTCACTTTTATTATTATTTTTTTTTCTCCGATTTATAATTGAAGCTACAAAACAACTTTGACAAACTTATGATTGCCAAATCATTTTACTTTATCTTTTGCATTCTGTCATATAGAAACCCATCACCAAAACTATCTTTATACTCGCATTCACTACCATTTACAAATACAATTGTTACTTCTCCCTATTCGCTTTCAAGATCAACACAAGAATACAAGATTTCAAGCTCATCAATTCTTATTTTTCTTCTATGATCTTCACTCAAATCTAAGGTTATTGTCATGAAGACCACCGAGAACAAACAACACACGATTACCTTTTAATCATCTTCTGGGTTCTACTTCAAACGAAACCCAACCAACCGGAACACCACCTCCTCCCTCTTCTTTTCTGTTACAATCAAGCCACAAGCAACCCTGAGTATGCTATTACTTTGGTTCGGTTATGGTTCCCCACCATGACCAGCGTGCTATTCCAACACCAATAAAAAATCACAAACAACCAACCATCACCTTACTCCCTCCTTCTTCACAACCGATCACCACTCTATCTCTTCTCTTTCTCTTCGAAATCTATAACGCTTTCTTCTGTTTGTTCAGCTGCAAAATCCACCACAACCGTCCTTTGTTGCTGTGTATTCTATAGATACAATTCACCATTCGATTCACTGATTTGATCAACAGCCATCATCACAACAAACCCATTTCCATATTACAACCTTCACTTTGCTACTAACGATTCCGTTTCTATTCTTCCTGTTTGGTTTGATACATACCATCAACACTAAACCCTACGAACAATCCTTCGACCCAAACCTTGTTACTGTTATTGTTCGAAAAACCCACAACCAAATTGTCATCTATGTGTTTTCACAACCCGTCACCATGTAACCAACACCCTCGAATTCTATCACCACTGAATCATCACCATTAAACCACCACAAACCTACTCCTATTTTTCGTTCTGTCCAAGATCACCCAAAACCCGTGGTTATATTTTCTTCTGTTTCTTCTGTATTAATCAAGCCAAACACCCCGTAGTTGTTGCTGCTATTCACTGTTCCTGTTTATCCTATATGCAACGATCTGCTACTGCTACTGTCATAATTCTGTTTCAGCTATAAACTACACCCAAAACACCACCATATCCTTCTATCCACCTACATACCATCGAAACCATAAGCAGGTACAAAGATATGAAAAGAGAGATGAAGAAATTAAGAGAAATTAAGGAACCAATTATCTATTTCACCAGTTAATAAACCGATTACATGGTTAATTGATGATGACGACATACAATGTGTAACGTCCTCCCAATAGGGTCTGGAAGAAATGTTACTAATATCAAATAAACCAACATATTATAATACGAGAACAATACTAAATGAGAAAATTTAACTTTATTGAGTACGCAGCGGAAAATGAAATGTCGTTACAATAATGGAAATAACGATAAAGTAATTGTTCATATGCAGAAGTAATAAATGCGATATCTCTTGATCCTAAATCCAAGTAGCATCACATAAGTAGTAGATAAGAAAGCTTGAATCAAACAGCACCTGAGACAAAACATGCTAAAGTGTCAACCAAAAAGGTTGAGTGAAGTTCATAGGTTTAACAAAAGTAGTTATCGTTGTTTTTAGACCACAAGATTTAGTTGTAAAGTTGATCTCCCGCAGGATCAAAAAGTAGATCTCGCAGATCCAAAAGTTATGCCAGTGCGTGATATTTAGACTAAACGTTCAAGTTTGCCCCATGACAAGTTGTGTCTGCTACCCCCAATAAATAAGCATGCCGCAGCACTTAAAAATATCACTGTAGGGACTTAGTCGGACATAGCCGGGTATAGCATAGTTTTAACAGTTGGTATTGATATTTAGACTAGACTTTCAAGTTTACCCCGTGTCAAGTTATCGTTTATACTTGTCGGTTGGGGGCTTGCTGGTCATAGCCCAACATATTACAGTTTAATAGTTGATACGTGTAAGTACTGATATTTAGACTAGACTTTCAAGTTTACCCCGTAACAAGTTATCGTTTATACTTATTGGTTGGGGGCTTGCTGGTCATAGCCCAACATATCACAGTTTAATAGTTAATACGTGTAAAACAGTTATAAAAGTTGTGCATGTATTCTCACCACAAAAGTTATAAAACAGTTATGAAACAGTAAAAAGTGGGGCTATGAATTCACGTATATAAATATTGTAAAACAGTTATTAAAATATTGCATGTTAAAAATTTAAAAGCAAGCATGTGTCTCACCCCATAGTTTCAAAACAGTAATGAAATAGTAAAAAGTGGGGCTATGAAATTCACCTTAGTAAGTAGAGAGAGTTATTCCTCGGAATAGAGAGTTGAACGAGTGAGCAGGAAAGTCAACCTATTGACATTTAAGAGTAGTTAAGTGTTTTGCCCATGTTTAAGTTTAAGTATGTGTTTAAGTATAGTTTGTTTTACTAAGTTTCTATTCCTAGTAAGTTACTATTTTTATAAAGTTTCTATTTTTAGAAAGTTTCTTATTTTACTAAGTTTCTATGACTAGAGAGTTTCTACTTTTATGAGTGTTTCCATTTTAGGATACTTGCCGTATTAGATAAGCTTCCAATCACCCCTTTCCCTTCGAATGGCTAATTTAGATCTAGGGGCTTGAGCCATAGGACCCTTTAAATCGGAAATCCAAACCCTCTGCCTAGAATCTCGTAGAAACCATTCGTCAAGAAAGTTCGAAGATCTATACATCTCTAATACATATCCCAAAATGTTTTTGTGCTACAATATAATTAGTAGGTTATAGGTGCTAGTAATAGTAATAGTGTATACATGTTAAGTACTAGTATAAGTAGTATTAGGGTTTCATTAATTAGGGTTAGTTAATTAAAGTAGTAATTAATAACTAGGGTTTAGTAATTAATGTCCTAGGGTTTCATAAATGTTTAGAGTTTAATTAATTAGGGTTTAAGAATTATAGTTTAGGTGTAATTAGGGTTTAAGGTTTTAATATGTATATGTATATATAATTCGTATATATATGTATATATATAAATATTTTTTTTTACATGTATATATGTATATATAAATCTAGGTGTGTTTATGTATATACTTATGAATAACAAGTTTATAATATGAATATGAATTATCAAAGATCAAAGTTTATGTAAATAGTTTAGGGTTTATGTTATACCTTTGAAGATTCAAGATAATTAACAAAGAAAAGATGAACACGATGAAGATGGAAGATCAAAGCCTTGAAAATCTTGAAGAACTCCTTGAAGATTCTTGAAGAACACGAAGAACAAGCTTGAAGATCCGAATACCACAAGAGAGGGAGAGGGAGAGATTGTTTTTGAGAGAGGATTTTGGTGTGATTTGTGAATGAGAAACTAGGTGTTTATATAGTGCAAGTATTAGAGTGTTAGTCAACATAAGGATGTTCTAATTAATGATTTTATTTTGTTTTATAATTTTTAGTCAACAATAGGTGGTACTAGTTTATAATTAGTCAACATAAGGATGTACTAGTTTACACTTTATTTTTAGTCAACATAAGGATGTAAGATTTTTTTTAGTCTCATTATTATTACTATTATTATTATTATTATTATTATTATTATTTTTACATTTACTACATGATAAGTATTATTTTCTTTTTACTAATTCATGACTTGTATATATTTAGTTCACAATTGTTTTATTATTTATATAAATGTCACTTTTTATTTATTACTTATAGGTTATTAGTTATAATATTACATAAATGCATATATTTTAATTAGCAGTGAGTGTCGACTAAAAGTTTGTTATTTTCATCTTTTATTAACTTGTCAATTTTTGTACAAAGTTAATTAATATGTTTTCTAACTCTTAACACTTAACAATTGTTTATTAAAGTTTAATCATTAAGTTTTAATTATATTGTTTGGGCTTTTAATATTGGAAAAATATAGAATGGAAAAATGAGGGTCGTTATACAATGAATATGAAGATAAACTGAAAACCCTAATATTATTTATTTCGTTCCCTCTCACCTGCTATTCGTGAATCCTTCTGAAACATCGAATTCTCATCACCACCTGAGCCGTGAACCAAAAACCTGTTGCTTGATTTGTTAAAATGATAAACGTGTCCTTGATCCTGCTACTGCCGACGATCAGGTTCATCAGGAATAAAAAAAAAATGAGGTTTAAAGTTGTTGGGGGTTGTTGATGAACACACGGGTCGACGTGTGTGGTTACAGCTGTAACCTATACAAACAGATCCCTTTTATTTAACCGACGGGCTCCTTAAATTATTTCATGTTGTCTTGGGCCGTAAATTTATTTTGCTGATTGGGCTAAGTTTGGTCATAGTTGGGCCGTGAGCCTGACCCAACTCTGGTCCCGTGGTACGAGTTAAAAAGCTGATGTCGAGCTAGTTAAATCAGAAATGGGTGGGTAGCGTACTGGTTAGGGATGTTGTGGGTGTCTGGGAGGTCGCGGGTTCGAGTCTTGCCTGAGACATCTTTTTGCTTAAGACCTATTTTAGTGAGGTATAACTCTTTTATTCTATTATTGTTATTAATAATAATAATTATTATTATTATTATTATTATTATTATTATTATTATTATTATTATTATTATTATTATTATTATGAATATCATTATTTGTAGTATTATTACTATTATAGTTATTAATACAAGTATTAGTATCATTATTATTAGTAAAATCATTATTTTTATGTTATTATTATCAGTATTCATTATCATTAAAAACATCATTTTTATAAAAATTATCATTATAACTATTATTATTATTATAGGATGTAACAACTTTTTATTTATTATTATCAACATTATTTTATCAAATAACTATTAGTTATATAAAACTATATTCATTACATATAACATAACTATATAAATATTAATCATTTTAAATATATACACTAATTAAATATATAAGATATATAACTTAAGATATAATATATCAATTTGTTCGATTACGATTAAAGGTGTTAATGAATATATAAATAATATAGGTTCGTGAATCCGAGGCCAACCTTATGCTTGATCAATGATGTTATATGTATTTTTACTACAAAATACAGTATGGTGAGTATATAGTCCCTTTTAAACTCTAAATATTTTTGGGCTGAGAATACATGCGCAATTTTTATAAATGATTTACGTTATGGACACAAGTGACTAAAATTACGTTCTACATGGGTTTGAATCAAAAATCCCCTAGCTTGGTAACTTTAACTATTGGTTTATGAACTGGTAGGCGCGAATCCTAAAGATAGATCTATCGGGTTTTACACCCCCACCCAGATGTTGTTCTAGTCACTACTGAACTAGAAGAACGGGTGTTTAGTACTTCGAGGTTAACGGAACGCACTTGATTCGGTGCACAAATTATTATAACTCAGGGGTACACACTCTTGTTAAGGCTAGTTACCGGGTGCCCATTGCTTGGAATGCTTTTCATACACTTGCGAGTGTATTACATTTTTATATATGAAATCTTGTGGTCCATAGTTATTACGCTGCTAGCATCAAACCTATATATCTCACCAACTTTATGTTGACATTTTTAAGCATGTTATTCTCAGGTACGAATTAAGTTTTTCCGCTGTGCATAAACTCATGTTAAAGACATTACTTGGATTCGATCATCGCAATGGGACCAACTGTTGAAGATTCCGTCCGGGAGGATTAGTCGCGGACGTTTCACTGCATGTCAAAAGTTTCGCATATCATTTTTGTCGGAAATCAGTTGCTTATCATCTTTAGGAAATTACCTGCTCATTATTCTTAGTCTAGACACCTTTTAATGCATTGATTGCATGCATAAGTGTATAGACAAAATTCATATCTTAGCGTATCTGTTACTGTAGACCTTGCCTGATATCTCTCGTAAATTTCTCCGTAATTTAAGGGATCCTGGTACTATATATATCTATGCACATTATGCATTGAGAATACCATCCAACTATCAATTTCTGTCACTAAACTGTTCATACCAAAAATCTTTTCTGTGATCGCTTAAGATGGCCTCTACGAATCGACCAAGTTCCTCTGACTCTGAAGACAGCATGACAGGAGCACACCAACTAATCAACTACCGTGATTACTGGAGAAAATGGGGGTGGGTTCTCGACATACTCACCCTATGGAGAAGGGAAGAAGGTACTCCATATCATGAACCAAATCTACCACCTAACCTTGGAGTACTTGACCCGCTAACCGGCGAACCCGTTCGCAACACCATTTATACCCTTTTTGCCAGAATTTTTCGTCTTGAGACTACCATTAACGGAACTAGAGAAGATATCCAACCTTTACCTCACACCGATAACCAACCAGGGTTAGTAGAAGAAGTTAAAGAACTCGGAGCTCGAGTGTTAACTTTAGAGAGCACGGTACACAATTTACAAGCACCTGCAGTATCACCAACAACAGTAACATCACCAGCCTCAGCACCAACAGCACTAGTACCACCAACAACAACATCCGCGTCACCAGCTTCGACATATCATTCTGTACCTCGAGTATAATCATCGTTCTACATGACGTTCTACATCATTTATTTTCATTCGACATAGCGATTATGTAATCTCTAATGTTTTAGAGATTATATATTCTTGTTCTAACGGTAAATCAAATGAGTTTAATATCATATTGACTCATTAAATCCATGATTACATCCGAAGAAAATATATAGGTATATATATTTTTTTTTCATAAAGATTGTAATTAAAAATTCTTTCGTACAAACTGTTAATGGTGAAAATATTTTAACGGGTAGGTAATACCTGAGGAATATTTAGATTTCACATTAATAAGTTACATTGTACATTCTTCGAATCTGATTCAACAGTCATTTACTATCCTACTTACAACCACCGATATACGTATCCGTTCACCGCAGAATAATCATTTTCATCCAATTTTATATTTGGATTTTGACCTATCAGAATCCAACAAGTGGCATAATGAAGAAAACATTGGACAAAATAAAATTTGTTAGAAATAAACAAATTAACTATGAGAAATTTTGTTAAGAATCCACGCTAACTATTCCTAGCTAACTGATTACATTTTATTTATCGCAATTTATATTCTTGCAATTTTATTTATCGTTATTTAATTTCTGTTATTTATTTTTACGCACTTTAAATATCGAGACACGTATACAAGGTTTTGACATATCATATCGACGCATATATATATATTATTTAGAATAACCATAGACACTCTATATGCAGTAATGCTGGAGTTAGCTATACAGGGTTGAGGTTGATTCTACAATAATATATATACTTTGAGTTGTGATCGAGTCTGAGACATGTATACGGGTCACGATACGTATTAATTAATTCGAATATTATATATTAAACTATATATGAATTATTGGAATGTTAATTGTGGACTATCGACTGTGGACTAATAACATTGGACAATTAAAATGAATTAAAATATTGATTATAACATATGAAACTAAACAATTCTTTAAGTTTGCCACTTGATTTCATCCTAAACTTCATTTGTATCTTGACGATTACAATCTGCATTCAAATCTTTCATGATTCTTGAAAACACCTCAATCGAGAGGATGAACCAACCGCACTTCATCTACGGAAGAAAAGATCGAAGCATATAGTTATGCACCTGAAAACACTCGGAACCTGAGTAAACGTTTAACACGTATCTGTGCTAGCTCCCTAGGCATTGTTATTACCGAAAATCACTTTGCAATTCCTTTTCAAAGTAGCAAATTTTGTCACAGCTCCAGAAAATCAACTTCGACTTTTTGTTCGAAACAACCATATCATAATTTTGATATATATGCGTGCTCTTTATTTTTACCGGGGAACCTTTTATATTCCACAATATTACCATCAACGTTTAATCATCTAAAAACACAATTCTCTTGAAACCACCTCGGATTGATAACCGATGACCTAGATATGGTAGCATTAAATGCAGAGGAAACATCAAAATTGTAGATGGTCTAAATGGCCAAAAGTTTGATAATAAAAAATGGAATGTTGGGAACGCTCGATAGAAAATTTGGTACTGAAAAACAGATTGAGCTAACCAAGAAGGAGACCAAGGACAAATACAAGGACCAAACCCTATATTCAAAGAATCCAGATAATTCTGGATCCGATGAAATCTTTAGAGAATATCCTGCTTCGAAGTCATGTTAAAATCTTGAGGAAAATCTTTCTTCATCAACCTTCGATCTTAAAAATTCCAAAAATATCATCATAAATATCTTCGATATTTCTGAGGATATTTTCATAAGTATTCTTGTCCGAAATCATTTATCTCTTCGCGATATCAGTGTTATATCATAAAGAAAACTGTTTAGTTTCTAAAATCTGAAATCTTCGAGTTTGAAGTATGAATGTTTTCGAAGTAGTGTTGGGAACTGAAGCATGAGTTGGTATAATATAATGACACTTGATCAACGTGATTATATTACAGTAAGTCATGCTGAGTTTCTAATGAAACATGATGATTCACAGACCATAACGTCATCATGTGCCATGTTACGCGACTCTTGCATTCTATCTAATCTCTAAACATATCAAGAACATAATTTCTTGATAATTCTGTCTTTTCTCTTGAATTCTGGTAATTTAACCAATCAAGATCGTGCTATTACAATTTCTTCCTTAGAACATTATTCATGTTCATTCGAAACTCCATACTTACGAATTCTGAACCATTATTCGCTGACTTAAAGTCAAGAAGAGAAAACAAAAGGATGAAACTCCAAAATATAAAGGAAATAAAGAGGGTGGATTTATAATGAAATATCCGACAGAGCAATCAAAACAGATTATCGCATTTAACCAAAGAAGATCCTATTCCTTAATCTCTGAAGAATCAAATTTTATTCATATTTTAAAGATTTCTTTAAATCCCTTGAATTCCAGAAATCCACCGTCACTACGTCAAAAGTTAAATTCCTATCTCAAACTGTTGTGACAGCTACCCCCGTACGCTTCACATAATCGAATCGTTTTATCTACATTACTCAGTAATGATGAAACTCTATTTATCAACTCATACTCGTCATGAAAACAGTTTTATGGTTAACCATGACGACCTTACTCAAATTTCGGGACGAAATTTCTTTAACGGGCAGGTACTGTGACGATCCGGAAATTTCTGACCAAATTTAAACTTTATCTTTATATTATTCCGACACGATAAGCAAAGTTTGTTAAGTTAAATCTCAAGAATTTTAAATTGTGTTCATACATTCATTATAACCTTGACCAAATTCTGACGATTCACGAACCGTTATCATTCGAAGTCAAGCTTTAAAAAAAACGTGTACAGGGCAGGGAGGTGTTCTTCTTCGGTTTCTGATTAAATTTGGATAAATAAAAGCAGTTAAAAGATTTTTGTGACTCATAATTGACAATGTTAGTAACTTTGTCTTCGTTTACAACTGGAATTTGATGGGATTAATTAAGAATTGAAATTCGACATTTTAATTCATCAGGTACAGAAAAAATAAAATAAAAAGGGGATGGAGATTGTTAACAGAATTTGGCTTTTTGTTGCTGTAATGGAATCATCAACAGATAAATACAAAGATTGGATACAGTTAGTCAAGGATGTAAATCAAATTTGGATTCTTTGATGAATTAATAATAATAAAACTGATTTATATATATAAGTTTGTATGTGCGTATAATATATTAGCATATGTGTATATTTATATACACTGTATATGTATTTATATATGTATAGCTGAATTTCATATATATATATATATATATATATATATATATATATATATATATATATATATATATATATATATATATATATATATATATATATATATATATATATACATACATGTATCTGTAAATATATATGTGTATTAATAATATCATTAATACTAATAATAAGTATACAAATAATAATAATAATGATAATAATAATACAATTAGTGATGATAATAATAATAACTATAAAATTTATAACAATAATATTATTATTAGTAATAATATTTATTATCATAATACTAATATTATTAGTGATTGATAATATTAGTAATAATAATATAATAACAATTTATATATCAAACTTTATATTTATTTTACATATTTATTGAAAGTAGTAATAATATTCTAATAATAGTAATACAAATAATAATTAAAACCTAACAAGTTACATGTATCAAATCTCTTATTAAAACAATAATATTTATAATACTATTAATAATATTAAATAATAATCATAAATCAAATGTACTAGATTTCATATAATATCATTAATGATACAGATATTTATATTAATATTTATATTGATAATGAAGATATTAATTTTAATACAACAAATATATTTTAAATTGTATTATATATATTATTAGTTACATAATATAATATGATAGCCTTTAATGAATATTTATTATTTATAAATTATATATATATATATATATATATATATATATATATATATATATATATATATATATATATATATATATATATATTATAGTACACATATCATAATAATTAATCATAGAATTCATAGTTATATATATAGATTCATTTTAAATTTACACTCAATTACTTTGTATTCTATTTTACGTATTTAATTCAAATGCTTAAATTATATTTTATAATTTTAATTTAACATACATATACTTACATTTACATATACATATTTATTTACAAATAATTATTCGTGAATCATCGGGAATGGTCAAAGTCAAATGCATTCATGAAAATAGTTCAAACATTATGAGACTTAGTTTAATAGACTTTGCTTATCGTGTCGAAATCATATAAGATTAAGTTTAAATTTGGTCGGAAATTCCCCGGTCAAAACAGTACCTACCCGTTAAAGAAATTTCGTCCCGAAATTTGAGTGAGGTGGTCATGACTAACAATAAAAATGTTTTCATGACGAATATGAGTTGATAAATTGAGTTTTATCATCATTGAGTAATATGGATAAAATGATTCGATTAATCGAAGCGTATGAATGAAGCTATCACAAAAGATCGAGATGAAGAAATGGAGATTTTCCATAACTTTTGACGTAATCGGGATTGAATTCCGGAATTCAAGGGATTTAAAGAAAATCTTTGAAATCTGAGAGATTTGATTCTTCGGCGAATAAGGAGATTAAGATCGCTATAATTAAATACGGTGATCTGCCTCGATTACTCTGTCTGATATTTGCATTATAAATTTACCTTTTCCGTTCCATTAGTTTCCACCATTTCTATACCTTCTTTCTCAGTTCATATATCTAAAAGATCATAATAATGCTTAATCGTTCTAATCCTTGTTCTTATTCTGACTATCGCAATGATCGTTCTTCTTTTCAAACTCCCACCGAAAGAATCTGTTTATTTCTACTATGCTCTAGGGATTATTGTATTTATAATCTTCCCGTGTCTTTATATTGCTATACGCACTGATATCCACAGTTTGTAATTTCGGTGTTGTTGTTGGGCTTTATATTCTCCCTTATATTTTGGATCTCCTTGCCTTTTTATTATCCTCTCGACCTCTAGTAAAACGAGCAACGGTCCAGAATTCAAAGATATGAACTTCTAAATGAACATAGTTAATGTTCTAAGAAAGAAATGGTAATAGCACGATCTTGATTCGTCAAATTACCAGAATATCTGGAAAAGATAGAACTATCAAGAAAGTATGTTCTTGATATGTTTATATATTAGACAAAATGTAAGAGTCGTGTAACATGGCCCATGATGACGTTATAATCTGTGAATCATCATATCCTATTTAGAAACTCAGCATGACTTACTGTAATATAATCACGTTGATCAAGTGTCATTATATTATACTAACTCATGCATCAGTTCCCAACATTACTTCAATAACATTCGTATTTTAAGCTCGAAAGTTTACAGAATATAGAAACTAACAGTTTCTATATGATGTAACACTGATAGCACTAATAGATTAATGATTTCAGATAAGAATAGTTATGAAAATATCTTCAGAAATATGGAGGATATTTATAATAAAAGATACGATGATATCTTGGGATTTCTAATATCGAAGGATGATAGAGAAGATTTATCCGTAAGGGTTTAGATTCAGAAGCAAGGCGTTCGCTAAATATTTCATCAGATACAGAATCATCAGAATTCTTTATGTACAAGTTTAGTCCTTGTGATTTGTTCAGAGTCTCCTTCATGGTTAGCTCAAACTGTTTTCCAGTTCCAACTTTTCTGAGCTTTTCCAACATACTATTCTTTATCAACAACTTCCGATGATTAAGGTCGTTTACGGTTGTCTACGGTTTCTGCTGCTTCATTCAGCTTTTTCAACATTTAGAGTATTGATTTGTAGACTGAGTGCTTTTCAGGATTTTAGATGAAAGATCATAATTCTAAGAGATGAATGTTATACATATAACTGTTGATGTAGATATGCTGTGAGTTTTCAAAGTACTGATTGCTAATTCTCGGTAATTGGTATGGCAATTCTTGTTACAAGATGCGGATGAGTACATGATGAGTCTTCAATAGATAAATATAGTGATTTGTCAGAGAGATTTAAACCAAGGAGCGATGAGGTTGGTGGTACATTTGCTGGTAATATGATGGAATATAAAAGGTTCCCCGGTAACAATAAAAGAGCACGCATATATATCAAGGTTTTAATAAGGTTGTTTCGAACGAAAAGTCGAAGTTGACTTGCTGGAGCTGTGACAAAACTGGCTATCTCGATCAGGGATTGCAAAGTTATTTTGAATAATAATGACACTAAAGGAATTAGCACAACTATGTGTTAAACGTTTACTCAGGTTCCGAGTAGTTTCAGGTGCACAACTATATGCATCAATCTTTTCTTCTGTAGATGAAGTGTGACTGGTTCATCCTCTCGATTGAGGTGTTTTCAAGAATTATGAAAGGTTTGAATGCAGATTGTAATCGTCAAGATACAAATGAGGTTTAAGATGAAATCAAGTGGCAAACTTGAAGAGATGTTTAGTTTCATATGTTATAATCAATATTTTAATTCATTTTAATTGTCCAATGTTATTAGTCCACAGTCGATAGTCCACAGTTGCTAACTCAATAATTCATATATAGTTTATAATATTAGAATTAATTAATACGTGTCGTGACCCGTATATTTCTCAGACTCGATCACAACTCAAACTATATATATATTAGTGTAGAATCAACCTTAACCCTGTATAGAGAACTCAATCATTACTGCATATAGAGTGTCTATGGTTATTCCAAATAAGATATATAGATGTGTCGATATGATATGTCAAAACCTTGTATACGTGTCTCGATATTTAAAGTGCGTAAAAATAAATAACAGAAATTAAATGACGATAAATAAAGTGTGTAAAGTAAATAACAGAAATTAAATGACGATAAATAAAATTGCGAGAATGTAAATTGCGATAATTAAATTGCGATAAATAAAATGTAATCAGTTAGCTAGGAACGATTAGCTAGGAACAGTTAGCGTGGATTCTTAACAAAATTCCTCATAGTTAATTTGTTTGTTTCTAACAAATTTTTTTTTATTTTGGTCAAATGTTTTCTTCATTATGCCACTTGTCGGATTCTGATAGGTCAAAATCCAAATATAAAATTGAATGAAAATGGTTATTCTGCGGTGAACGGATACGTATATTGGTGGTTGTAAATAGGATAGTAAAGGACTGTTGAATCAGATTCAAAGAATGTACAGTGTAACTTATTAATGTGAAATCTAAATATTTCTAGGGTAATACCTACCCGTTAAAATATTTTCAACATTAACAGTTTGTACAAAAGAACTTTTAATTACAATCTTCATGAAAATATATATACATATATATTTTCTTCAGATGTAACTATAGATTTAATGAGTCAAAATGATATTAATCTCATTTGATTTATCGTTAGAACTAGAATACATAATCTCTAAAATATTAAAGATTACATAATCGGCATGAAGAACGAAGATAATTGATGTAGAACGATACGTAGAACGATGATTATGCTCGAGGTGCAATAATGAGATGTTGGGGCGTGTGATGTTGAAACTTGGGTTGTTGGTGGTACTGGTGTTGCCGGTGCTGTTGTTGAAGCTGGTAGGTTTTGCACCATATTTTCCAAATTAATTACTCGAGCGCGAAGTTCGTTGACTTCTTCGATTACTCAGGGATGGTTGTCGGTAAGAACGAGCGAATGAATAAGGTTTAGAATCTGAGATAGTATGTAATCATGAAGAGATATTCGAGAAATGAGGGTGAAAATGGTGTTTCGGGCTAGTTTGCCGATAAGTGTTTCAGGTTCATCGCCAAGAGGTAAATTTGGTTGGTGAAAAGGATCGCCTTCTTCGCGTCTCCATTGATTAAGTCAACTACGAACTCATCAAATGAATTGGGGATGGATGATTGGTTGGTTCATTCCGATGACGCGATTTTCGGAGCTTAGGTGAACATCCATGTCAGAATAGCTGTCGGAGTAACTATCGGAATAGCTATCGAAATCTGAGGACTCGAACTGGTTGAGGGATTCATTTCGTACGATTCAGATGAAGAATTTTCGATAAGAAATAGATTATAGGATGTAGATTAGTACCTTGCAATATATAATTTACATATGCATATATAATACTAAAATCCCATAAGTTACGAAAGAATCTACAGAAGCTGTCAGGCAAAGGTAACAATAACAGATACGCTAAGATATGAATTTATCTATACACTGTCTATGCAATAGAGGCAGTAAGACATGTCTAGACTAAGAATGATAAGAAGGTAGTTTCCTAAGGATGATAAGTAGAAGATTTTCGACACAAAATGATAAGCAAAACTTTTGACATTCAGACAGGGTCGAAGTCCAGACTCACTAAAGCATCCTAACGACTTATCAGTTAGACACACTAATGCAGACCTGGTTCGCTATGACCACCGCTCTGATACCAACTGTAGCGACCCGTCCTAATCTATCCGGACGAAGTCCATATCGATTATAAATGATTCACAATAGTTGATTACATCGCGAGGTATTTGACCTCTATATGATACATTTTACAAACATTGCATTCGTTTTTAAAAGACAAACTTTCTTTTCATCGAAAGTTGACATTATGCATACCGTTTCATAATACATCCAACTATATTTGACTTAATAATAATCTTGAAGAACTCAATGACTCGAATGCAACGTCTTTTGAAATATGTCATGAATGACTCCAAGTAATATCTCTAAGATGAGTAAATGTACAGCGGAAGATTTCTTTCATACCTGAGAATGAACATGCTTTAAAGTGTCAACCAAAAGGTTGGTGAGTTCATTAGTTTATCATAAACAATCATTTCATAATTTTAATAGACCACAAGATTTCATATTTCCACTTCTCATAAATAAACGTCCCATGCATAGAGACAAAAATATCATTCATATGGATTGAACACCTGGTAACCAACATTCACAATATACATATAAGAATATCCCCATCATTCCGGGATCCTCCTTCGGACATGATATAAATTTTGAAGTACTAAAGCATCCGATACTTTGGATGGGACTTGTTGGGCCCGATAGATCTATCTTTAGGATTCGCGTCAATTAGGGTGTCTGTTCCCTAATTCTTAGATTACCACTAAAAGGGGCATATTCAATTTCGATCATTCAACCATATAATGTAGTTTCGATTACTTGTGTCTATTTCGTAAAACATTTATAAAAATTGCGCATATATTCTCAGCCCAAAAATATAAAGGGTAAAAAGGTAAATGAAACTCACCTAATGTATTTTGTAGTAAAAATACATATGACGACATTTAACAACTAAACAATGCAGGGTTGGGCTCGGATTCACGAACCTATATCATTTGTTTATATATTAATACTCATAATGGAATCACATGATTTCCTTTATTAGAATTTGTTAATCTTTATATTTTTAGTTATATAGAATTTATACTAAACTCCATTAAAACAAATACTTATATTATATTTTAAATTATATGTTATATGTTTTTATGTTGTATATATACTTAAAATGATTAATATATAAATATTTAGTTATATTAATATCTCTATACATATATGATTAGTATTATATAAAAAAAATCATTGATTTGTTATATATAAGTATTTATATACACAGTGTTAATATGTTTGATATATATATAAGTATATAAACTATTAATACTTTTACAGTATAAGTATATCTTAGATACAAAATATTTATCTGAAAAGAATATAATGATAGTATTGAAAATAATAATTTACTAATAATAATAACTTTCTTAATGTTGATCATACTGATAATAATAATAATGATATTGTTAACAATGGTGATTATGTTAATAATAATAATAATACTAATAATTACAAAGAATGATGTTAATACTAATATAATAATAACTTGTATTATTCTTATATCAACAATACTAATAGTAATCCTAAATATAATCGTAGTTGTCATAGTACTAAAATAATAAGTTAGTAATCATAATAACAATAATAATATTCATATTTGTGACTATAATAGTAATACTTATAATAAATGCTAACTAATACTTTTATTAGTAATAATAATAATAACTATAATATTAATCATGATAACAATTTTTAATAATAATAATGATAATAACAATTTATAATGACAATACAATAATAGCAATAATCATAATGAAAATAATAATAATAATAATAATAATAATAATAATAATAATAATAATAATAATAATAATAATAATATTAATAGCAATAATAATAATAATAATAATAATAATAACAATAATAATAATAATAATAATAATAATAATAATAATAATAATAATAAGAATAATAAGAATAATAATAATAATAATAATAATAATAATAATAATAATAATAATAATAATAATAATAGAAAATGGAACTACCTCAAAAAAAGTCTTAAAAAGAAAACTCTCGCGAACGGGACTCGAACCCGAGACCACTTGCATAATCGTAACCAGTCTTAACCATTGCTCCATTTAAACTTTTCTGAATTATTTTACACCCGATAAAATATATCCTGTATAATTTTTGTTAAACTTCTTCTTCCTCCTCAAATTAAAACTATCGACCAGTACTTTAGTTAACCATCATCAAAACTAATAAAAAGTTTTAATTAAACATTTAAACTACCTGTAACAGATATATAGTTCAAATAAATAAATAAAAAATAAAAAAAATGAAGAACCAGACTGTCTGTTCAGCGACAGCATAAACAAAAAAAAATTTGATTTTTGATTTCGGAACTGTTTTAGACAAAAGTTATAAAACGAATTACGTTGCAATTCGATCCTAGAAACTTTTGAAATCTTCAATTTACCCGGATACATCAAAACACCTTCGAATTTCTCTATGAACAAAGTTGTTGACTTTTAAAACCCAAACTTTGACCTCAAAATTCTCGATAAATAATACGAATTGGGACCTCAAACTTTGCAGGAAGATTAAGTAATAAATTCCTAACAAGATGATATTTCTAGATTTTAAAATTTCATTCGAAGTCAAGCTTTAAAAAAAAATTGTGTACAGGTGATAATGCTAAAAACGAACATATATTTCATAGCATTATTCCTCAAGAAAGACAAGCTTTTAGTTGCAATTGTCCTATTTACAAGTGATATTCGTTTAAATAATAAAAGGTGAAGATAAAAGACAGATTCGACGAATTGAAGACGCAAACGACCAAAAAGCTCAAAAGTACAAAATACAATCAATGAGGTTCCAATTATTGATAAGAAACGTCTCAAAATTACAAGAGTACAAGATTCAAAACGCAAAGTACAAGATATTAAATTGTACGCAAGGACGTTCGAAAATCCGGAACCGGGACCAGAGTCAACTCTCAACGCTCGACGCAACGGACTAAAAATTACAAGTTAACTATGCACATAAATAAAATATAATATTTAAATAATTCTTATAATTATTTATATATTATATTATTATTTATAAACGTCAGCAAGAAAGAAAACAAAGAAATGTGACTTCTCCCAGCTGGCCATGCGATCGCATGGCCTGGAGGCACAAAAGCCATGCGATCGCATGGCTCTGAAATCCAGCCCAGGTCCTATAAATTCAACGCGTTTTGGCCAAAATAAATACATCTTTCTTCTCTTCATCATACGTAAAGTATATATATATATATATATATATATATATATATATATATATATATATATATATATATATATATATATATATTTAATTTTAATTTTAATTTTAATTTTAATTTCTAATAATAAGGGTGTGTTAGCGAATGTTGTAAGGGTGTAAGTCGAAATTCTGTCCGTGTAACGCTACGCTATTTTTAATCATTGTAAGTTATGTTCAACCTTTTTAATTTAATGTCTCGTAGCTAAGTTATTATTATGCTTATTTAATCCGAAGTAATCATGATGTTGGGCTAATTACTAAAATTGGGTAATTGGGCTTTGTACCATAATTGGAGTTTGGACAAAAGAACGACACTTGTGGAAATTAGACTATGGGCTATTAATGGGCTTTATATTTGTTTAACTAAATGATAGTTTGTTAATGTTAATATAAAGATTTACAATTGGACGTCCCTATAAATAACCATATACACTCAATCGGACACGATGGGCGGGATATTTATATGTACGAATAATCGTTCATTTAACCGGAAACGGGAATGGATTAATAGCCACTTGAATTATTAAAACAGGGGTGAAATTATGTACAAGGACACTTGGCATAATTGTTAACAAAGTATTAAAACCTTGGGTTACACTCAGTCGACATCCTGGTGTAATTATTAAACAAAGTAATAAAACCTTGTTACAGTTTAAGTCCCCAATTAGTTGGAATATTTAACTTCGGGTATAAGGATAATTTGACGAGGACACTCGCACTTTATATTTATGACTGATGGACTGTTATGGACAAAAACCAGACGGACATATTAAATAATTCAGGACAAAGGACAATTAACCCATGGGCATAAAACTAAAATCAACACGTCAAACATCATGATTACGGAAGTTTAAATAAGCATAATTCTTTTATTTCATATTTAATTTCCTTTATTTCATATTTAATTGCACTTCTAATTATAGCATTTTTATTTATTGTTATTGTATTTAATTGCACTTTTAATTATCGTACTTTTTAATTATTGCAAGATTATTTTATCGCACTTTTATTATTCGCAATTTCATTATCGTTATTTACTTTACGCTTTAAATTAAGTCTTTTATTTATTTAATATTTTACATTTTGTTTTAACTGCAACTAAAGTTTTTAAAATCGACAAACCGGTCATTAAACGGTAAAAACTCCCCTTTATAATAATAATATTACTTATATATATATTTGTATTTTTATAAAAGTAAACTAATATAGTGTTAAGCTTTGTTTAAAGATTTTCCCTGTGGAACGAACCGGACTTACTAAAAACTACACTACTGTACGATTAGGTACACTGCCTATAAGTGTTGTAGCAAGGTTTAAGTATATCCATCCTATAAATAAATAAATATCTTGTGTAAAATTGTATCGTATTTAATAGTATTTCCTGCTAAAATTTAAAAGCTATTTTATATACACCTCGCATAACACCAAGTATTTTTGGCGCCGCTGCCTGGGAACGCCGAAGCGAAACGCCACACACATAAAAAAAAAATTTTATTTTCAGTACGCTTTTGTAGAAATACGTTTTAAATATTCGAAAATATAAAAAGAAAACAAAATATAAATATATTTAAGATTTTGTTAAATATATAAGTTTTATAAAGTTTTTTTATTTTTATTTTAGTTTGTAAAAATATAAATTTTATTTAAATATTTTGTAATTATATAAATATTAAAAAACAAAAAAATATATATAAATAAAACTACTCGGCCTAGTACTGTTACAGCCCGTAACCTGGCCCAAAAACTTAGCTCATGCGATCTCATGAGCCCGAAGGCAAAATCTCATGCGATCGCATGAGATCGTCTGACATGCCACAGTTTACCCTAGTACTGCATTAATTACGTAATATTATTTATTATTATACTTTAACCCTAATTAGAGTTATATATTATAATAATTAGTTTAGTTATATTATTTATTTTGTATTTTAAAGTTTAATTAGTTTAATTAAATTGTAAAATTAATAGTTTTATAAAATAAATAATTTAAAAATAATATTTTTATAAAAATTGTAATTTTTACAACTTTTTATATATTTTTATATTTTGTCCCTTTTTAATAGTTTTAGCGTAACTTTTGTATTTTTCGCTCGTATTTAGTTTTAATTCATAGTTTTTGCCATAGTTATTTTTATATCTAGAATTTTAGGCTTTGCTGTAAAATTCCTTAAGTGCTTTTACTTTAGACTAAGATTTAGGTACTTTAGAATTTTGAGACGCCTTTTTAAGTTTTAGTTTCTTTTTAAGTTATTGCCATTTGGAATATAGTTTTACTTGTAAGCTTTAATATTTTTAGACACATTTTACCTATGTATCAATTATCATTCCAATTAGTAATTTCAATTTGCGATTATAATTTTAAGTTAGTTGTAGTAATAAGGTTAGGTTAGTCAAGTGTTTTTAATTTTTATAAGTTTCTTTTATTTTTCCGTCACCTTTTATTTTTCAACCATTTTTCTTTTTCGACCTTTTTCGACGCACTCTTTTTCTTTCTTATTTCTCGCTATTCTAGTTTTTAGGACATAGATTTTTATTCTACTTCTTATCTAAATTTCTTAAAATTACGAAAATTTATTTTAAGTGGTTAAATTGATAGACATCAAAATTTTCTGGTTCGTAGTAATAATTGGATTTGTACGTGGACCGGGTTATTGGAGCCAAACAGTCCTCAATTATATTGAGACCAAACGAATCCTGCCCCTCTGCTGCATCTTTTGGCTATTCGAAACGTGGGCAAAATCAGAAAAGTCTATTGATTGTATAACTTATATAATTTTTCTTTCCTTTTTAAAAACTAATAGGATATTCAGTGAATGCACCGAGCAAGACGTTCGTCACCTTTTATACGTTCACCACCTGTAACTAGATCAAGACATCTAACTAATATTGTCGCCGTTGATAATCCATTTTTTGAACCCGACCTCACAATTGAGAATCCGGAGAATATTCAGGGACGATTCGTAGATCCTGAACCACTAAACTTTCCTCCGGAACCACCAATCATTCAAACAGAGATTGTTGAGGAACGAACCATTAAATCAGAATCCTCTAGTGATTCCGATTCAACAAATTCAATTATGGAAGTAACAGAACCTTTAAGTATGGAAGACCGAATGAGAGCTAAACGCACTGGCCAAGGTCACGCAATTACTCATCCAGACATTAATGCGCCAGATTATGAAATCAAAGGACAAATTCTACACATGGTGACTAATCAATGCCAATTTAGTGGTGCACCGAAGGAAGATCCAAATGAACATCTTCATACCTTTAATAGGATCAGCACACTATTTAAAATCCGAGAAGTGGATGATGAACAGATATATCTCATGTTATTTCCCTGGACTTTAAAGGGAGAAGCCAAAGATTGGTTGGAATCATTACCTGAAGGGGCGATTGATACATGGGACGTTTTAGTTGAAAATTTTCTTAAACAATTTTTTCCTGCATCTAAAGCCGTAAGACTTCAAGGAGAAATTGTTACGTTCACACAGAAGCCAAATGAAACTCTATATGAGGCGTGGACTTGATTTGGAAAGTTATTAAGAGGATGTCCGCAACATGGTTTAGATACCTGTCAAATAGTACAAATATTCTACCAAGGATGCGACATCACTACAAGGAAAGACATAGATATAGCAGCTGGTGGTTCCATTATGAAGAAAACCGAAACTGATGCTTATAAAATTATTGATAACACTGCTTCCCACTCACATGAGTGGCACCAAGAAAAAGATATCGTTAGATCATCTAAAGCAGCTAGAGCCGATTCTAGCCATGACTTAGATTCCATTTCCGCAAAGATAGATGCAGTCGAGAGACGAATGGAAAAGATGACTAAGGATATTCACTCAATACGAATTAGTTGTGAGCAGTGTGGAGGACCACATTTGACAAAAGATTGTCGTAGTATTGAATTAACGATGGAACAAAGAGAGAATATTTCATACATAAACCAAAGGCCTGGAAATAATTATCAGAATAATTATCAACCGCCAAGACCAATTTACAATCAAAACCAGAATTATAATCGAAATATTCCATACAACAACCAACAAGGTCCTAGCAATCAACAAGTATCTAACAATACTTACAACCAGCAAAGACCTAATTTTCAAAACAAACCACTGCAACAAACCGATGATAAAAAGCCGAATTTAGAAGATATGATGATGAAGCTAGTTGAAACTCAAACGCAGTTTTTCACATCTCAAAAACAAACCAATGAACAAAATGCTCAAGCATTTAGAAATCAACAAGCTTCTATTCAAAACTTGGAACAAGAAGTAAGTAACCTAGCAAGGTTAATAGGTGAAAGAAAACTGGGAAGTTTACCTAGTGATACAAATGCTAACCCCTATAATGAAACAGCTAAAGCCATTACCACAAGAAGTGGTACAACACTTAAACCACCTGAAATACCTGAAACTTCTGATGAAGCTATTCCTACTCCACAAGAACCACAACCTGATCAAGATAAGGAAAAAGAACCGGTAGTTGAAAAGGTTAATGAAGATAACGCAGCTAAGGATAAACCTTATGTTAAACCATACCAACCACCACTTCCTTACCCGAGTAAAATGAAAAAAGAGAAACTTGAAGCCGAGCAATCCAAATTCTTAGATATGTTTAAACAGATAAATGTAAATCTTCCTTTCATTGATGTGATTTCAGGAATGCCTAGATATGCTAAATTCTTGAAAGATCTAATCACAAATAGAAAGAAAATGGAAGAACTCTCGGCTGTTACTATGAATGCTAATTGTTCAGCAGTGCTGTTGAATAAGATACCAGAAAAACTATCTGATCCAGGAAGTTTCACAATTCCATATTTTCTAGGTAGTCTTAGTTCAATAGAAGCATTGGCAGACTTAGGTGCTAGTATAAATCTAATGCCGTATTCACTATACGCTAAACTAGACCTTGGAGAATTGAAACCAACAAGAATAAGCATACAACTAGCCGATCGATCAATAAAATATCCTAGAGGGATAATGGAAAACATGCTAGTTAAAGTTGGTACTTTAGTATTTCCAGTAGATTTTGTTGTTCTGGACATGGAAGAAGATTCTCAAGTTCCTCTCATATTAGGAAGACCATTCTTAAACACGGCTAAAGCAATGATAGACGTGTTCGGTAAGAAACTGACCCTAAGTATAGAGGACGAGAGTGTTACCTTTTCAGTTGATAGAGCAATGCAACAACCGCAATCCGCAGATGATACATGTTATTATATTCAAACTATAGATGCACATGCAGAATTATTAGAAGAATTTCCAGAATTACAAGGAACAGGAGAATGTTCTTTAGGAGAAGGAACAGAACAAATTGATAAAGCTGAAATGTTAGCTACACTAATAGCTAATGGATATGAACCAACAACAGAAGAAATTCAAATGCTAAAAGAAGAAGACAGATATCGATACAAATCATCGATAGAAGAACCTCCGAAATTAGAGTTAAAGCCACTTCCAAACCATTTGGAATACGCTTATTTACATGGTGAATCTGAATTACCTGTAATAATATCGTCTACTCTTACTGAAAATGAGAAATCACAACTCATTTCTGTGTTGAAAGCTCATAAACCAGCCATTGCATGGAAGATTCATGATATTAAAGGAATAAGTCCTTCGTATTGCACACATAAAATCCTTATGGAAGAAGGTCATAAAACATATGTGCAACGCCAACGAAGACTAAATCCTAATATGCAAGATGTAGTTAAGAAAGAAATTATTAAACTGCTAGATGCAGGTTTGATATATCCAATTTCTGATAGTCCATGGGTAAGTCCAGTTCAATGCGTACCTAAGAAGGGTGGCATGACTGTCATTACAAATGAAAAAAATGAGCTTATTCCTACTAGGACTGTAACAGGATGGGGTATATGTATTGATTATAGAAAATTAAATGACACCACCAGAAAAGATCACTTTCCCTTACCTTTCATTGATCAAATGTTGGAAAGATTAGCCGGAAATAGTTACTATTGTTTTCTAGATGGATTTTCCGGATATTTTCAAATTCCAATAGCACCTGAAGATCAAGAGAAAACCACATTCACGTGCCCTTATGGTACTTTTGCTTACAAACGCATGCCATTTGGACTTTGCAACGCCCCTGCAACCTTTCAAAGGTGCATGATGACGATTTTTCACGACATGATAGAAGAATGCATGGAAGTTTTCATGGATGACTTTTCAGTCTTCAGTGACACATTTGAAACATGTCTAGCTAATCTGGAACGAATGCTTATTAGATGCGAACAATCAAATCTAGTACTTAATTGGGAGAAATGCCATTTCATGGTTAAAGAAGGCATCGTTCTTGGACATAAAATTTCAAAAGAAGGAATTGAAGTAGATAGAGCTAAAGTAGATGTAATTGCTAAACTTCCACATCCCACCAATGTTAGAGGAGTTAGGAGTTTTCTAGGGCATGCCGGTTTTTACCAACGTTTCATAAAAGATTTTTCTAAAATTGCCACTCCTAAGAATAAACTCCTAGAAAAGGATGCTCCATTCATCTTTTCAGATGAATGTATCAAATCTTTTAATATTCTTAAAGAGAAACTCACTAATGCGCCAATCATGATAACACCAAATTGGAATCTACCATTTGAACTAATGTGCGATGCAAGTGATTTTGCAATGGGAGCCGTTTTCGGACAAAGGATTGAAAAATGATTTCAACCTATATATTATGCTAATAAGACGTTACAAGGAGCACAAACAAATTACACAACTACTGAAAAAGAACTCCTTGCTATTGTCTTTGCTTTTGACAAATTTCGATCATATCTCGTTCTAGCAAAAACGGTGGTCTATACCGACCATTCTGCTCTTAGATACCTATTTTCGAAACAAGATGCTAAACCAAGATTAATCCGTTGGATCTTACTCTTACAAGAGTTCGATATTGAAATACGAGATAAAAGAGGAGCAGAAAATCTCGCCGCTGATCATCTTTCTCGTCTTGAAAATCCCGAATTAGAAGTTCTAAATGAATCGGCCATACAAGACAACTTTCCTGATGAATATCTATTGAAGATAGATTATAATGAAATACCATGGTTTGCAGACTATGCAAACTACTTAGTATGTGGATTCCTTGAAAAATGATTATCGTACCAAAAACGAAAGAAATTCTTCAGTGATATAAAACACTATTTTTGGGAAGATCCACATCTGTTTAAAAGTTGTCCAGATGGAATAATACGCCGATGTGTATTCGGAGATGAAGCTAGTAAAATTTTAAACCATTGTCACACAGGACCAACAGGAGGGCATTATGGGCCTCAACTAACAGCAAGAAAAGTTTATGAAGCTGGATTCTATTGGCCCACAATTTACAAAGACGCACACCTTCTTTGCAAATCCTGTGATGCTTGTCAAAGGGTCGAAAAAATAAGTCAACGTGATGAAATGCCACAAAATGTCATTCAAGTATGCGAAGTATTTGACATTTGGGGTATTGACTTTATGGGTCCATTTCCAAAATCTCATAATAATCTCTATATTCTCGTAGCCATTGATTATGTATCTAAATGGGCGGAAGCACAAGCTCTCCCAACTAACGATGCACGAGTTGTAGTCAACTTTTTAAAACGTCTTTTTGCAAGGTTTGGAACACCGAAAGCTTTAATAAGTGATCGGGGTACTCATTTTTGTAATAATCAACTTGAGAAAGTTCTTAAAAGATATGGAGTAACTCATAAAATCTCCACCGCATATCATCCACAAACAAGTGGACAAGTTGAAAATACCAACCGAGCTTTAAAACGTATTCTAGAGAAAACCGTAGGATCAAATCCGAAGGAATGGTCCATTAAATTGGAGGATGCACTCTGGGCTTTTAGAACAGCCTACAAAACTCCAATTGGAACCACACCTTTTAGACTTGTTTATGGAAAAGCATGTCATCTTCCAGTAGAAATTGAACACAAAGCATTTTGGGCTTTGAAGACATGTAATCTTGATTTACATGAAGCCGGACGTCTACGATTAAGTCAACTAAACGAATTAGAAGAATTAAGACATGAAGCATACGAAAATTCGTTAATCTATAAAGAAAGAACGAAGAAATGGCATGATAAAAGAATCAGAAGTTTAAAAGAATTTAAAGAAGGAGACAGAGTTCTTCTTTTCAATTCACGATTCAAGCTATTTCCTGGAAAATTGAAATCAAGATGGTCTGGACCATTCATAGTCAAAAGAGTTTTCCCATACGGAACGATAGAATTAATAAATTCAAATGGGATTGAATTTAAAGTTAATGGTCACAGAGTTAAACACTACATAGATAGTCCAATGGAATTCGACAATGAAGTTAATCACAATTTCGATACCACAGCTAACTAAGTGTGGGGAGAATCAAGTCTTTAAAGGATAATATGTATTTCTGTTAGAGTTAGATTGTCTGTTTTCGTGTAGTTCTCGAAAATGGAACCCGGATGGTCTTTCCCTAGCAGACCCTAAAGAACTAGTCTTCTCCCCCCATTCTGAATTTTTATTTTTTTAGGAAATGAAGACTGCCTGTGAACTAAACCATGGTCTAATGCTACACGCTTTGATCACTAAACGTAATAATGACACACTACCGAGTGAAATAGTATCAGTAATCAGAGAAAGATTGGACGGAGTAAGAAAAGAATCCATATGCGAAGATAATAAGTTACAATTTGGTAAAGGGAAATCAAAATCCGCAGTGAAAAGAAGAGCACGACACCTTGAAAGATGTCACAAATGCGGAAAATGGTCACATGGAGGTAAATGTTCAAATAATCAAACCTATTCAAATACCGAATTTGTTACTTTATGCAGAGACGGACCGTTCATATGTTTAGAAGAAAAAACACTGAATGCTCGAGGTTACGCCTATGTAGCTATGGAAAACCAATTAAACCGACTATCTTATGAATGGGATAGATCATATAACTAAGAATACTATCTCACAGGTATGTCTGTACAGTTTTTATTTTTTTTATTTTTAACCTTTTGATAATAAACGCTAATTTGTTCGCTATAAAGTATTAAATTGGTATTAAATAAAATTAGGTTTGGCGACCGAAATTATTGATAGCATACAAAAATTTATTACATCACTGCGAAATTTAACGTTTATTCTTAAGGTATAAATATCTTTAATCAATCAACCTAAAATATTTCAAAAATTCGTCATGAGTTAAATTAGGTCATGGAACCGAAATTACTTTACCGAAAAGAGGGGCGCATATTTTTGATAATATTTGATTGATTAAAGTGGGATAAAAAGCCAAAAAGATTTTTAATTTTATTTTTACCATGTTTTTAAAATTAATATATAAATCTTAAATTAATATTGTAAACTTTGTAAAAACAATATATTTAAAATTGTAAATATTTGAAAAATATAATATAAGTTTGGTGTGATTTTATAATATGAATTTTTTAAATTAAGTTTGGTGTGAATTTTTAATTTTTAAAATATAAATTTTTAATCTTATGCATTTCAAATTTTAAGTTTGGTGTGAATTTTTAATATTAATTTTGAATTTTATGTATTTTTTTAAGTTTGGTGTGAATTTTTAATATTAATTTTGAATTTTATGTATTTTTTTTAAGTTTGGTGTGAATTTAAAAACAAAAATTTACTTTATCTCATTAAATTAAAAAAATGATTTTTAAAATTCGTCGTAAGTTGAAGACTAGGTCATTGAACCGAAATTGCTTTACCTGAGGGAGGGACGAGAACTTTTATTATCATTATTTTTAATCTTATTGAATTAAAGTATGCCAAAAACATTAAAAAACCCAAAAATCTTTACTTTACCCGAGCAGGGGGACACTTCTATACACATATTGACAGCGCTGAGCTTCGTATTATTCATAGATTTTTGGCTAACTCGATTACACAGAGAGGTCATAATAAAGAAAAAATTACCTTGCATGATTTATTCTACCTAAAGTGTATTCGGGATCCTAGAAGCTTTTTCAATATCCCTTACTGTATTGCCTTTTATTTATCTAAAATGGTAGAGGGAATGCAGGACGGGAGTATAATAGGAGGAGGTATTTTTGTTACTCTCATTGGAGAGTATTTAGGTATTGATAGGAACCAAGGGGGTCCATTACAGCTTTGTAGAGAACAGGTTGAGCCCTTAGGATTGAAAGTTTATGTGGGTGCTAAGGTATTGAAAAGTAGACGTAACCAGGCAGTACCCTATGAGGGATCTCATCCTCAGGTAGAGAGAGGCTCAGACGAGGAAATGGAGGAGGCGGAAGACATTAGGGATGTCTTTCGAGATGCTATTCTTGACGTCCACGTTCGTATAGATGAGGAAGCAATGACGAACGTGGCCAGACATAGTATGTATGAGCAGTGGAACTCCGAGCGAGTATACGAGGATTATAGGCGATGCCAACACGATAGCTGGTTAGTTCATCAGCACCAAATCATGAGCCAGCTATCATATCAGGTACCAAATAACTATGTACCTACTCGACCTGCTCATTTTCCGCCACATAGCCCCGATATCCGACCACCCTTTAACCGGTATGACTATAACCAAGCCTATCAGAACACCTATAACCAACAATGGAACCCACCTGACGAGATGAACTGGAACCCATATCCAGACTGATTTTGTTCCATTTGGTTATTTATATGATTTATATGTTTTTATCTTTTTGTTTATTCATGTTTAAACTTATGTTATTGAATATACTTATGTAATCTTTATCATTTTTATTATTATTGTGTACTAATATTTCACATTTAGGATTTGAAAGCGGGATATTAAGTCCCATTTCAAATTTCCATGCATGTTTATATTTGTATGTATGTATATTGTAAATTGTACAAAACAGGGTAAAACAGCGCATTTTCAAAGACTGGCATTAAGTTCAGCAAAAGCTACTAATTTTGACGACAAGATGAAAAATAAATGTGATGTAACAACAGACGAAATGACCAAATGATATGCACATTTATCATTCAGCAACCAAACGCCAATATGTTTGGAAACTTTGGTAAAATTTAATCATTTTTACGCTACTCACCCTCAATAATTTAAATTGTTACTGATTTCTTGCAAATGAGGGCATTGCAAGATCTTAAGTGTGGGAAGGGGTTAAATTCTTTTGGATTTTTTAAAATTTTTATCTTAAACACTTGGTTACCATTAAAAATACTAGTAACGTAGTAGTTGTATTAGAATCTAGTGCTCTCTGATGATAAAGAACAGCCCTAGTCTTATATACTGACTACCCAATTCTAGTAAAACCCATTTTCAAAATTTTCAATTAAATGAACTCAAAATCATGTTTATACATATTTATGAACGATAAAACTAGGTGTTAACACCGAAATTATTGTTACCTCAGAAAGGACATAAATTGAGAAACAAACCAAAATGTTAAAATTCATTTAAAATGGAATAGAGGACAATAAAAAGGAAAATAAATGCCAAGTGTGGGAAAAATTACCAAGTTATCTTAAACATATGTCACATATTTCTGTAACAAATAACTGAAAATACTTTTGCTTTGGACTAAACTAAACTATTTTACCCGATGAAAGAAAAGAAGAAATGGATCTACACGATGAATCAATTCCATCATTAAAAGGAAGTAAAGTCTTCCGAAAAAGAAACGCGCTTCTTGATTTAGGTCATGAAGTTGTCGACCAGACCAGCTGTAGGTTGACGAAAAATCTAGAAAAGTCATCACTAAAATCAGCAGGAAATCCACGGACCTCAGCATCAAACAGGGTCGCCAAGTGGTCAGACTTATCATAACCATGAGAGGATCTGTCTTGTAAAATGGGGAGGGCACCGTGCAAATTAGCTGGATAAGACTAATGAATCAGATCCCCAGAAAGGATAATCTCCTTAAAGATTAAAAATCAGCTTTTAAGCCTGATATTACTCAATCCTAGAGATTGACCTTAAAGATTGAGAATTCAAACTCATGGAATTCAATGATATCTAAACTCGAGCTTGAACGAGAAAATATTTTGATCAAATTATAAACCGATTTATTTTCTGAAAACCCATTTTCAATGCGTTCATTACCATTGAACGTAAAATCCTAGGAATTCACCGGGAATTCATTAGGTCATCTGAACCAAATCGGGTGTCAACCGTAAGAACGGTGGTTGCATAGCATGGTCAAATACAGGACCTTGTGCCAGACCGACAAATTATAAGGGTGAGCTTTACTATTGCTCCTACAAAGGATAGTAATTGCGTCCGACACGTTATAGACCATAATTAAAAGCATGTCAGGGGACATTGCCTTAACAGTTGCTTGTTCAACGCTTTCCTTTACAACCGGACGGTAGTTTACTGAAAGGTAATATACGGGATAAGTAAACTGGACGTGTTGCTTTCCTAATACAAGGTTAGCAAGTGGGTGACACAAAACCGCAAGTTTTGAGCTAAAATTTTCAAATCTGAAACCCACCAAGCCCATAAAAATATTTTGCAAACACCGGTGAAGGGTTATTCCGGAAAACTTATCTAGGGTAAAAACTAGATTTAATTTTCAAAAGATCAAATGTTTTCATAAAGATCCAATTTCCTTAATGGATCTAAATTTTATAGTCATGTGGGACTGTAAACCACATCGTTACTACCATTGTTTATACCGCCGTAAAGAAATCACTGATGTACAAAGTGTGAAAAATAAAGAAGTGATTCTTGTATTTCAAGACTATATTGCTTGAGGACAAGCAACGCTCAAGTGTGGGAATATTTGATAATGTTAAAAACGAACATATATTTCATAGCATTATTCCTCAAGAAAGACAAGCTTTTAGTTGCAATTGTCCTATTTACAAGTGATATTCGTTTAAATAATAAAAGGTGAAGACAAAAGACAGATTCGACGAATTGAAGACGCAAACGACCAAAAAGCTCGAAAGTACAAAATACAATCAATGAGGTTCCAATTATTGATAAGAAACGTCTCAAAATTACAAGAGTACAAGATTCAAAACGCAAAGTACAAGATATTAAATTGTACGCAAGGACGTTCGAAAATCCGGAACCGGGACCAGAGTCAACTCTCAAGGCTCGACGCAACGGACTAAAAATTACAAGTTAACTATGCACATAAATAAAATATAATATTTAAATAATTCTTATAATTATTTATATATTATATTATTATTTATAAACGTCGGCAAGAAAGAAAACAAAGAAATGTGACTTCTCCCAGCTGGCCATGCGATCGCATGGCCTGGAGGCACAAAAGCCATGCGATCGCATGGCTCTGAAATCCAGCCCAGGTCCTATAAATTCAACGCGTTTTGGCCAAAATAAATACATCTTTCTTATCTTCATCATACGTAAAGTATATATATATATATTTTAATTTTATTTTAATTTTAATTTCTAATAATAAGGGTGTGTTAGCGAATGTTGTAAGGGTGTAAGTCGAAATTATGTCCGTGTAACGCTACGCTATTTTTAATCATTGTAAGTTATGTTCAACCTTTTTAATTTAATATCTCGTAGTTAAGTTATTATTATGCGTATTTAATCCGAAGTAATCATGATGTTGGGCTAATTACTAAAATTGGGTAATTGGGCTTTGTACCATAATTGGGGTTTGGACAAAAGAACGACACTTGTGGAAATTAGACTATGGGCTATTAATGGGCTTTATATTTGTTTAACTAAATGATAGTTTGTTAATGTTAATATAAAGATTTACAATTAGACGTCCCTATAAATAACCATATACACTCAATCGGACACGATGGGCGGGATATTTATATGTACGAATAATCGTTCATTTAACCGGACACGGGAATGGATTAATAGCCACTAGAATTATTAAAACAGGGGTGAAATTATGTACAAGGACACTTGGCATAATTGTTAACAAAGTATTAAAACCTTGGGTTACACTCAGTCAACATCCTGGTGTAATTATTAAACAAAGTAATAAAACCGTGTTACAGTTTAAGTCCCCAATTAGTTGAAATATTTAACTTCGGGAATAAGGATAATTTGACGAGGACACTCGCACTTTATATTTATGACTGATGGACTGTTATGGACAAAAATCAGACGGACATATTAAATAATCCAGGACAAAGGACAATTAACCCATGGGCATAAAACTAAAATCAACACGCCAAACATCATGATTACGGAAGTTTAAATAAGCATAATTCTTTTATTTCATATTTAATTTCCTTTATTTCATATTTAATTGCACTTCTAATTATAGCATTTTTATTTATTGTTATAGTATTTAATTGCACTTTTAATTATCGTACTTTTTAATTATCACAAGTTTATTTTATCGCACTTTTATTATTCGCAATTTCATTATCGTTATTTACTTTACGCTTTAAATTAAGTCTTTTATTTATTTAATATTTTACATTTTGTTTTAACTGCAACTAAAATTTTTAAAATCAACAAACCGGTCATTAAACGGTAAAAACCCCCCTTTATAATAATAATATTACTTATATATATATATATATATATATATATATATATATATATATATATATATATATATATATATTTGTATTTTTATAAAAGTAAACTAATATAGCGTTAAGCTTTGTTTAAAGATTTTCCCTGTGGAACGAACCGGACTTACTAAAAACTACACTACTGTACGATTAGGTACACTGCCTATAAGTGTTGTAGCAAGGTTTAAGTATATCCATCCTATAAATAAATAAATATCTTGTGTAAAATTGTATCGTATTTAATAGTATTTCCTGCTAAAATTTAAAAGCTATTTTATATACACCTCGCATAACACCAACAGGGCAGGGAGGTGTTCTTCTTCGGTTTCTGATTAAATTTGGATAAATAAAAGCAGTTAAAAGATTTTTGTGACTCATAATTGACAATGTGAGTAACTTTGTCTTCGTTTACAACTGGAATTTGATGGGATTAATTAAGAATTGAAATTCGACATTTTAATTCATCAGGTACAGAGAAAATAAAAAAAACTAAAAAGGGGATGGAGATTGTTAACAGAATTTGGCTTTTTGTTGCTGTAATGGAATCATCAACAGATAAATACAAAGATTGGATACAGTTAGTCAAGGATGTAAATCAAATTTGGATTCTTTGATGAATTAATAATAATAAAACTGATTTATATATATAAGTTTGTATGTGCGTATAATATATTAGCATATGTGTATATTTATATACACTGTATATGTATTGATATATGTATAGCTAAATTTCATATATATATACATGTATCTGTAAATATATATGTGTATTAATAATATCTTTAATACTAATAATAAGTATACAAATAATAATAATAATGATAATAATAATACAATTAGTGATGATAATAATAATAACAATAAAATTTATAACAATAATGTAACGACCCACCAAAATTGCTATTGACGAGGTACGTTATCTACGGTCCCACAGCGAGGTTTCAACCTCTATATGATACGTTTTGATAAAATATTGCTTTCATTTTTTTTTTAAAATACTTTCTATACATAGAAAGTTTACCAAAATATAGACATATCCCAAATATATATGACAACTTATACAAAATGACTAAATCATCAATTTATTTAATAACAGATTATAACAATAATATTTGAATGCAATGTCTTTTTGAAAATATGGCATAAAAGACTCCATGCAGCACCTTGAGCAAATAGCAAGCAGACAGCGGAAGCACTTTTGAAAAACCTGAGAATAAACATGCTAAAAGTGTCAACCAAAAGGTTGGTGAGTTCATTAGTTTATCATAAACAATCATTTTCATTATTTTAATAGACCATAAGATTTCCGTCTATAAATATATGTACACTCGCAAGTGTATAAAAGTATTCTATAAGTTGTAGGCACCCGGTAACAAGCCTTAACGTTCATGTTTTACCCTCTGAAGTACACCAGATCAGGTGTGTTTAAAATAATCTCGAAGTACTAAAGCATCCCATAGTCAGGATGGGGTTTGTCAGGCCCAATAGATCTATCTTTAGGATTCGCGCCTACCGTACATAGACAAGTAGTTTAATGTTACCAAGCTAAGGGTATATTTCTGGTTTAAACCCACGTAGAATTAGTTTTAGTACTTGTGCCTATTTCGTAAAACATTTATAAAAACAGCGCATGTATTCTCAGTCCCAAAAATATATATAAAAAGGAGCAAATGAAACTCACCTGACAACTTCAGAAATAAATCACAGAGGTGTGACCGAAAATCGGAATGCAAGTAACCGTAGACCTCAACCTAGAGAGTATATGTTGGTTAATAAGTGTCTAATAAGCTAGGTCGGTCCATAGGGTAAGTATAGTCCTATTGCTCAAGTCCGACTCATAAATTTAGCAAAATTTAGCAAAAGTCAACAAAAGTCAACACAAGTCAAAGTAAGTCAAATGTAAGTCAAACGTAGTCGAACACAGTCAACATGGTTAACACAAGTCAACAATCTCATAATATTACTCAAGTTGGGTCAAATAGTCAAACATAGGTCAATCTTAAGTAATACATTTTTACTTAGCAAAAATTATTATTTACATATATGTATATTTTGGTATTTTGCAGCTGATTTCTGGTCCCACCAATTTTGATGTAGTACCTTTGGTCGTGACCATTGGAAAGTATATCATACCATCTTTCTATAGCCAGTTTATTTGACAAAAACGGAGTTACGGTTTGAAAGTTATGACCTTGCGAAAACAGCCCCTCAAAACATAAAATGCTGAAATTTGGTGCTGTTAATAGCATGGATCAGCAGCGGCGCCCAGTTTTCGTACTCGTTTTAGACTAGTTTAGGCTCGACAATATCATACAAATAATATATTGTTTTAAAGCCTGTCGTGAATACTTTCAATAACAAATAATAGTTTTTATCCAAACTTAACCGATTTCAACTTACGAGTCCGCAAAGTATGTCCAAGAGTCATTTTTGTCACTTTACAAAAACTAATAATATTTTGTGTTGACGACTCAAAATTCAATCCGGGAGACCTGAATGTTTCATTATCATAACACAAGTTTAAAATGACATTATTGACGTGTTTGTAAACTCGAATTCCCGAAATTATGTGTATGGGTCAAAATAGGTCCTTATGACCCAAATGAGTCATAAACACCCAATTTAACCAAAACGTGCCAAAACTTATTTTTAAAACACTACAACCTTCAAACTTACTTAAATCGACGTATGGGACTTGTCTACACTGATCGTTACCGATTTTGACCCGTTAAACTCATTTGGTCAAACAAAGTCAACTGCACGTAATATTTAGTTTAAACAATGCAGTCAACTTCTGGAATTTTTATAAAAATAAGTTCAACTCCGTTTGACTTGAAATACATGCCAAAATCTCCGCAATTTAGTACACTATAATATATTCGAAGCACAGCCTCTAACTATAAACAAAAAGATCGCAGTGACTGAAAACGTACCAGACTATAATGCTGAAACGTTTCAGCACTTTTACATAACATGTATAAACTTTGAAAAATCATATCAAATCCAAAAGGTATCCAAATGACGCGTTTCTGGAGTCCAAAGTTATTAATTTTTCGATACCCACGCAACCGTGAACCCAGAAATCTGAGATCAGGTCGCACGCATCCCGAGACAACTGCTCTGTTCGGTTTTAAATAATATAAAATTGTAACTTTGATTTGACGATAGATTTTGACTCGTTTATCAGAATTTGACAATATCTAAATGAAAACCAAATATTTTTTCGCAAGGAATACAATTATATACCTCTCAAGACCTGAATATATAGTATACTTTTCCAGATTCTCAGTTTCAATTACGAATTTTTAAACCGAAATCAATAAATCATAACATGAGCAATACGTATCCGTTTCACATGATATCCTAGCCTAACTTGAGTGATTTTTAATTTTCTAACAGATGGTAAATAAATAAAATTCCAAATCATAAAGGATTTAGCCCAGAAAATTCGGATTTAAACATAAACAAGTTAAAACTTCAAATAAACATAACGAGAGCAATTCTTAACGAAATTCGATGATTCTTTCGAGCAAACTTATTAATTTTTCACAAGGATTTCATATATAAACATTTCATAAACTAAAAATATCATGTTCATATCAGTATCATATTAATGAAAAACGTGATCATTCATAAAAACGAGTTAAAACTTCAATTAAGCATAACATGAGCATACGGTAACGAAAATTCGAAATTCCAAAGCCCAAACTTATTAGTTTTTCAAGAGGATTCTGATTATCTCATAATATTATATATTCAACAAGTTCAAGTTTATGACCTCTAACAAAACAAATTCGTGATTCATCAAAAAGTCATCAAACGATCAAATTAACGAATACTATCATGCATACATACAAGGACTTGAGCACTAGACACTATATCTAACCTAAAATGTAACAAAAACATGAAAACCCAAAAATTAGAGTTTTTAAAACTTACCCTAATCAAGAAATTGTTGGTATAGATGTGTAGAGCTCTTCGAGAGGAGTCCGAATATGTAAACGATTTTATGATCAAGTGATTATTGAAGGTGTTCTTGAGGATGAAAGATTGATGATGATGATGAATAGTAGTGGGTGTTCTTGAGGAGGGGAAGAATATGTACGTATGTGTGTGTTTGATGAAATGAATTAGGGTTATAAATAGATAGATATGTCACGGGTATATTTCTATCTCAATAATAGATATCACGGATGTAATAATTAATATACACGGGTATTAATGTGTACTCACAGGTAAATAGATATATCACGGGTATAATAATTAGGTAAACACGGGTATTACTGTATAGTCACATGTTATAATTAAATTTTTATCCTTTAGCTAAGATCCAATGTATTTTATCTTAATATGATTCAATGACTGGTTAATTTTATATTTATAAAAAAATTATATATATATATATATATCTATATTATTTGAAACCTTTTAAACTCTTGACGTCATACCTGGTTTGTGTGTTTCATAAAATACTTATTTATTATATTTTTAAATTTGATACTGAAAACATGAATGTTTAAACTAATTTTCTCGAGTTTAGTTTAAGAATATCCTAATTAATAAAATTGATTTTTCAAAACTCAATTATTATATAACATAATAATTATTAAAATTAATAATCATACTTTTTGTTGTCTTAAAATATATTTTTCTCGTTTTCACTAACCTTGGTGTTTTTAAAAAAAAAATTCTAATCAATATTAATAATAGTATATTTAAAAAAAAAACATACAAAATTGTAGATTTTAAGTACCGGTTGTTAAGTTTTCAACGAAAAGTTGACGAAAAAAAAAATCGGGTTATTACATTACCTACCCCTTAAAGAAAATTTCGTCCCGAAATTTTGGTTGGTGTGATTAAACGGCGTTTAAGAAACAAGTGAGGATAGAATGTTCGTCTTGACGTAGAAAGATCGAGCATCTTGTAGTTAAATATGAAAGTTAGGTAAAACGAGATCATAGTCCTTTGATACGAATACCTTTGAATAAACTGCTCGGAGTGCAATATGACAAAGATGAGAAGGAACCACACGTGACTCAAATGATGTCACATATAGAGTCTTGGTATATTCAGATATCAGCACAGAAAACAGAGTCATGTAACATGGTACGTGGTGAAGATAAGGTTGATCAAGCATTACCACCATCACGTTCCATTAGAACTTCTGCATGACTTACCGTAATATAACCACGTTGATCAAGCGTAATTATATTACACTAACTCATACTTCCGTTCCAACATTACTCTAAAATATTTATGGATATAAAACAAGTGTCGTTTTCCAGAATTTATAAATCAAAATGATTTCAAAAAGGGGTGTACTAAAAATAGTACGAGAATATAATATTTATTTTAATTAATAATATTGAAAGGGTAATGACGTAAGAATGTCTTTGGAACTATTGAGAATCTTCGTGAGTCGGATAAGACTTCTTCCGATTTACAATTCGAGATGTCAGGAGTTTCTGAATCGAAGCATATAAGCACATAATATAACACATATGATATCTATAAAAATATATAAGTAATAACTCACGTAGGAATGTCGGAAATTTCGAAAGTCCTGAATGACGCTTCCTGGTTTTTCAATGACCGGGTGTTGAAAATGAACTCGTTTGAGCATGAGAAGGCTTGTAATCAAAGGGAGAAATACTTTCTCACCGATAGTAATAATAATATTATATTAATATCAGAATATGCACATAATCACATATAAGTGTAACGACACGGTTCTAGACTAGATCACTAATGTATCCTAACGGTCCAGGTCAGACACATTAATGCACCTAATTCCCTAGAACCAACGCTCTGATACCACTTGTAACGACCCGCCAAAATTGCTATTGACGCGGTACGTTATCTACGGTCCCACAGCGAGGTTTCGACCTCTATATGATACGTTTTGATAAAATATTGCTTTCATTTTTTTTTTAAAATACTTTCTATACATAGAAAGTTTACCAAAATATAGACATATCCCAAATATATATGACAACTTATACAAAATGACTAAATCATCAATTTATTTAATAACAGATTATAACAATAATATTTGAATGCAATGTCTTTTTGAAAATATGGCATAAAAGACTCCATGCAGCACCTTGAGCAAATAGCAAGCAGACAGCGGAAGCACTTTTGAAAAACCTGAGAATAAACATGCTAAAAGTGTCAACCAAAAGGTTGGTGAGTTCATTAGTTTATCATAAACAATCATTTTCATTATTTTAATAGACCACAAGATTTCCGTCTATAAATATATGTACACTCGCAAGTGTATAAAAGTATTCTATAAGTTGTAGGCACCCGGTAACAAGCCTTAACGTTCATGTTTTACCCTCTGAAGTACACCAGATCAGGTGTGTTTAAAATAACCTCGAAGTACTAAAGCATCCCATAGTCAGGATGGGGTTTGTCAGGCCCAATAGATCTATCTTTAGGATTCGCGCCTACCGTACATAGACAAGTAGTTTAATGTTACCAAGCTAAGGGTATATTTCTGGTTTAAACCCACGTAGAATTAGTTTTAGTACTTGTGCCTATTTCGTAAAACATTTATAAAAACAGCGCATGTATTCTCAGTCCCAAAAATATATATAAAAAGGAGCAAATGAAACTCACCTGACAACTTCAGAAATAAATCACAGAGGTGTGACCGAAAATTGGAATGCAAGTAACCGTAGACCTCAACCTAGAGAATATATGTTGGTTAATAAGTGTCTAATCAGCTAGGTCGGTCCATAGGGTAAGTATAGTCCTATTGCTCAAGTCCGACTCATAAATTTAGCAAAATTTAGCAAAAGTCAACAAAAGTCAACACAAGTCAAAGTAAGTCAAATGTAAGTCAAACGTAGTCGAACACAGTCAACATGGTTAACACAAGTCAACAATCTCATAATATTACTCAAGTTGGGTCAAATAGTCAAACATAGGTCAATCTTAAGTAATACATTTTTACTTAGCAAAAATTATTATTTACATATATGTATATTTTGGTATTTTGCAGCTGATTTCTGGTCCCACCAATTTTGATGTAGTACCTTTGGTCGTGACCATTGGAAAGTATATCATACCATCTTTCTATAGCCAGTTTATTTGACAAAAACGGAGTTACGGTTTGAAAGTTATGACCTTGCGAAAACAGCCCCTCAAAACATAAAATGCTGAAATTTGGTGCTGTTAATAGCATGGATCAGCAGCGGCGCCCAGTTTTCGTACTCGTTTTAGACTAGTTTAGGCTCGACAATATCATACAAATAATATATTGTTTTAAAGCCTGTCGTGAATACTTTCAATAACAAATAATAGTTTTTATCCAAACTTAACCGATTTCAACTTACGAGTCCGCAAAGTATGTCCAAGAGTCATTTTTGTCACTTTACAAAAACTAATAATATTTTGTGTTGACGACTCAAAATTCAATCCGGGAGACCTGAATGTTTCATTATCATAACACAAGTTTAAAATGACATTATTGACGTGTTTGTAAACTCGAATTCCCGAAATTATGTGTATGGGTCAAAATAGGTCCTTATGACCCAAATGAGTCATAAACACCCAATTTAACCAAAACGTGCCAAAACTTATTTTTAAAACACTACAACCTTCAAACTTACTTAAATCGACGTATGGGACTTGTCTTCACTGATCGTTACCGATTTTGACCCGTTAACCTCATTTGGTCAAACAAAGTCAACTGCACGTAATATTTAGTTTAAACAATGCAGTCAACTTCTGGAATTTTTATAAAAATAAGTTCAACTCCGTTTGACTTGAAATACATGCCAAAATCTCCGCAATTTAGTACACTATAATATATTCGAAGCACAGCCTCTAACTATAAACAAAAAGATCGCAGTGACTGAAAACGTACCAGACTATAATGCTGAAACGTTTCAGCACTTTTACATAACATGTATAAACTTTGAAAAATCATATCAAATCCAAAAGGTATCCAAATGACGCGTTTCTGGAGTCCAAAGTTATTAATTTTTCGATACCCACGCAACCGTGAACCCAGAAATCTGAGATCAGGTCGCACGCATCCCGAGACAACTGCTCTGTTCGGTTTTAAATAATATAAAATTGTAACTTTGATTTGACGATAGATTTTGACTCGTTTATCAGAATTTGACAATATCTAAATGAAAACCAAATATTTTTTCGCAAGGAATACAATTATATACCTCTCAAGACCTGAATATATAGTATACTTTTCCAGATTCTCAGTTTCAATTACGAATTTTTAAACCGAAATCAATAAATCATAACATGAGCAATACGTATCCGTTTCACATGATATCCTAGCCTAACTTGAGTGATTTTTAATTTTCTAACAGATGGTAAATAAATAAAATTCCAAATCATAAAGGATTTAGCCCAGAAAATTCGGATTTAAACATAAACAAGTTAAAACTTCAAATAAACATAACGAGAGCAATTCTTAACGAAATTCGATGATTCTTTCGAGCAAACTTATTAATTTTTCACAAGGATTTCATATATAAACATTTCATAAACTAAAAATATCATGTTCATATCAGTATCATATTAATGAAAAACGTGATCATTCATAAAAACGAGTTAAAACTTCAATTAAGCATAACATGAGCATACGGTAACGAAAATTCAAAATTCCAAAGCCCAAACTTATTAGTTTTTCAAGAGGATTCTGATTATCTCATAATATTATATATTCAACAAGTTCAAGTTTATGACCTCTAACAAAACAAATTCGTGATTCATCAAAAAGTCATCAAACGATCAAATTAACGAATACTATCATGCATACATACAAGGACTTGAGCACTAGACACTATATCTAACCTAAAATGTAACAAAAACATGAAAACCCAAAAATTAGAGTTTTTAAAACTTACCCTAATCAAGAAATTGTTGGTATAGATGTGTAGAGCTCTTCGAGAGGAGTCCGAATATGTAAACGATTTTATGATCAAGTGATTATTGAAGGTGTTCTTGAGGATGAAAGATTGATGATGATGATGAATAGTAGTGGGTGTTCTTGAGGAGGGGAAGAATATGTACGTATGTGTGTGTTTGATGAAATGAATTAGGGTTATAAATAGATAGATATGTCATGGGTATATTTCTATCTCAATAATAGATATCACGGATGTAATAATTAATATACACGGGTATTAATGTGTACTCACAGGTAAATAGATATATCACGGGTATAATAATTAGGTAAACACGGGTATTACTGTATAGTCACATGTTATAATTAAATTTTTATCCTTTAGCTAAGATCCAATGTATTTTATCTTAATATGATTCAATGACTGGTTAATTTTATATTTATAAAAAAATTATATATATATATATATCTATATTATTTGAAACCTTTTAAACTCTTGACGTCATACCTGGTTTGTGTGTTTCATAAAATACTTATTTATTATATTTTTAAATTTGATACTGAAAACATGAATGTTTAAACTAATTTTCTCGAGTTTAGTTTAAGAATATCCTAATTAATAAAATTGATTTTTCAAAACTCAATTATTATATAACATAATAATTATTAAAATTAATAATCATACTTTTTGTTGTCTTAAAATATATTTTTCTCGTTTTCACTAACCTTAGTGTTTTTAAAAAAAAAAATCTAATCAATATTAATAATAGTATATTTTAAAAAAAAACATACAAAATTGTAGATTTTAAGTACCGGTTGTTAAGTTTTCAACGAAAAGTTGACGAAAAAAAAATCGGGTTATTACAAATAATATTATTATTAGTAATAATATTTATTATCATAATACTAATATTATTAGTGATTGATAATATTAGTAATAATAATATAATAACAATTTATATATCAAACTTTATATTTATTTTACATATTTATTGAAATTAGTAATAATATTCTAATAATAGTAATACAAATAATAATTAAAACCTAACAAGTTACATGTATCAAATCTCTTATTAAAACAATAATATTTATAATACTATTAATAATATTAAATAATAATCATAAATCAAATGTACTAGATTTCATATAATATCATTAATGATACAGATATTAATATTAATATTTATATTGATAATGAAGATATTAATTTTAATACAACAACTATATTTTAAATTGTATTATATATATTATTAGTTACATAATATAATATGATAGCCTTTAATGAATATTTATTATTTATAAATTATATATATATATATATATATATATATATATATATATATATATATATATATATATATATATATATATATATATATATATATATATATATATATATATATATATATATATATATATATATATTATAGTACACATATAATAATAATTAATCATAGAATTCATAGTTATATATATAGATTCATTTTAAATTTACACTCAATTACTTTGTATTCTATTTTACGTATTTAATTCAACTGCTTAAATTATATTTTATAATTTTAATTTAATATACATATACTTACATTTACATATACATATTTATTTACAAACAATTGTTCGTGAATCGTCGGGAATGGTCAAAGTCAAATGCATTCATGAAAATAGTTCAAACATTATGAGACTTAGTTTAATAGACTTTGCTTATCGTGTCGAAATCATATAAGATTAAGTTTAAATTTAGTCGGAAATTCCCGGGTCATCACATCAAACCCTATGGATCCATATCTAAGATTCGCGTTCACCGGTTTAAAGACCAATGACTAAACGTTACCGAGCTAAGGGGAAAGTTTATGCCGTTGTATAACCCACACATATATAAAGTTTAAGTACTCGTGCCTAGTATGTAAAACGTAAAATGTGCATGTATTCTCAGTTCCCAAAATAGTTAAAGTAAAAAAAAGGGGATGCTATAACTCACAGTGGTTAAGTAGTTAAGTTGACACGGGAAAAGTAAGCAAGTAGTTGTTGGTCTGAAAAGTCCTCAACCTAAGTCAAAAGTTACTAATTCATTAAATCGTTCCCAAAGTTTTAAATGTATGTAAATTAGGTCTTAAGTATCATCATCATTCATCATTAAGTCAAAAGGGTAAAGTAAGTTTTCATTCAAGAATAGGGTTTAAAAGAATAGGGTTTAAAACAAAGGCTGAATTCGTCTAGTCGTCACGGCCTCTATACAAACTGAAATGATACGAGACCAGTGGCCATGGCTCCGTTTGACCATGGTGATGGTTTAAGTGCGAGTAGGTCAGAAATTTCAGCACAACGTTAATAGGGTGTAGTGACTTTCGGGAGGCCATAGATCCTAAACCGTAACTCGGATTAAGACGAGGTCTAAACGTAAAATCATCTACTCGAACCGAACTAACTGAAAATAAACTTTAAAGTAGCCCAGGTATTCTGATCAGACCCGAAAAATAGTAGGTTAAGTGTTCCAATGGGTTCTTGGTGCTCGATGCTCATCACGGTTCTCATCCTTGATGCTTATAGCTTCAAGTGTACAACTCGTTGATGTGTTTGCATCATCTTTACCAAGTTTTGACCATCATAACACAAGTGTAAGTCTAAGATATGTAGCACAACTCAATTAAGAGTTGTATGAAGTTTAATGAACCAAAGTTACATCAAGGTCTTAGATCCAACACATACATGAACTCTAAAAGTGATATTAACCAAGTTTGACCATCATGACACTAGTGTAAGTCTAAGACATGTAGCACAACTCACTTAAGAGTTGTATGAAGTTTGATGAACCAAAGTTGCATCAAGATCTTAGATCCAACACATACATGTGTTATAAAAGTAATAATAAGCTATAAACTTGAAAGTAAACTTATATAAACAAGATCTTAAGTTTGTAGAACATAGTTCTTAGTTTGGAGATCCTAGACCCAAAAGTCTAGATCTATGATAAGTGTACAAAGTTATGATTAAAAGTTTTGCTTACATGTTCTTGAACTTACAAAGTAGTTTCAAGAAATATGAGATCAAGATTAACTAGTAATACTTGACCAAATTAACAACACTACAACTTTAAATAAATGAAATGAAGAAATAAATTAAAGTTACAAGTATTATGTTCATATTTGCTTCATACTTGAGAAGATTCAAACCAAAGTTTAGATCTTAAGAATTCAAGTCTACAAAACATGAACATAAAGAAGATCATCAAGTTTATGAACTTTAGATCTTGAAAACATTTAAGAGTATAACCTCAAACTAACAAGTTTAGATTCTTGTTCTTGGTTCTTCATCAAACAAGAGATGAAAGTAACCAAGATCTATGAAGATGCAAACTAGGAAGTTTGATCTTGAATAACAACCAACAAACAAACAACTAATGAATCAAGTAAAAGATGATGATAGATTTCGGTTTTTAGAGAAAGAAAAGAAGAGAAAATAATGTTGTTACTTACAATATTTTGAGAGAGAAATGAGAGAAAAATGAAGTGTTGTATGTAAGTGTGTGTAAAGGAAAATGAAATGCAAGTAATAAGTAACAAAGTTTGAAGAAAAAAAAAACAACTCCCTCACAAGCATAAAGGCCTACGGTTTTTTGTGGACAAATGGGGAAGTCAAAAGCTTGCTTTCAAGTGTTGGAGCTTGGTGTATGCTTGTAAGAGTAATAAGGTTAAGTGTATGGGAGAAAGGTGTAGCATGCTTGAAGTGTTTGTCTCCTAATTAGCTTAATAAATCCATACTTATTCTTAATGTAATACTAGCATATAACATGGGCTCACAAGTCCATTAAACGTGTAGGGTGGGCTTACTAGACCATGAAATAAAAGTCCAAGCCCAAGCACAAGTAAGTATGCAATTTAAATAAATAAAGCCCAAGTAATTAACTACTAACCTTAGTTAATTAAAAATGATTAATAATAAATAATCATGAATGTAAATAATATTCAAAAATATTATTCGTGAAAAGTACGCACGTCACAAAGACAAGTCGGGCCATGGAGATTCAAATACGATAACAAGTAAATGTATATAAATACATTTATTAAAGCGCAAGTATAAATAATAAATATTAATAATAAACGTTGGAAAATCCAGGGTCGTTACACGGTTGGTCAAAGATGTTCAATTAGTCCTATGGCTCGTTACGACTCGATTAATGTAGCATGTGAATCAAATTGTCAAGTTTCATGCAAGATTCAAGTATAAAAGCATGTTAGAAACGATCGCATAAGTATTCGGTTAAGTTTGATTAAAAGTCAAACTTGGTCAAACTTGGTCAAAGTCAACGGGGTCGGGTCGTGTCTCCGACAATTTTTCTAAAAAAGATAAGAATATATAAGTATGTTGGCCAAGTTTCATGTTAATCGGACATGTATAGCATAGCGGGAATTAAACGAAAACAAAAATATAAATCGGACAGCAGCCATCAGATGCGCCGCATCTGCAAGTGATGCGCCACATCTGCAGCAGATGCGCCGCATCCAAGGCAGATGCGCCGCATCTGTATCTGTTTCAGTGAAACTGCCTTAAAAACATGACAAGTCTCGAACCAAACTTCAATTTAACGCAATTTATGATCCGTAAACATCTAAAACATGTATCTTATATAATTGGAAATGTATTTTGACAAGGAACACAACTAACCACATTCCATCAACCAAAATCATCACTTACAATAATCAAAATCAAATTGAAAGCTCATTAAATGCTCACCATAAATGTTTTCAAGTTCATAAATACACTTAGATGGTTCGGGAATTTAATGCACACATATGATACACCGTTTTGTAGGTAATCAAGCATACAATCCAACTAAACACTTACCAACAACAATTCATAGCATTCAATGCATCAAATATTCACATTTAGGTCTATCAAACCCTAACCAATATCACCAAAGTCAATAATCAAGTTTATGAAGTTTTTAAAGCAACCTACACATCAAATTGAAGCTAGTGATACTAGTAACACAATTAAAACATGAACTTTTAATATCTAACAACATATAAACAACCAAAACTCAAGATTAAGCAAGTCATCTTTCAAGTTGAGCTAGTTACATCAAAATAGCAAGATCAAGCAAACAAATCACATAATCATGCTAGACTTGAGCCATAGACACCAATTAACACTTTTATAAGTTAAAAACATCAAGAACTAAGAATCTAGTGATTTTAGAAAGTTACCCAAACTTGATGAAATCGGTATGGAATCGAAGAGGAAGATGCAAGGATTCCAAATATGTAATTTGTTTGGATGTTTGATTGTTAACTTGAAAATGGATGATGAATCTTGGTTTGAAGATTAGAGAGTAAAAAGTGAAAGTATTGAAAGAGTTAGGAGATGAATGAATGGATGAGAAAGGTGTTGACCATTTGACCTAGTCACACCTTTGTTCTCTTGGCAAATTTAGTCCCTCAAGTTTGAATCGGGTGCGTGAATTACCTAAACAAAATATTTTAAAACGCGTATTAACGGAAGATGTTATATTTATATAACAAACTTTAAAATAGTTAAACGGAAAGTAAACGGAAAAAGGCGGGATGTTACACAAATTATGAAGATGGATGATGAAGATGAATGGTGGTGGTGGTAGATCTAGATGCTGGTAGTGGAGGTGTTCTTGAGTCTTGAAGAAGATGAAGAATTATAGAGAGAACTAGAGAGAAATAGGTGGGTGTGTGTGTGTGTGTGTGTGTGTGTGTGTGTGTGTGTGTGTGTGTGTGTGTATGTTTTGATTTTGGAAATGAAATGGAAATAAAATCAAAGTGTGAAGTTAAAGGAGTGGGTTAGTTTGGCCGTCCAAATGGGGAAGTTGGGAAAGGGTTTGATATTATTTTTATGTGTAAGTGTATATGTGTATGTATATATGTATGTATTTATTTAAAAGCGAAAGCCTAAACGCATTCCGTTAATTGATTCGACAGTAAACATTCGGAAATGTAATTCCTAAACGTAGAAAAGCTAGGTACAAAACATGTGATATAAACATAGAAATGCTTCATAATCACATACTTAAAGCGTTACAATGTATCAGAAAAGTTAATACATTACAATGGGTGGGTGCGTTAAATACAAAAAGGGTTTTTAGCGGGGTGTCACACCATCGTGTTATTTTTTTTTTTAACAAATTCAATAACATGTGATATTTTTCGTTAATAATATCCGTTACTATTTTTATCCGATTCAAACATGAAAAGAAATTCAAACCCTCCGAAGTAGTAAATACTCTTACAGAGTGACTCGATTTGTTCTATAAGTTCATAGTTTTAACAACACCAATGATAGCTTTTGTTGTTATACTCTTATTCTCTTCATCTTCCTTGATCGATATAGTTTTCTCATCCTCGATTCTTTTGTGCAGGCTCTTCTTATTGTTTAGTTTGCTCCTTAGGTTTGTTATTTCTTCGCCCCAGTCTGCATCCTTTTTGTTTGTCAGTTTCGATCTAAGGTCTTCCATCCTCCTTTCTCTAAACACCTCTCTATATCTGCAATCATCCTCTCTGAAGCTATCGTACCAATGTTTGGGTTTTTCAGGCTCTATTCTAGATGTTTGTTGAAATTTTGGTGGTTGTCCCTGGTCTTACTTGCTAATTGCTTTGTAAACTAGTAACGTTCTTCCCATTATTTGAAAGTTACCTATGGACCATAGGAATCTTTCAATGTCATGAACTTCACCAAACCTAATGAAAGCAAATCGCAACCTATTCTTGAGTCTCTTTCTAACCATGAATATGTCTCGTAACATCCCATATCATTTAAAAACCACATGTCCACAGTGGTCGAACTTTCAGGGAAGTTAAAGCACATGAAAGATGTCAGTCGATTTCTGTCAAACCTAGAAAAGTTGCCCCAATAACTGCCATTGTATGATTCCCTGTCTCTAATCGTCCTCCCATAATATTCCTCACATCTGTCGTGTTTGAGTTCACCGAAAATCTCACTCTCCCCCTGGCCGGAATACTCTCTCTCTCTCTCTCTCTCTGATGACCTATCATTCTCTCTCTACATTTTTAGTATATATATCTTTTTAATTTCTCTCTTTATCAAAATTACCCAAAAAGATTCATTTACAATCCATTTATTATTGAAATGATTAAAATCTGTTGTGTTATTACATTTCGTATTACTACATACGTATAATGGGTACAAAATATACTATATCAAAAACAAAGCTACACCTATACCTGAGTTATAACCCTTCAAATTAATACACTACATAATATTTGGTATGGTAGATTCACTACTAGTACTATGCCATTTGACCGTGACCGAAACCGGTGACGCAGTAATTGAGCCTCCTTTTAACAACCCCGCCCCTTCATTTTCTGGTGAATGCGGAGGAGGCACATCTACCTTTGAGGGATTCAACTCTTCAATATCATCAATAATACCTTTTTCCACTTGAATATCCTTTAAAATCTCCAACACCTCAACCATTGTAGGCCTTGTTTCCGAATCAAATTGTAAACATCGAAAAGCTAATTCTGCAACTGATTTGGTCATCCTCTCAGTATCCTCGTCGGATCCCAAGTAAGGGTCGATTAGCTCATCGAGAGCACACTTCTGGATCCTATTTATAGCCATGTTTGCTAAACTAATCTCCTCCCTAGACCTACTAATATCGATAGCAGGCATTGATGATATTAATTCAATTAAAACAACTCCAAAACTATATACATCACTCTTATCGGTCAACTGATAAATTTGGTGATATTCGGGGTCTACATAACCCGGTGTACCTTGAGGTGCGGTTGAGACATGTGTCATATCATTTGGTAACAACCTCGAGAGACCAAAATCCGCAACTTTAACACAAAACGTGTTATCTAATAAAATGTTATTTGTTTTCACATCGCGATGTATGATGTCGGAAGCATGTAGGTATGCCAATGCACTAGCAGTTTCTATAGCAATTTTCATCCGATTTTGCCATGTCAATGCGCTTAGTTGTGCTCGGTCCCCATGGAGGTGGTCCGCAACAGTGCCATTGTCAATGTACTCATAAACCAAAAGAAGTTCACGACTTTTACGAGAAGTGCAGCCATATAATGACACGAGGTTTTTATGACGTAAGCGAGTTAAAATCTCGACCTCGTTCATAAATTGTTGAACTCGTTTATAGTTGTGCTCGTAAAGTCGTTTCACTGCAACTTCCCGCCCATCACGTAATTTACCTGAATAAACAAACGTCAAATAGTTGTAAATGATGCTACAAATACCGGATTTGAAAATAAAATTTGCATCAATTTACCATAGTAAACGGTTCCAAAACCTCCATTGCCTAACTCCTGGGCAGAGTCGAAATGATTGGTGGCATCTTCAAGTTCGGAGTAGGAAAAGACCGACACGCCAAAGTAGACACTAACATCTTCCAGATCTCGAGATTTATCCTTTGATGAAAAATACGCAAAAGCTTTGCGTTTGTATGTACGACGAATAAAGAAAATGGCACCAGCAAATGCGAATATAAGGGCAGATCCAACAAGAGCTAGATGGGCATAGATACAAGCAAATATCACATATTTGTATATCTAAGCTTATGTGTGAAAATTATTCAATTTTTAGGAGAATATTATTACCTGCAATGATGATCCGTTTTCGGTTATCTTTAACTACAAAACGAAACAACAAATAGTTAGTCATAGAGAAAACAAGTATGAACAGAATATACATACGAATAACTTGTAAGAAATGTTTTTGGTCAAAAAGTTAACATTGACCATGTCCCCATTGGCAATAATTTCATCATTATAGAGATTAATTTGTAGAGTTTCGGATCATTTAATAAAAAAAATGTAGATAACACATTTTGATGGTAAATAACACATTTTGATGGCGCAACATTCATTGGACGTACTTACAACGCTCTGGTTATAGTACCAACACTGATTATTGCACGCATTCTACTTTGTTAACGTGATCGTTAAGCGATCAAGAAGAAAACTTTTCATCGAGCGTTGTAATCAACATTTGGTTTTTGGGATGATCATATGCGTATTAGCGCATAAATAATATCCGCACAACATTTGCGCAGCGCACGAAGATAAGGCGCACCACACCAATTTAGGCACACCATAAATAGAGAGGTATGGTCGTATTGACCTCATTTAGAGGTTAAATTATGTTGTGAAACAGTAGTCTACGTACGAAAGGCTTGAGACTTATTGTGCTTTCCGAGCATTGATTGAGTGATTAAGTGGATCTTTACAAACGGAATATGGTGATCTTACATTTTAAAATTATGATTTTGGAATGAATTTCATAAGGTCCTTAAGTACATAACAACAATATTAACATTTTTGCAATCGAACTTATTTTATCTATATGATTGAAATAAATTCGATCAGGAAACTATGATATGTATCTGTTGTTTTGGAACAGCTAATCCACTGATAAATCACGTTTTTGTGGTTTAGAATTTTGCTAAAGATTCTGCAGTAAACTATCAATGTGTATACTCGAAATCGTTTTCTGTTTTAGAGATTTTACATAGAATATGCATGCCAGAGGCCCAACTCGTCGAAAAACTGACCCCATTTGGCTCAAGCTACCGGATGCTAGCACATTAAATAAAGATGTAATATATTTTTACTTATTCAAAATGCCAACTCTAGTTTAACTGTTTTTAAATAAAGATAAAACTTTACACTCACTTTTACCAAATCTAAATTTGAAAATGATTAAGTGGTACATAATTCACAATTTTAATGTTTAAAAATGTTATCATAATTGAATTTGCTTATTAATAATATATTTGATAAACCACATAAGATGGCTCTATTAATCGAGCCAACAACGAGCGTCGATTTACTGGCGACTTGAATGTCGCTTAGAGCCTAAATTGAATTCCAGGCATGTTTAAAACCCATGGAAATTTAATTTTACTATTTTTATGGTGTCTCAAACTTTTTTTATCTACTTATTGGTCAGAGGTTCATTCGGAAGCAATCTTTCTATCCATAGAATATTGAGGGAACACTTTTTCTACTCTTGGAGTGTTTCACTCTGGGTGGAGAAATGACTTCTATTTATTCTAGGTCAGGGGAAAGATTGTCTACATCTTACCTCCCCCATAATCCACTTTTGTGGATTGGGTTTTGTTGATGTTGTTGTTGTTTATAAACCACCGAAGCTTGGCTTAAATGGTATGGGGTGTGATCCAATTCAGGTTCAATTATCACCCCAAACACAAATTTGAATATATATATATATATATATATATATATATATATATATATATATATATATATATATATATATATATATATATATATATATATATATAGTGGTAGGATCAAGAGGGAAGTAACCAATCGGGGGGAAGCGGGAGGAAGCAAAAACTTTTTTTTTCGTTTTTTGAAAAAACTTTGTTCACGAACATTATAGATGAGATGAAAATATGAACATTTAGTAGAGACACTTTGTGATAAATGTTTTTATTTTGGCGAAAAAACGCTCGAAGAGGTAATATATAACAATTATCGTGTTTTTCAAGCATATGTTGAGGTTTTAGCTATTGGGGTTTAGATATTAGGGTTTAGATATTAGGGTTTATAGGGTTTAGATATTAGGGTTTAGAAATTTAGGGTTTAGGGTTTAGATTTAGGGTTTAGATTTATGATTTAGATTGAGTTTTTAACACGAACGGTTTAGAGTTTAGGGTTTAGGGTTTAGGGTTTGGTGTTTTGGGTTTATGGAATAAACCCAAAACACCAAACCCTAAACCCTAAACCCTAAATCCTAAACCCTAAACTCTAAATTGGGCTAAATTTTACTTCACAAAACATGGAAAAAAAAACGTTCATATTCTTCACGAACAATATTATCTTGAATGTTATTTTTGTCGATCGTTTTCCTGCCTAAATAATAACATTCATCACGAAGTGTCTCTTCTAAATGTTCATATTTTCCTGTGATCTTGATGCCGGAAAAAAAAATTCCAAAAAAACGAGAAAAAAAAAAATTTTGCTTCCCCCCGCTTCCCCCCGATTGGTTACTTCTCCATCCTGCCCCTATATATATATATATATATATATATATATATATATATATATATATATATATATAGTCATTAACGAGTGTTCTTGATATAATTCTAAAAACTCGCAGAGGGGAAATGAAAACACCGAATACCCTAGCTAGTAAAACCCAAAAATAACAAATTTTGTATTTTAAATTTAATTTCTTATTTAACTTAACATGGACTTTCAAAGTCAAACACGTTATTTATATAGCACGTTTATATATAGCTTAAGATGAGCTTTTGAATACTCAAATGCTAATTACAAATAAAGTTGTATTAAACTTTATATAGATTATAGATTATGAAGTTTAAATTAGAAAGTCATAGTCAAATTAGCAGACTCCAACCAGCAAAGTCTATCACTCCAAAATGGACCAAAGAAAAGCAACTTTATATCTACAACCTCCGATTACACACTTGGGCCACTTGTTTTTTATTGTTCACATCATGAAGTCAAGTTGCAAATAGTCCTCATTAATATTAATAAAAGATATCTACTTCCTAATTTTTATGTCAAAAAATAGTCCTCGTTAATAAAAATGTCCGCCACATTATCAACTTACGACTTTCCAATTCTTCATAATAGATATAGTTGTGATCTAAATTCATGAATAATTAAATTGAATTGAAGAGCCCTTTTGATTTATTTGACTTTTTTTTTTAACACCGAGATTAGAGTCACTGACCGAGACTCATACGACATGCTTTCAGAAGACTCCATAACCAATTAAAAAGCAAATTGCATTATGAAATTTCTAAGTGAAACTCGACGAACATCTAGAAAGATATTAACCACTCAATTAAATAGAGTTGGTTTGATTTATTTGACTTTAGCTACAACATTAAAAAGTTGCATATGAAACAAACAAACGATGTTATAAACTAGTGTTTAGTAAAACCTTAAATGACCACACAAAACTACAAACGACGCTAAGGATTAATTTAGGATTGTAAGATCACTTGTATTGGTTGAAGGCGTTTTCTGTGGTGTCACCTGCTTTTTTGCAGTTTTTGGATGAGTAAAACGTGTTTTTTTTAGTGGAGTATTGGTGGTGTTACTTTGTTGGTGTTACTTTTAGTGGAATGCTGATTTGACATTTTATTTTTATTTTTCTAGTTTTTTCTATTTGTTTTATTTTTACTTATGTAATTTAAAATGTAAAAAAAAAAATTACATATTTAATAAATTTAAAAAAACGTATTTAAATTAATACCATTACTACTAAAAAATACATTATTAAAAATCCTAAAAAAAAAAAAAATTAGATTTATTAAATTCTCAAAATTAAGACGCGCACGTCTTGAACTTATTCCTACTCATTGGGGAGGAAAGTCGTAATTCTTCATCTAGCTACGAACATACCGTTTTAGATTTTGAAGGGCTACCACGTCTTCCGGGTCTTCCATTGTGGCCGACGATCTACCGTTTTTGGAGTGTTTTCGCGTAGGCCGTGGTTGCGATTGTGTTTCTTGCGTTTGTGTTTGCAACCTTTGTTGTTCCGGTAGGTTCAGAAAGATTTGTTGTGGTGGTTGGTTTGGAAACAATTGTCGCGGTTGAGATTGATAAATTTGTTGTTGTTGTTGATAAAACATTTGTTGTGTCTATTGTTATTGTTGTTGTTCATAAGTTGAGCAGTTCTAGTATATAACATTGCGTGTAGTCTGCCCCTATTGTATATGTATTGTTCGTGCGGTTTTGGTTTTAAATTTTGGCTTGCATTTAAAAAAAAAAAAAAAAAAGATTCCCAGCTTAGTTTTAAAAATATCTTCAACCACTTAACTAATTACTCCCTCCGTCCCATATTTATTGTCACCAGACAAAAAACACACAGTTTAAGAAAATCCCACTAACTTCATTTCTCCACCAATGAAATATCTTCTCTCTCCAGATCCACCAATGAAATATTTCTTTCCTTTCTATTTATGGAAGTGGACAATTAATTTAGTACATCTCAAAATGAAATAATGGACAATTATATAGGGACGGAGAGAGTAATAAAAAAGAAAAGTTAACAATAAATACAAATATAGCTAAACGACATTCATCTAATCAAAGTACTTTCTATTAAAACTAACACGAATCCAAAAAATATTTATCGATCAGTAATATTTTTTAAGCATTTTACCGTGTTAGTGTTTTTCTATTTTTAACTCATAACTACTTTTGTACTGTAGTTATTATTATTATTATTATTATTATTATTATTATTATTATTATTATTATTATAACAATAATAATAACACTAACAATAACAATGAAACTAAGGCAATGAAACTAAGGCAACTTAAAAGGGGAGGATTCTCACACACACTTTTTTGATCCTCTTATTAGAAGAGTAAAAGGTTAAAATAGGTGTGTGAGGATCAAAAAAGTGTGTGTGAGAATCATCACCCAACTTAAAAGCTTTTACCAAAATAGAAAATAAAAATAAAGCAAGTTAGAAAATCGTACAAGTTTTAAGGCATGACGTACAAGGTCTTACCAGGTTTGCAACTCACTTTGTGAGGTCTATCCGGGCAAAAACACCTAAACTGAAGATTCGTCGTATTTAAGCCACACCTACCACCACTTTGTTTACATTCACCACAATCTGCCGCTAACCACCGCATTAGAAACCCTCGTTTAACCATTTCCATAATATTCCCACCATCAACCACCGTACTTGTATCCACTGGTGTCTCAACAATCTCACCACAATTTCTAGCCACATTCTCATAATTCACATCACTATTCAACATAGCATACTTATCATCATCATCACATGACTTAATCTTATACTTATCGAGATTCGATGGCATGTTATTTGAACACTTGGATAACAAAATGATTTTTGACTCGAGCTGGTCGTTATCAATCACAAATCTAGAATCACTTGTCACGTTTTTTAATAATAACCTGGATTTGCATGATAGGCTAGATACAAACATGGTATTTTCGAGGCGAAAAGTGTTGCTTTCGTATTGAATATCTTTGATCGTGTAATTGTTTTCGAATATTTGAATTGTAGCCGACCCATTAACGTTGCAAAGAAGTTCGAATCCCAGGTTGCCACAAGAGCTATCTTGTAAACCTTTGATATAAAATGGATAACTAATGCTTTGTCCATCACCACAATCTTTAGGGACACATAATTCATAATTCCGATCTAAAGAAAATGATTGGTTAAAAAGAATGAAAAATGTTATAGAAATAATGGGGTTTATGAGAATTATGGATGCGTGTCTTTTGAGGTTTTTCATAGTTTTCTATGATAACTTTGAAGATATGTGTGTTTATGGTGATGAGGTTTAATGAGGGAAAGGATAGATAGAAGGTAGTGTTTTTGGATTTGACTTGGAGCGATAATTCATAATAGTGGTGTTGAATGGGACAAATAACTAAAGTGACAGGTGTTGAATTTTATAATTAAACTAGTGGTAGTGGGCCAATTGTTGGAATAAAAATGAAAATTAAATTTTTTGGGGCCACCATGCGAAAGAGTTTTGTGAAAATAGTTGTAGTTCGTTATTCTGGGATTAATCGATCGGACTTTAAAAGAATTAATTGGTAATTTGGAAATTAATCGAAAATTAATCGAATTATACTGTATACATTTAAATATTAAATTTTAAAAATTATATGTGTAATTATAGAAAAAAATCATAGATAAAAGATAATTTTTAACATAATTGTCTAAAATTATTCATTTTACTTCAAAATTATAACATTTTACTTTAAATTCATGTTAAAATGTTAACAATTTTTGACTTTAACTGACTTTGATAACTAAATTCGATTTTGATCCATCAATTGACGATGACCGTTTAATTAAATGGATTTTTGAAAATCGAAACGGATTGCTCCTAAAAATGATTAATCGGGGATTAATCGGCGAGTAATTGGGTTTTTTACAACACTGGTTGCAGGTTCGAATCTATCTATAATATATCTATAATCTATAATCTATAATCTATAATTTATAATAAAGCATGTGATGCTTCCATGTGGCTTGCCATTAATTACCCTATAATTTCCTCTAATTAGTTTTGAATACCCTCAGAAGCTGTCATCTCTCCAAATTTCATTTGTCCCTTTTTCAAACCAATAAACAAAAATCGTCTCTTTCTCTTTCTCTGAAACCCTAACTTTCTCCCTTTCAATTCACTCAATCGGTATCTGTTAAAGAAATTAGAGTTACCTAATTGAACCACAAATACACAATCTGATTCAGTTCGTTAAGCACACAATGTGCCACAAATATGCAGTCAAAAGATTGATTGCAACATACCTGATTCTGATGATTAATTATTCAATTAAAATGTTCATTTCAGTAATTTGGATTATGTGTTCAAATTCGGTATGTGTAGCTGTCGACATAAGCAGTCGAGTTCAGGTATTGCAACCTTCCTCATTTAAATGATTGATTATTCAACTAAATTTTTTTTTTCAATAACTTTTTTATGCGAAGTATAAAACAGATTCAATTTCGGTGATTGTGTGAACAGTTCATTACTAGTATTTGTTATCCTTTTTGTTGTTAATGCTTTTGATTGATTGTTGACCCAAACAAAAACAATACAACAATACAAAGTAGACATGTTAACGAGAGAGATAAGAGAGAAACTTAGAGAGAGAGAGAGTGAACTTTAGAGAGAGAACACTTTAGAGAGCGGCGGTCGGTGAAAAAAAGAGGAGCACGGTGGCGGCGTGTGGAAGCTTTAGTGAAAATAACTACGGGTACTACAATTCAAGGGTGAACGGTCGAACAACTATGTCTTTTTTGTTTTTCAACTTCCCATTAACTTGGCTAGTGGAAGATCTATGGCGTCTTTTCAAAAAGATTGGTTTAGTTTCAAACATCTATATGGCTCGAAGAAACCTACCAAGTGGCCAGAAATTTGAATTTGCAGAAAAACTAAGGAAGACTCAGATTGGAGATATGTATCTTCCTGCATATGTGGCAAGAAGTGAAAACGTAACCTCTGCAAATGGTTACAGCAATACAACATTCCAGCAAAGAAATATCAATGCTAGTTCAGGGATATAACCCAACCAAATCCCTAATCTTTTTGATGCAGTTCATGATGGAAGAAAATTCAATGAAGTTGTCACTGATTCTATTCCAAAACATAACCCATCTCAAAACCGTTACTCATTCCCACCTTCCAATTCAAACATTCACCACCAAGACCCCTTCCCTTCCCTCAACCCAAACCCTAATCGGTTTAACCATCCACAACCTACACCCTACCCAAAACCAAAAAACCACCACCTGCACCAAAATCACCAACAACAACAGAACAACCACCACCACCATTTAAACTAAAACCACCACCACCACCAAAAACCAAACAACCTACCCCGACCTAACCCGCAACCCAACCGCCCTAACCCTAACCCTCGTAATTCCTCCAAAAACCAACATGCCGATTCACTAACACCTTATAAACAGCATAACACAACTTTCCAAACACCACGACAACCAAATCAAAACAAACCTAACACCATTCCTCCACTACTAAACCAACATGTGCACGCAAATGTTGAGTCTTACAACCATATATTCGCTGGAAGAACAATACAGTTGGATAATGATCACGAAAATGATGAGATATTTAAGAATGCTATTACCGGAACTGTTACAACCCTGGATGTCCTTGAACAGATAAATGACCTATGCGAAGAAGAAGGCTTAAACAATTTTGTAATCAAATATCTGGGGGGTCAAGATGTCATGATTTTATTTGATTCACAGGTCACGGTAGGTAATATTTTATCCAATGACGACCACAATATCAATAAGTGGATCCAAAATATTTGAAGGTGGGACAATAATAACCTCATTAATCCTAGTCGTCTATCCTGGGTAAGCATATATGGAGTCCGTGTCGCATGTTGGACAGAAAATACATTCAAGAAGATTGCTTCATGGTGGCGAAAAATATTAAACACGTAATTGCAGCATCAGTCAACATAATCAGAATCTTATAGCAGCAAGGTTCTGGTTAAGGTTAGAGGGTCCAATCCAATTGAGGAATCCTTAAAAATTAAATTCAGGTCTATAATTCATTAAATTCGAGAAACTGAGGAAAGGTGAGACATTGTGGAACTGGAGGTTGAAAGTGACGATGAAGAATCTTTCAAAGATTGGGTTTCAGCCGGAAATTCTCAAATTGTCATCAGCTCCGATGTTGAATCGGTGTCGAAAACAGATATTCTGGTAGAGAAGAAGAAATCAGTAATAGAAGATGGAAAGTCCAATTGCATGGGAATAAACAAAAACTTTTCCTGCTGCAATAATGAGAACGAATTCCCGAAAGAAAGGGTGAGCAACCCCATTGGAAATCACAATGTTCCTGTAGTAAATCTTGAAAATCCAATTCTAGAGGTAAACCTTAAAAACTCAATTAACCCAGAGCAAATAAAACGAATAATTATAAGAGTCATGACACAAAATCCCAAAACCACCCTAACCGCAAAACAAATACTTCTCCAACTCAAGAAATTAATCCAACTCACCAAACTAGCCAAATCCATGATAAGGTTTCAGCCTACCAATCTAGTCCAATTCGTGATAATGTCTCAACCCACCAAACTAACCCAATTCGTGATAAGATTTCAACCCAACAAATTAGCCCAATAATTAACCCCTTCCCCAGCCCAATAAACCGTCTAGAAAACAATACTATTCCCAATCAAACCTTTCCAATCCCCAACCCTAGCTCGGTACACATAACCTCAATTCCTAACTAACCCACTAAACATTCCATCTACCCTAATACGGTGGTTGCATAGTGGTCAAAGAGAGGACCTTGTGCCAGACCGAAAAATTATAAGGGTGAGCTTTACTATTGCTCCTACCAAGGATAGTAATTGCGTCCGACACGTTATAGACCATAATTAAAAGCATGTCAGGGGACATTGCCTTAACAGTTGCTTGTTCAACGATTTCCTTTACAACCGGACGGTAGTTTACCGAAAGGTAATATACGGAGCAAGTAAACTGGACGTGTTGCTTCCCAAATACAAGGTTAGCAAGTGGGTGACACAAAACCGCAAGTTTTGAGCTAAAATTTTCAAATCTGAAACCCACTAAACCCACAAAAATATTTTACAAACACCGGTAAAGGGTCATTCCGGAAAACTTATCTAGGGTAAAAGCTAGATTTAATTTTCAAAAGATCAAATGTTTTCATAAAGATCCAATTTCCTTAATGGATCTAAATTTTTATAGTCATGTGGGACTGTAAACCATATCGTTACTACCATTGTTCATACCACCGTATAGAAATCACTGATGTACAAAGTGTGAAGAATAAAGAAGTGATTCTAGTATTTCAAGACGATATTGCTTGAGGACAAGCAACGCTTAAGTGTGGGAATATTTGATAATGCTAAAAACGAACATATATTTCATAGCATTATTCCTCAAGAAAGACAAACTTTTAGTTGCAATTGTTCTATTTACAAGTGAGATTCGTTTAAATAATAAAAGGTGAAGACAAAAGACAGATTCGACGAATTGAAGACGCAAACGACCAAAAAGCTCAAAAGTACAAAAGACAATCAAAAAGGTTTCAATTATTGATAAGAAACGTCTCGAAATTACAAGAGTACAAGATTCAAAACGCAAAGTACAAGATATTAAATTGTACGCAAGGACGTTCGAAAATCCGGAACCGGGACATGAGTCAACTCTCAACGCTCGACGCAACGGACTAAAAATTACAAATCAACTATGCACATAAATATAATATAATATTTAAATAATTCTTATAATTATTTAATATATTATATATATTTATAAATCCGTCGGCAAGAAAGACTCCAAAGTATCTGAGCTGTAATTTTAAACTCCGCGACTCGCGGAGTTTGAAGGCAAAATTGGCCGCGAGTCGCGGAGGTCCAAATTCTGAAAGTCCCTATAAAGCCAACCGAATTCTGATCATTTTTCACACTCTTAATCTATCTCTCTTTCAATATATACGTAAAAATATATATATAATTTATATTTTAATTTTAATTTTAATTTTAAATCCTAATAATAAGGGTATGTTAGCGAATGTTGTAAGGGTGTAAGTCGAAATTCTGTCCGTGTAATGCTACGCTATTTTTAATCATTGTAAGTTATGTTCAACCTTTTTATATTAATGTCTCGTAGCTAAGTTATTATTATGCTTATTTAATCCGAAGTAATCATGATGTTGGGCTAATTACTAAAATTGGGTAATTGGGCTTTGTACCATAATTGGGGTTTGGACAAAAGAACGACACTTGTGGAAATTAGACTATGGGCTATTAATGGGTTTTATATTAACTAAACAATACCTTGTTAATTTAATATACAAACTTATAATTTGACGTATTTATATATAACCACATACGCTTGACTGGGTACGGTGGGCGGGATATCTATAAATACCAATAATTATTCATTTTACCGGATACGGAACTGGATTAATAGTTAATAAACTTGTTGAAACAGGGGTGAATTACATTCAAGGGTAATTGGTGTAATTGTTAACAAAGTAGTAAAACCTTGGTTTACACGCAGTCGATAACCTGGTGTATTCATTAAACAAAGTATTAAAACCTTGTTACAATTCGAATCCCCAATTAGTTGGAATATTTGACTTCGGGAATAAGAATAATTTGACGAAGGCTTTCGCTCTTTATATTTATGACTGATGGACTATTATGGACAAATCCGTATGGACATATTAAATAATCCAGGACAAAGGACAATTAACCCATGGGCATAAAACTAAAATCAACACGTCAAACATCATGATTACGGAAGTTTAAATAAGCATAATTCTTTTATTTCATATTTAATTTCCTTTATTTTATATTTAATTGCACTTCTAATTATTGCATTTTTATTGTTATTGTATTTATTTGCACTTTTAATTATCGTACTTTTTAATTATCGCAAGTTTATTTTATCGCACTTTTATTATTCGCAATTTCATTATCATTATTTACTTTACGCTTTAATTTAAGTCTTGTATTTATTTTTAATATTTTACATTTAGTTTTAACTGCGACTAAAGTTTTAAAATCGACAAACCGGTCATTAAACGGTAAAAACCCCCTTTATAATAATAATATTACTTATATATATATTTGTATTTTTATAAAAGTAAACTAATATAGCGTTAAGCTTTGTTTAAAAAGATTCCCTGTGGAACGAACCGGACTTACTAAAAACTACACTACTGTACGATTAGGTACACTGCCTATAAGTGTTGTAGCAAGGTTTAAGTATATCCATTCTCTAAATAAATAAATATCTTGTGTAAAATTGTATCATATTTAATAGTATTTCCTGCTAAAAATTAATAGCTATTTTCTATACACCTCGCACGACATCAAGTACTTTTGGTGCCGCTGCCGGGGACATCTTCTTAAAAGCCGGAAGCGCAACGCTAATATAAAAAAAAAAAAAATTTAGTTTACTTTTATTAAATTTCGTTTTCATAAAAAAATACGTTTTAAATATTCAAAAATATAAAAAGAAAAACAAAAATTTATATATTTTTAAGAGTTTGTTAAAAGTTTTATAAGTTTCTTTATTTTTATTTTAGTTTATAAAAATATAAGTTTTATTTAAATATCTTTTATTTATATTAAAACAGAAAATTAGAAAACATAAAAAAAAAAAAAAAAAAACGCGTAAATTTCCTGTTCCAGAGTTGAAAACTGGAACCCCGCGACTCGCGGGGTTTGCAGCTTTGAGAACCGCGATTCGCGGAGTTTCTCTGACACCGACAGAAACCCTAAACTGCATTTATTACGGATTAATATTAATTATAATTATTATTAACCCTAATTATTATTATTATTATAATTAGTTTTATTTTAATTTAAGTTTTATTTAATTTATATTTTAGTTAAATTAGTTTAATTAAATTGTAAAATTAATAGTTTTAATAAATAAATAATATAAAAATAATATTTTTATAAAAATTGTACTTTTTACAACTTTTTGTATATTTTTATATTTTGTCCCTTTTTAATCGTTTTAGCGTAATATTTGTATTTTTCGCTCATATTTAGTTTTAAACTTAGATTTTGCCATAGTTATTTTTACTCCTAGATTTTTAGTCTTTGCCGTAGAATTCCTTAAGTGTTTTTTTTTTCTTTAGACTAAGATTTAGGTGCTTTAGAATTTTGCGACGCCTTTTTAAGTTTTAGTTTCTTTTTAAGTTATTTCCATTTGGGATATAGTTTTTCCTGTAAGCTTTAATATTTTTAGACGACTTTTACCTATGTATCAATTATCATTCCAATTAGTAATCTCAATTTGCGATTATAATTTTAAGTTAGTTGTAGTAATAAGGTTAGGTTAGTCAAGTATTTTTAAGTTTTATAAGTTTCTTTTATTTTTCCATCACCTTTTATTTTTCAACCATTTTTTTTTTTCAATCTTTTTCCGACGAACTCTTTTTCTTTCTTATTTCTCGCTATTCTAGTTTTAGGACATAGATTTTTATTCTACTTCTTATCTAAATTTCTTAAAATTACGAAAATTTATTTTAAGTGGTTAAATTGATAGACATCAAAATTTTCTGGTTCGTAGTAATAGTTGGATTTGTACGTGGACCGGGTTATTGGAGCCAAACAGTCCTCAATTATATTGAGACCAAACGAATCCTGCCCCTCTGCTGCATCTTTTGGCTATTCAAAACGTGGGCAAAATCAGAAAAGTCTATTAATTGGATAACTTATTATAATTTTTCTTTCCTTTTAAAAAACTAATAGGATATTCAGTGAATGCACCGAGCAAGACGTTCACCACCTTTTGTACGTTCACTACCTGTAACTAGATCAAGACATTTAGCAAATATTACTGCTGTTGATTTTTCTTTAGAATCGTCATCCAGTCGACCAAGCACTTCAGTTCAAATTTCCGATAATCCATTTTTTGAACCCGACCTCACAATTGAGAATCCGGAGAATATTCAGGAACGGTTCGTAGATCCTGAACCATTAAACTTTCCTCCGGAACCACCAATCATTCAAACAGAGATTGTTGAGGAACGAACCATTAAATCAGAATCATCTAGTGATACCGATTCAACAAATTCAATTATGGAGAATCTGGAACCTTTAAGTATGGAAGACCGAATGAGAGCTAAACGCACTGGCCAAGGTCACGCAATTACTCATCCAGACATTAATGCGCCAGATTATGAAATCAAAGGACAAATTCTACACATGGTGACTAATCAATGCCAATTTAGTGGTGCGCCGAAGGAAGATCCAAATGAACATCTACGTACCTTTAATAGGATCTGCACACTATTTAAAATCCGAGAAGTGGAGGATGAACAGATATATCTCATGTTATTTCCCTGGACTTTAAAGGGAGAAGCCAAAGATTGGTTGGAATCATTACCTGAAGGAGCGATCGATACATGGGATGTTTTAGTTGAAAAATTTCTTAAACAATTCTTTCCGGCATCTAAAGCCGTAAGACTTCAAGCAGAAATTGTTACGTTCACACAGAAGCCGAATGAAACTCTATATGAGGCGTGGACAAGATATGGAAAGTTATTAAGAGGATGTCCGCAACATGGTTTAGACACCTGTCAAATAGTACAAATATTCTACCAAGGATGCGACATCACTACAAGGAAAGACATAGATATAGCAGCTGGTGGTTCTATTATGAAGAAAACCAAAACTGATGCTTACAAAATTATTGATAACACTGCTTCCCACTCACATGAGTGGCACCAAGAAAAAGATATCATTAGATCATCTAAAGCAGCTAGAGCCGATTCTAGCCATGACATAGATTCCATTTCCGCAAAGATAGATGCTGTGGAAAGACGAATGGAAAAGATGACTAAGGATATTCACTCAATACGAATTAGTTGTGAGCAGTGTGGAGGACCACATTTGACAAAAGATTGTCTCAATATTGAATTAACAATGGAACAAAGAGAGAATATTTCATACATAAACCAAAGGCCTGGAAATAATTATCAGAATAATTATCAACCGCCAAGACCGATTTACAATCAAAACCAGAATTATAACCGAAATATTCCATACAACAACCAACAAGGTCCTAGCAATCAACAAGTATCCAATAATACTTACAATCAGCAAAGACCTAATTTTCAAAACAAACCACCACAACAAACCGATGATAAAAAGCCGAATTTAGAAGATATGATGACGAAGCTAGTTGAAACTCAAACGCAGTTTTTCACATCTCAAAAACAAACCAATGAACAAAATGCTCAAGCATTTAGAAATCAACAAGCTTCTATTCAAAATCTGGAACAAGAAGTAAGTAACCTAGCAAGGTTAATAGGTGAAAGAAAACCGGGAAGTCTACCTAGTGATACAAATGCTAACCCCCGGAATGAAACAGCTAAAGCCATTACCACAAGAAGTGGTACAACACTTAAACCACCTGAAATACCTGTAACTTCTGATGAAACTATTTCTACTCCACAAGAACCACAACCTGATCAAGATAAGGAAAAAGAACCGGTAGTTGAAAAGGTTAATGAAGATAACACAGTTAAGGCTAAACCTTATGTTAAACCATACCAACCACCACTTCCTTACCCGAGTAAAATGAAGAAAGAGAAACTTGAAGCCGAGCAATCCAAATTCTTGGATATGTTTAAACAGATAAATGTAAATCTTCCTTTCATTGATGTGATTTCAGGAATGCCTAGATATGCTAAATTCTTGAAAGATCTAATCTCAAATAGAAAGAAAATGGAAGAACTCTCGACTGTTACTATGAATGCTAATTGTTCAGCAGTGCTGTTGAATAAGATACCAGAAAAATTATCTGATCCAGGAAGTTTCACAATTCCATGTTTTCTGGGTAGTCTTAGTTCAATAGAAGCATTGGCAGACTTAGGTGCTAGTATAAATCTAATGCCGTATTCACTATACGCTAAACTAGACCTTGGAGAATTGAAACCAACCAGAATAAGCATACAACTAGCCGATAGATCAATAAAATATCCTAGAGGGATAATGGAGAACATGCTAGTTAAAGTTGGTACTTTAGTATTTCCAGTAGATTTTGTTGTTCTGGACATGGAAGAAGATTCTCAAGTTCCTCTCATATTAGGAAGACCATTCTTAAACACGGCTAAAGCAATGATAGACGTGTTCGGTAAGAAACTGACCCTAAGTATAGAGGATGAGAGTGTTACCTTTTCAGTTGATAGAGCAATGCAACAACCACAATCTGCAGATGATACATGTTATTATATTCAAACTATAGATGCACATGCAGAATTATTAGAAGAATTTCCAGAATTACAAGGAACAGGAGAATGTTCTTTAGGAGAAGGTAATGAACCAATTGATGAAGCTGAAATGTTAGCTACACTAATAGCTAATGGATATGAACCAACAACAGAAGAAATTCAATTGCTAAAAGAAGAAGACAGATATCGATACAAATCATCGATAGAAGAACCTCCGAAATTAGAGTTAAAGCCACTTCCAAACCATTTGGAATACGCTTATTTACATGGTGAATCTGAATTACCTGTAATAATATCGTCTTCTCTTACTGAAAATGAGAAATCACAACTCATTTCTGTGTTGAAAGCTCATAAACCAGCCATTGCATGGAAGATTCATGATATTAAAGGAATAAGTCCTTCGTATTGCACACAAAAAATCTTTATGGAAGAAGGTCATAAAACGTATGTGCAACGCCAACGAAGACTAAATCCTAATATGCAAGATGTAGTTAAGAAAGAGATTATTAAACTGCTAGATGCAGGTCTAATTTATCCAATCTCTGATAGTCCATGGGTAAGCCCAGTTCAATGCGTGCCTAAGAAGGGTGGCATGACTGTCATTACAAATGAGAAAAATGAGCTTATTCCTACTAGGACCGTAATAGGATGGCATGTATGTATTGATTATTGAAAATTAAATGACGCCACCAGAAAAGATCACTTTCCCTTACCTTTCATAGATCAAATGTTGGAAAGATTAGCAGAAAATAGTTATTATTGTTTTCTAGATGGATTTTCCGGATATTTTCAAATTCCAATAGCACCCGAAGATCAAAAGAAAACCACATTCACGTGCCCTTATGGTACTTTTGCTTACAAACGCATGCCATTTGGACTTTGCAACGCCCCTGCAACCTTTCAAAGGTGTATGATGGCGATTTTTCACGACATGATAGAAGAATGCATGGAAGTATTCATGGATGACTTTTCAGTCTTCGTTGATACATTTGAATCATGTCTAGTTAATCTTGAACGAATGCTTATTAGATGCGAACAATCAAATCTAGTACTTAATTGGGAGAAATGACATTTCATGGTTAAAGAAGGCATTGTTCTTGGTCATAAAATTTCAAAAGAAGGAATTGAAGTGGATAGAGCTAAAGTAGATGTAATTGCTAAACTTCCACATCCCACCAATGTTAGAGGAGTTAGGAGTTTTCTAGGGCATGCCGGTTTTTACCGACGTTTCATAAAAGATTTTTCTAAAATTGCCACTCCTATGAATAAACTCCTAGAAAAGGATGCTCCATTCATCTTTTCAGATGAGTGTATCAAATCTTTTAATATTCTTAAAGAAAAATTTACTAATGCGCCGATCATGATAACACCAAATTGGAATCTACCATTTGAACTAATGTGCGATGCAAGTGATTTTGCAATGGGAGCCGTTTTAGGACAAAGGATTGAAAAACGATTTCAACCTATATATTATGCTAGTAAGACGTTACAAGGAGCACAAACGAACTATACAACTACTGAAAAAGAACTCCTTGCTATTGTCTTTGCTTTTGACAAATTTCGATCATATCTCGTTCTAGCAAAAACGGTGGTCTATACCGACCATTCTGCTCTTAGATACTTATTTTCAAAACAAGATGCTAAACCAAGATTAATCCGTTGGATCTTACTCTTACAAGAGTTTGATATTGAAATCCGAGATAAAAGAGGAGCAGAAAATCTCGCCGCTGATCATCTTTCTCGTCTTGAAAATCTTGAGTTAGAAGTTCTAAATGAATCGGCCATACAAGACAACTTTCCTGATGAATATCTATTGAAGATAGATTATAATGAAATCCCATGGTTTGCAGACTATGCAAACTACTTAGTTTGTGGATTCCTTGAGAAAGGATCATCGTACCAAAAACGAAAGAAATTCTTCAGTGATATAAAACACTATTTCTGGGAAGATCCACATCTGTTTAAAAGTTGTCCCGATGGAATAATACGCCGATGTGTATTTGGAGATGAAGCTAGTAAAATATTAAACCATTGTCACACAGGACCAACAGGAGGGCATTATGGGCCTCAACTAACAGCAAGAAAAGTTTATGATGCTGGATTCTATTGGCCTACAATTTACAAAGACACACACCTACTTTGCAAATCCTGTGATGCTTGTCAAAGGGCCGGAAAAATAAGTCAACGTGATGAAATGCCACAAAATGTCATCCAAGTATGTGAAGTATTTGACATTTGGGGTATTGACTTTATGGGTCCATTTCCAAAATCTCATAATAATCTATATATACTCGTAGCCATTGATTATGTATCTAAATGGGCGGAAGCACAAGCTCTCCCAACTAACAATGCACGAGTTGTAGTCAATTTTTTAAAACGTCTTTTTGCAAGGTTTGGAACACCGAAAGCTTTAATAAGTGATCGGGGTACTCATTTCTGTAATAATCAACTTGAGAAAGTTCTTAAAAGATATGGAGTAACTCATAAAATCTCCACCGCATATCATCCACAAACAAGTGGACAAGTTGAAAATACCAACCGAGCTTTAAAACGTATTCTAGAGAAAACCGTAGGATCAAATCCGAAGGAATGGTCCATTAAATTGGAGGATGCACTCTGGGCTTTTAGAACAGCCTACAAAACTCCAATTGGAACCACACCTTTTAGACTTGTTTATGGAAAAGCATGTCATCTTCCAGTAGAAATTGAACACAAAGCATTTTGGGCTTTGAAAACATGTAATCTTGATTTACATGAAGCTGGACGTTTACGATTAAGTCAACTAAACGAATTAGAAGAATTAAGGCATGAAGCATACGAAAATTCGTTAATCTATAAAGAAAGAACGAAGAAATGGCATGATAAAAGAATCAGAAGTTCAAAAGAATTTAAAGAAGGAGACAGAGTTCTTCTTTTCAATTCACGATTCAAGCTATTTCCTGGAAAATTGAAATCAAGATGGTCTGGACCATTCATAGTCAAAAGAGTTTTCCCATACGGAACGATAGAATTAATAAATTCAAATGGGATTGAATTTAAAGTTAATGGTCACAGAGTTAAACATTACATACATGGTCCGATGGAAGTTGACAATGAAGTTAATCATAATTTCACCACCCAAGAAAACCTTCAAAATGAAAACATAAATATGTTATCAACAACATATTGAAAATCCAAACTGGAATATAGGGAGGATTCAAATTTGAGTGATGAAGAAGAATTCCTATACAAACCTCCCATTCCAAGAAACGAAGAAAAATGTGAACAAGAAATTCAAATAGAAATGAAAGAACCAAGGAAAGAACACCCGAAAAAGGTTTACAAACCAACTCGACTTACTAAAGCAGGAGACCCGGGTGAATTTATCATTTCTTGCTTACTTAATGATGGTGCTATATATAATGGACTCGCAGATTTAGGAGCAAGTGCAAATATTATGCCTCTTTCCTTATACAAAAGATTAGGCATGGGTAAATTAAAACCAACCAAAATAGGTGTTCAATCATTTGACCAAACCATTAAACACCCGGTTGGAATAGCAGATAATTTACTTGTTAACGTGGGAAGTCTGACCTTTGTTACAAACTTCATAGTGATTAATATGGAGGAAAACCTTGATATTCCTCTAATTCTAGGTCGCCCATTTTTAGCAACCACCGAGGCATTCATTGATGTAAGAGAAAGGTAGAATAACACTTAGGAATGGTGATACATCGATCACCTTTGTGAACTGAAAGTTTAGATCTCCACAAACCAAAACTGTTAGACCAATAAAAATGCATAAGTGTGGGGAAGATGAAGAAACACTTAATGATGATCCAATCACAAAGAATGCCGTTGATGATACGAAATTAGATGAACCCATTTTTAACAGTTCAACGAAGAAACTTTATAAAAGGATTCACGATGCTAAGATTAAAGGAAACTTTAAGTTATATAACCGATTAATATCCAATTTATCGTCAAAAGAAAAGGCAATGTTAGTTGAATTTGTGAAAGTTACGGAGGAAATCAACAAATGGATTGAAGTAAAAGTCAAAGATATACGAGTTGTTGATGATTCAATTGAAAATAATGTTAATCACAATTTTGACACCACAGCTGACTAAGTGTGGGGAGAATCAAAGGGGTTTATGTATTTCTGTTAGAGTTAGATTGTCTGTTTTCGTGTAGTTCTCGAAAATGGAACCCGAATGGTCTTTCCCTAGCAGACCCTAAAGAACTAGTCTTCTCCCCCCATTCTGAATTTTTTATTTTTTTAGGTTTTTACAAAATGAAGACTGCCTGTGAACTAAACCATGGTCTAATGCTACACGCTTTGATCACTAAACGAAATAATGACATACTACCGAGTGAATTAGTATCAGTAATCAGAGAAAGAATGGACGGAGTTAGAAAAGAATCCAGATGCGAAGATAATAAGTTACAATTTGGTAAAGGAAAATCAAAATCCGCAGCGAAAAGAAGAGCACGACACCTAGAACGATGTCACAAATGCGGAAAATGGTCACATGGAGGTAAATGTTCAAATAATCAAACCTATTCAAACACCGAATTTGTTACTTTATGCAGAGACGGACCATTCATATGTTTAGAAGAAAAGACACTAAATGCTCGAGGTTACGCCTATGTAGCCATGGAAAACCAATTAAACCGACTATCTTATGAATGGGATAGATCATATAACTAAGAAATCTATTTCACAGGTATGTCTGTACAGTTTTTATTTTTATTTTTATTTTTAACCTTTTGATAATAAACGCTAATTTGTTCGCTAAAAAGTATTAAATTGGTATTGAATAAAATTAGGTTTGGCGATCGAAATTATTGATATCATACAAAAATTTATTACATCACTGCGAAATTTAACGTTTATTCTTAAGGTATAAATATCTTTAATCAATCAACACAAAATATTTCAAAAATTCGTCATGAGTTAAATTAGGTCTTGGAACTGAAATTACTTTACCGAAAAGAGGGGCGCATATTTTTGATAATATTTGATTGATTAAAGTGGGATAAAAAGCCAAAAAGATTTTTAATTTTATTTTTACCATGTTTTTAAAATTAATATTTAAATCTTAAATTAATATTGTAAACTTTGTAAAAACAATATATTTAAAATTGTAAATATTTGAAAAATTAATATAAGTTTGGTATGAATTTATAAAATTTTAAATTAAGTTTGGTGTGAATTTTTAATATTAATTTTGAATTTTATATTTAAATTGTGTGAATTTAAAAACAAAAATTTACTTTATCTCATTAAGTTAAAAATATGATTTTTAAAATTCGTCGTAAGTTGAAGACTAGGTCTTTGAACCGAAATTGCTTTACCCGAGGGAGGGACGAGAACTTTTATTATCATTATTTTTAATCTTATTGAATTAAAGTATGCCAAAAAAAAAAAAAAAAAAAAAAAAACACCAAAAATCTTAGCTTTTAAAACAATCGCTACAAAAAGACAAATTTTAAAATTTCGAAGGACGGACTAGGACATCGATCCGAAACGACCTCGTCCTAAATAACAAGGGAAACAAAATTTTAAAATTAATTAATTAATTGTTTTAATAAGTTAAAGATTATAAAAAAAAAAAAAATACCAAACTCCGCGACTCGCGGAGTTTGAAGGGGATATCTCCGCGAGTCGCGGAGGGACCAAAACCCAGAAAAAAATAAAACGTAAAAAAACAGATCAGTTCACTCCCCACAAAAACATACTGCGAAGAACAGCTGCGAAAACCCACGAAAAAACCCGAGAAAAAAACCCCCAAAATCACAATTTTTAACCGTTAATCACCAAATCTTTTACTAAAATCATGTTGAGAAGGATGCTATCTAGGAATTACTCAAGAAAAACGGTAAATTTCTACACCTAAACACCATTTAATCCGAAATTTGGTGTTCTTGAGCAATTTTTTCCCCAATTTGATTTTGATGCTTTTTAGTGTAATTATGATTAAATTGTTTATGTATTATGCTTGTATAACCTAGATTGATGCTGTTTAACATGATTAGAAGCCTTAAACTTCAAATTTAGAGTAATCTAGGGTTTATGTTCTTGAGCAAATTTGGGGCTTTTTGATATAAACAGGTTATGGCCGATTTTTGTCATGAATTGTTGCTAAATTAAGTAGTGTAACATGTCTAGGTAGTTAAATGATCCAAACTTTGAGCCTAAACATGATTTTGAGAATTAAAGTGGACTTTTTCAAGTCTAAAATTCATGAACTTGATTTTTGAAAGATAATGCCATTTGAAACTTGTTTAATTGCTAGTAATGATTATTTTGATATGTTATTTGAGTTGAATGCTTATGAACTTAGTGAACATTTTCGTATATGCTTATTTGAAAAAGTGTAGATTTGATAAAAATGTGAAAATGAGCTTATGTTTGATATAAATTGATCATGTCATTGTAATTATTTTGATTGATGATTTTGCTGACACTAATGCATATTTGGATGCACAAAAATTGTGTTTGATGTGTTTTGCAGACTGAAAGGGGTGAATCTTCATCCCAAGCTCGCAATGCTCTTGCTGAGAATGCGGAACAATAGGAGGTGGATAACTACTACAAGCAGGATATACCTCATCCAGTCATGACCTTTTCTGATATGCACTTGGAAGAGTTGCACCCGAACCTGAGATTTGACAGACTTTGGATAGATTATCCAAAATATCCAAGGGGTTTGCATACTCTTCATTCTAAGGTTGTTGAGGTACCGAGGGTCATAGAATGGGGACCCTTAGAAGCTGTAGAATTGGCCGGGCCAATTAGGGAATTACTTGTACAGAGGTATGGTAATTCTACTTTTAATGACTGGGTACGTTTATTCACCATGCGTAGACCTGTATATAAAGTATGGTGTGAAGAATTGTTATGTAGTATAGAGTTGAATGATCGGGTAGCTAGTTTAACCGATCGTTCTTTTATTAGATTTTTGTTAGGCGGTTCGATGCGCCACATGTCTTTACTAGACATGGCTCAGGCTTTACGTATATATACGCCTGAGGAGTTAGCATCTGCCGATTGTAGAGGGTTGATACTAAACGGTAGAAAGATAGATGAAAATTTTGATACACACGGTGTGTGGAGTCAAATGACAAGCCATCACCGTTTCAAAGGGGGAAATTACTCTTATTTGGATATAGATAGAGCCGAATTAAGAGTGATTCATAGGTTTTTTGCTAATTCGATTACACAAAGGGGTAAGAACAAGGAAAAAGTAAATGAACAGGATTTGTTTTACCATATGTGTATTCGAGACCCAGAAAGCGCTGTAAGTATACCGTATTGTGTGGGTTATTATTTATCAGCTATGGTTCGGGGGATGAGACCGCATAGCATAATAGGAGGTGGTATTTTTATTACTTTGATTGCTGAATATCTAGGTGTGGATATAAGTCGGGGGGGATTATTAGTGGAAGAACCAGAACCCCGCGATACTATAGGTTTAAATGTATACCATGGTGCGAAAGTTTTGAAGAGGCGAAATAACGCCGCAGTACCATACCATGGTAGACATCCACAGGTTGAGAGAAACCAACAGCAAGGTAATGTAGGAGGGGGGAATGAGATGCAAGAAATGCAAAGGTTTATAGCTTCTCAGGAGTACAAAAATGCTAGACAGAGAGCATTTGAAGATTGGCAAGTTCATCAGAACCAAATCATAGCTCATTGCCAACATATAGGTAGAAACTATATTCCTACACCGAAACCCATCTTCCCTCCCTGGTCTATAGAGATGCAACCACCTTATCCTACGTATAACCCTGCCGAAGCATTCTATAGCACCTATGGTTATGCCTGGAACCCCTATTGGTACCAGTATCATCCCTAGTATACTTAGTTTTATTTATTTTGTAATTTGTAATGATTGATACGTTTAATAGTTTTGTTAATATTGTAATAGTTTTTATAATTGTCTAACTTTTATTCTTAGATTTTAATAATTTTTGAATGTGGAGTAATATACCAAACTTCAAAAATATGTATATATGTTTGCAGTTTATCTTATGTACACAACAGGGTAAAACAACGTATTTTCAAAGACTGGCATTAAGTTCAGCAAAAGCAACTAATTTTGACGACAAGAAGCAAAATATATGTGAAATAACAACAAGACGGAATGAACAAATGATGTGCACCATTTATCATTCAGCAAACAAACGCCAATATATTTGGAAACTTTGGTAAAAATTTAATCATTTTCACACAAATCACCCTCAATAATTTAAATTGTTACTGATTTCTTGCAAATGAGGGCATTGCAAGATCTTAAGTGTGGGAAGGGGTTAAATTCTTTCGGATTTTAAAATTTTTACTTTATACACTTGGTTACCATTAAAAATACTAGTAAAGCAGTAGTTGTATTAGAATCTAGTGCTCTCTGATAATAAAGAACAGCCCTAGTCTTATATACTGACTACCCAAATCTAGTAAAATTTTTCAAAATTTTCAATTAAATGAATTCAAAATCATGTTTATACATATTTATGAACGATAAAACTAGGTTTTAACACCGAAATTATTGTTACCTCAAAAAGGACATAAATTGAGAAACAAACCAAAATGTTAAAATTCATTTAAAATGGAATAGAGGACGATAAAAAGGAAAATAAAAGCCAAGTGTGGGAAAATTTACCAAGTTATCTTAAACATATGTCACATATATCTGTAACAAATAACTGAAAATACTTTTGCTTTGGACTAAACTAAACTGTTTTACCCGATGAAAGAAAAGAAGAAATGGATCTACACGATGAATCAATTCCATCATTAAAAGGAAGTAAAGTCTTCCGAAAAAGAAACGCGCTTCTTGATTTAGGTCATGAAGTTGTCGTCCAGACCAGCTGTAGGTTGACGAAAAATCTAGAAAAGTCATCACTAAAATCAGCAGGAAATCCACGGACCTCAGCATTAAACAGGGTCGCCAAGTGGTCAGATTTATCCTAACCATGAGAAGGATTTATCTCGTACAATGGGGGGGCACCATGCAAATTAGCTTGATAAGACTAATGAATCAGATCCCTAGAAAGGATAATCTCCTTAAAAGATCAAAAATCAGCTTTTAAGCCTGATATTACTCAATCCTTGAGATTGACCTTAAAGATTGAGAATTACAAACTCATGGAATTCAATGATATCTAAACTCGAGCTTGAACGAGAAAATATTTTGATCAAAATTACAAACCGATTTGTTTTCTGAAAAACCATTTTCAATGCGTTCATTACCATTGAACGTAAAATCCTAGGAATTCACCTGGAATTCATTAGGTCACCTGAACCAAATCGGGTGTCAACCGTAAGAACGGTGGTTGCATAGTGATCAAAGACAGGACCTTGTGCCAGACCGAAAAATTATAAGGGTGAGCTTTACTATTGCTCCTACCAAGGATAGTAATTGCGTCCGACACGTTATAGACCATAATTAAAAGCATGTCAGGGGATATTGCCTTAACAGTTGCTTGTTCAACGCTTTCCTTTACAACCGGACGGTAGTTTACCGAAAGGTAATATACGGAGCAAGTAAACTGGACGTGTTGCTTCCCAAATACAAGGTTAGCAAGTGGGTGACACAAAACCGCAAGTTTTGAGCTAAAATTTTCAAATCTGAAACCCACTAAACCCACAAAAATATTTTACAAACACCGGTAAAGGGTTATTCCGGAAAACTTATCTAGGGTAAAAACTAGATTTAATTTTCAAAAGATCAAATGTTTTCATAAAGATCCAATTTCCTTAATGGATCTAAATTTTTATAGTCATGTGGGACTGTAAACCATATCGTTACTACCATTGTTCATACCACCGTATAGAAATCACTGATGTACAAAGTGTGAAGAATAAAGAAGTGATTCTAGTATTTCAAGACGATATTGCTTGAGGACAAGCAACGCTCAAGTGTGGGAATATTTGATAATGCTAAAAACGAACATATATTTCATAGCATTATTCCTCAAGAAAGACAAACTTTTAGTTGCAATTGTTCTATTTACAAGTGAGATTCGTTTAAATAATAAAAGGTGAAGACAAAAGACAGATTCGACGAATTGAAGACGCAAACGACCAAAAAGCTCAAAAGTACAAAAGACAATCAAAAAGGTTTCAATTATTTATAAGAAACGTCTCGAAATTACAAGAGTACAAGATTCAAAACGCAAAGTACAAGATATTAAATTGTACGCAAGGACGTTCGAAAATCCGGAACCGGGACATGAGTCAACTCTCAACGCTCGACGCAACGGACTAAAAATTACAAATCAACTATGCACATAAATATAATATAATATTTAAATAATTCTTATAATTATTTAATATATTATATATATTTATAAATCCGTCGGCAAGAAAGACTCCAAAGTATATGAGCTGTAATTTTAAACTCCGCGACTCGCGGAGTTTGAAGGCAAAATTGGCCGCGAGTCGCGGAGGTCCAAATTCTGAAAGTCCCTATAAAGCCAACCGAATTATGATCATTTTTCACACTCTTAATCTATCTCTCTTTCAATATATACGTAAAAATATATATATAATTTATATTTTAATTTTAATTTTAGTTTTAAATCCTAATAATAAGGGTATGTTAGCGAATGTTGTAAGGGTGTAAGTCAAAATTCTGTCCGTGTAATGCTACGCTATTTTTAATCATTGTAAGTTATGTTCAACCTTTTTATATTAATGTCTCGTAGCTAAGTTATTATTATGCTTATTTAATCCGAAGTAATCATGATGTTGGGCTAATTACTAAAATTAGGTAATTGGGCTTTGTACCATAATTGGGGTTTGGACAAAAGAACGACACTTGTGGAAATTAGACTATGGGCTATTAATGGGTTTTATATTAACTAAACAATACCTTGTTAATTTAATATACAAACTTATAATTTGACGTATTTATATATAACCACATACGCTTGACTGGGTACGGTGGGCGGGATATCTATAAATACCAATAATTATTTATTTTACCGGATACGGAACTGGATTAATAGTTAATAAACTTGTTGAAACAGGGGTGAATTACATTCAAGGGTAATTGGTGTAATTGTTAACAAAGTAGTAAAACCTTGGTTTACACGCAGTCGATAACCTGGTGTATTCATTAAACAAAGTATTAAAACCTTGTTACAATTCGAATCCCCAATTAGTTGGAATATTTGACTTCGGGAATAAGAATAATTTGACGAAGGCTTTCGCTCTTTATATTTATGACTGATGGACTATTATGGACAAATCCGTATGGACATATTAAATAATCCAGGACAAAGGACAATTAACCCATGGGCATAAAACTAAAATCAACACGTCAAACATCATGATTACGGAAGTTTAAATAAGCATAATTCTTTTATTTCATATTTAATTTCCTTTATTTTATATTTAATTGCACTTCTAATTATCGCATTTTTATTGTTATTGTATTTATTTGCACTTTTAATTATCGTACTTTTTAATTATCGCAAGTTTATTTTATCGCACTTTTATTATTCACAATTTCATTATCATTATTTACTTTACGCTTTAATTTAAGTCTTGTATTTATTTTTAATATTTTACATTTAGTTTTAACTGCGACTAAAGTTTTAAAATCGACAAACCGGTCATTAAACGGTAAAAACCCCCTTTATAATAATAATATTACTTATATATATATTTGTATTTTTATAAAAGTAAACTAATATAGCGTTAAGCTTTGTTTAAAAAGATTCCCTGTGGAACGAACCGGACTTACTAAAAACTACACTACTGTACGATTAGGTACACTGCCTATAAGTGTTGTAGCAAGGTTTAAGTATATCCATTCTCTAAATAAATAAATATCTTGTGTAAAATTGTATCATATTTAATAGTATTTCCTGCTAAAAATTAATAGCTATTTTCTATACACCTCGCACGACATCAATCCCCTTATAAACCCTAACATCCCATCCACATCCCATTACTGCCCTGCCACAAAACAAAAACCTCCCAAACCACGCCTTGACCAAAAATCGAACCAAGTGACAAAATCCAAAACCAAAGCAAAAACCAAAACCAAAAGAAGGATGAACAGTACAGTTTACAGCCTCAAATCAACTTCAAAACTCCTTCACTTCAATAATCTGGAAAGACAAAAACCAAGATCAAGTAAAACACGAACTTCATCATCAAAAATGGCAACAAACGAGTCCTCTGCTAGTGTTGGTTTAGATGAATATGCGCGGCAGATAGCTTGGTTTACGCTGGGAAACCAATTCCCAGTAAACAACTTACTCCATGTATTGATCATTGTTAATGTCCATATGAAGATCCTTTCAATAAATATTCGTGGTTTCGGAAGAGATGATGACTCCGAAAGTAAAGTTAGTTGGTTTATAAAGCTACGTCTAGTAGAATCACCTGATGTTGTAATGGTCCAGGAAAGTAAATGTAATAGGGTCAATGATAAGTGGGTCGAATGTATATGGGGTCCTACACAGGTCAAATATATCCAAAAGGAGAAAGTCGGCCAATCAGGTGGCATACTATTACTGTTGGATCCTACAATTGTAGATGTCATTGACGCGGTTGAAAGGCCCCATATCCTTGCAATATGAGGTAAATTGTAAGGGAAAGTAAAAGAAACCATAGTAGTAAATGTTTACGGGCCCCATAAAGATGATGAAAAAAAGAAATTTTGGGACAACTTAGAACATCTAATGTCCTATAAAGATACGGAATGGGTGATCGGTGGAGACTTTAATGAAGTAAGATCATAAGATGAACGTCAAAATTGTCATTTCATAGAACGTAGATCAAAACTCTTCAATAAATTCATAGAGCAATTCCATCTCATTGAGGTTCCACTACTTGGTAAAAGATTTACAAGAATAAGTGATGACGGAAAAAAATTAATAAGCTAGACCGTTTCCTTGTGTCCGACAATTTTCTCAACACATGGAGTGATGTTTCAACCATTACCTTAGACCGAAAAACTTTAGATCATTGTCCCTTGTTACTTCGAGATAAAAATCAAAACTTTGGTCTCAAACCTTTCAAGATCTTTAATATATGGCTTGAATGCAAGGAAGTCGAACAAATCATTATCGAGGCGTGGAATATTCAAGTTATCGGATCACGACCTGACTGCAATTTCAGAAATAAATTAAAGAACGTGAGGCGCTTAGAAAATTGAGTAAAGTTAGATATGGTACTTTGGATATCGAGCTAGATAAATGGAAAAATACGGCTGATGAACTCGAAAACAAAGCTTATGCTGGATCAATTTCGGATATTGAACGTGTAGAATGGTTAGAGGTAAGAATGAAATGGATCCAAAAAGAAAAAGAAAAATCAAGTATGCTGAGACAAAAGGCAAGGTTACGTTGGGCTACAGAAGGTGATGATAATACATCCTTTTTTCATTCCACAATTCGAAGAAACAACACACAAATTGAAGATTAAAGGTTTACACATCAATGTGGCTTGGGTCGAATCACCTGATGAAATCAAAGACGAGGTACTGGGCTTTTTATCCAAACTGTTTGAGCAGCAGTCCAATAAGCTGCCTGACTTTAACAACATAACCCACTTAAACTTCCCAAAAATAAGTCAAGATGACACTCTGATGTTAGAGGCACCATTCACTAAATCGGAAATCTTGGAATCAATAAAGGAAAGTGATTCGACTAAAGAACCCGGGCCAAACGGATTTAATCTTGGCTTCTATAAAAAGTTCTTTTGGATGATCAAAGATGAACTCAAAAAAGCGGTTGATTGGTTCTGGTTAAAGGGTGAAATCTCGTATGAATGCAATGCATCATTCTTCACTTTGGTTCCAAAAGTAGACAACCCGATGAACCTTGGTGATTTTCGGCCAATAAGCCTTATCAGAAGTTATTACAAAATCATATCAAAGATGCTTGCGAACCGCCTTTGTTGGTTAGTAATCAAATGATAATATTCAAATGTTAATCACTTTGTTTTGATGATGACACCAAGTCTTATGTACTTAAACAACGTATAGAACAACACAAGTTCACAAGCCTACACAATCTTTAGCAAACGACCAATACACAAAACTGATATGTAAAAAGAGTCATATGAAACCATACTGAAGGAGCACGGAAGCCTACACAATCTTTAGCAAACGACCAATACACAAAACTGATAAGTAAAAAGAGTCATATGAAACCATACTGAAGGAGCACGGTCGGTCCATGGTCGATCGCAAGTCTGATCGTGGATGCCATGTACCTTGGTTCCACGAAACAAGGTACACGGTCGACTCCACGGTTAGCCGTGGGTCGACCGCAGTTTCCCCTGTCCGGTTTTTTGATCAAAAAATGTTTGACTACTGATGTGTTGAAAAGTGTGTACAGTAGTGCTTAATCTTTTAATTCAACTTTTTATCAGGCAGCTTATTGGACTGCTGCTCAAACAGTTTGGATAAAAAACCCAGAGCAAATAAAACGAATAATTATAAGAGTCATGACACAAAATCCCAAAACCACCCTAACCGCAAAACAAATACTTCTCCAACTCATGAAATTAATCCAACTCACCAAACTAGCCAAATCCATGATAAGGTTTCAGCCTACCAATCTAGTCCAATTCGTGATAATGTCTCAACCCACCAAACTAACCCAATTCGTGATAAGATTTCAACCCAACAAATTAGCCCAATAATTAACCCCTTCCCCAGCCCAATAAACCGTCTAGAAAACAATACTATTCCCAATCAAACCTTTCCAATCCCCAACCCTAGCTCGGTACACATAACCTCAATTCCTAACTAACCCACTAAACATTCCATCTACCCTAATACCGAAGCCCATGACAACTTTGTTAGCCAAAACAAATCCCATTGCAAAATCACCAACCCTGCAAATACATATAAAATCGATAAATATTTACCCAGAACCCTCCAGTCGAATCACAGTCACCTCGCCACCCCCTAATTGCAGTCCCATTCGTATCATAAATCTATTCGACACACCTCGTGCTGCCCAGCCACCCCATAATGACGAAGTAAACCTTCCTCATCCCCTTATAAACCCTAACATCCCATCCACATCCCATTACTGCCCTGCCACAAAACAAAAACCTCCCAAACCACGCCTTGACCAAAATTCGAACCAAGTGACAAAATCCAAAACCAAAGCAAAAACCAAAACCAAAAGAAGGATGAACAGTACAGTTTACAGCCTCAAATCAACTTCAAAACTCCTTCACTTCAATAATCTGGAAAGACAAAAACCAAGATCAAGTAAAACACGAACTTCATCATCAAAAATGGCAACAAACGAGTCCTCTGCTAGTGTTGGTTTAGATGAATATGCGCGACAGATAGCTTGGTTTACGCTGGGAAACCAATTCCCAGTAAACAACTTACTCCATTTATTGATCATTGTTAATGTCCATATGAAGATCCTTTCAATAAATATTCGTGGTTTCAGAAGAGATGATGACTCCGAAAGTAAAGTTAGTTGGTTTAGAAAGCTACGTCTAGTAGAATCACCTGATGTTGTAATGGTCCAGGAAAGTAAATGTAATAGGGTCAATGATAAGTGGGTCGAATGTATATGGGGTCCTACACAGGTCAAATATATCCAAAAGGAGAAAGTCGGCCAATCAGGTGGCATACTATTACTGTTGGATCCTACAATTGTAGATGTCATTGACGCGGTTGAAAGGCCCCATATCCTTGCAATATGAGGTAAATGGTAAGGGAAAGTAAAAGAAACCATAGTAGTAAATGTTTACGGGCTCCATAAAGATGATGAAAAAAAGAAATTTTAGGACAACTTAGAACATCTAATGCCCTATAAAGATACGGAATGGGTGATCGGTGGAGACTTTAATGAAGTAAGATCATAAGACGAACGTCAAAATTGTCATTTCATAGAACGTAGATCAAAACTCTTCAATAAATTCATAGAGCAATTCCATCTCATTGAGGTTCCACTACTTGGTAAAAGATTTACAAGAATAAGTGATGACGGAAAAAAATTAATAAGCTAGACCGTTTCCTTGTGTTCGACAATTTTCTCAACACATGGAGTGATGTTTCAACCATTACCTTAGACCGAAAAACTTTAGATCATTGTCCCTTGTTACTTCGAGATAAAAATCAAAACTTTGGTCTCAAACCTTTCAAGATCTTTAATATATGGCTTGAATGCAAGGAAGTCGAACAAATCATTATCGAGGCGTGGAATATTCAAGTTATCGGATCACGACCTGACTGCAATTTCAGAAATAAATTAAAGAACGTGAGGCGCTTAGAAAATTGAGTAAAGTCAGATATGGTACTTTGGATATCGAGCTAGATAAATGGAAAAAGACGGCTGATGAACTCGAAAACAAAGCTTATGCTGGATCAATTTCGGATATTGAACGTGTAGAATGGTTAGAGGTAAGAATGAAATGGATCCAAAAAGAAAAAGAAAAATCAAGTATGTTGAGACAAAAGGCAAGGTTACGTTGGGTTACAGAAGGTGATGATAATACATCCTTTTTCCATTCCACAATTCGAAGAAACAACACACAAATTGAAGATTAGAGGTTTACACATCAATGTGGCTTGGGTCGAATCACCTGATGAAATCAAAGACGAGGTACTGGGCTTTTTATCCAAACTGTTTGAGCAGCAGTCCAATAAGCTGCCTGACTTTAACAACATAACCCACTTAAACTTCCCAAAAATAAGTCAAGATGACACTCTGATGTTCGAGGCACCATTCACTAAATCGGAAATCTAGGAATCAATAAAGGAAAGTGATTTGACTAAAGAACCCGGGCCAAACGGATTTAATCTTGGCTTCTATAAAAAGTTCTTTTGGATGATCAAAGATGAACTCAAAAAAGCGGTTGATTGGTTCTGGTTAAAGGGTGAAATCTCGTATGAATGCAATGCATCATTCTTCACTTTGGTTCCAAAAGTAGACAACCCGATGAACCTCGGTGATTTTCGGCCAATAAGCCTTATCAGAAGTTATTACAAAATCATATCAAAGATGCTTGCGAACCGCCTTTGTTGGTTAGTAATCAAATGATAATATTCAAATGTTAATCACTTTGTTTTGATGATGACACCAAGTCTTATGTACTTAAACAACGTATAGAACAACACAAGTTCACAAGCCTACACAATCTTTAGCAAACGACCAATACACAAAACTGATAAGTAAAAAGAGTCATATGAAACCATACTGAAGGAGCACGGAAGCCTACACAATCTTTAGCAAACCACCAATACACAAAACTGATAAGTAAAAAGAGTCATATGAAACCATACTGAAGGAGCACGGTCGGTCCATGGTCGATCGCAAATCTGATCGTGGATGCCATGTACCTTGGTTCCACGAAACAAGGTACACGGTCGACTCCACGGTTAGCCGTGGGTCGATCGCAGTTTCCCCTGTCCGGTTTTTTGATCAAAAAATGTTTGACTACTGATGTGTTGAAAAGTGTGTACAGTAGTGCTTAATCTTTTAATTCAACTTTTTATCAGGCAGCTTATTGGACTGCTGCTCAAACAGTTTGGATAAAAAACCCAGAGCAAATAAAACGAATAATTATAAGAGTCATGACACAAAATCCCAAAACCACCCTAACCGCAAAACAAATACTTCTCCAACTCAAGAAATTAATCCAACTCACCAAACTTGCCAAATCCATGATAAGGTTTCAGCCTACCAATCTAGTCCAATTCGTGATAATGTCTCAACCCACCATACTAACCCAATTCGTGATAAGATTTCAACCCAACAAATTAGCCCAATAATTAACCCCTTCCCCAGCCCAATAAACCGTCTAGAAAACAATACTATTCCCAATCAAACCTTTCCAATCCCCAACCCTAGCTCGGTACACATAACCTCAATTCCTAACTAACCCACTAAACATTCCATCTACCCTAATACCGAAGCCCATGACAACTTTGTTAGCCAAAACAAATCCCATTGCAAAATCACCAACCCTGCAAATACATATAAAATCGATAAATATTTACCCAGAACCCTCCAGTCGAATCACAGTCACCTCGCCACCCCCTAATTGCAGTCCCATTCGTATCATAAATCTATTCGACACACCTCGTGCTGCCCAGCCACCCCATAATGACGAAGTAAACCTTCCTCATCCCCTTATAAACCCTAACATCCCATCCACATCCCATTAATGCCCTGCCACAAAACAAAAACCTCCCAAACCACGTCTTGACCAAAAATCGAACCAAGTGACAAAATCCAAAACCAAAGCAAAAACCAAAACCAAAAGAAGGATGAACAGTACAGTTTACAGCCTCAAATCAACTTCAAAACTCCTTCACTTCAATAATCTGGAAAGACAAAAACCAAGATCAAGTAAAATACGAACTTCATCATCAAAAATGGCAACAAACGAGTCCTCTGCTAGTGTTGGTTTAGATGAATATGCGCGGCAGATAGCTTGGTTTACGCTGGGAAACCAATTTCCAGTAAACAACTTACTCCATGTATTGATCATTGTTAATGTCCATATGAAGATCCTTTCAATAAATATTCGTGGTTTCGGAAGAGATGATGACTCCGAAAGTAAAGTTAGTTGGTTTAGAAAGCTACGTCTAGTAGAATCACCTGATGTTGTAATGGTCTAGGAAAGTAAATGTAATAGGGTCAATGATAAGTGGGTCGAATGTATATGGGGTCCTACACAGGTCAAATATATCCAAAAGGAGAAAGTCGGCCAATCAGGTGGCATACTATTACTGTTGGATCCTACAATTGTAGATGTCATTGACGCGGTTGAAAGGCCCCATATCCTTGCAATATGAGGTAAATGGTAAGGGAAAGTAAAAGAAACCATAGTAGTAAATGTTTACGGGCCCCATAAAGATGATGAAAAAAAGAAATTTTGGGACAACTTAGAACATCTAATGTCCTATAAAGATACGGAATGGGTGATCGGTGGAGACTTTAATGAAGTAAGATCATAAGACGAACGTCAAAATTGTCATTTCATAGAACGTAGATCAAAACTCTTCAATAAATTCATAGAGCAATTCCATCTCATTGAGGTTCCACTACTTGGTAAAAGATTTACAAGAATAAGTGATGACGGAAAAAAATTAATAAGCTAGACCGTTTCCTTGTGTCCGACAATTTTCTCAACACATGGAGTGATGTTTCAACCATTACCTTAGACCGAAAAACTTTAGATCATTGTCCCTTGTTACTTCGAGATAAAAATCAAAACTTTGGTCTCAAACCTTTCAAGATCTTTAATATATGGCTTGAATGCAAGGAAGTTGAACAAATCATTATCGAGGCGTGGAATATTCAAGTTATCGGATCACGACCTGACTGCAAATTCAGAAATAAATTAAAGAACGTGAGGCGCTTAGAAAATTGAGTAAAGTCAGATATGGTACTTTGGATATCAAGCTAGATAAATGGAAAAAGACGGCTGATGAACTCGAAAACAAAGCTTATGCTGGATCAATTTCGAATATTGAACGTGTAGAATGGTTAGAGGTAAGAATGAAATGGATCCAAAAAGAAAAAGAAAAATCAAGTATGCTGAGACAAAAGGCAAGGTTACGTTGGGTTACAGAAGGTGATGATAATACATCCTTTTTCCATTCCACAATTCGAAGAAACAACACACAAATTGAAGATTAGAGGTTTACACATCAATGTGGCTTGGGTCGAATCACCTGATGAAATCAAAGACGAGGTACTGGGCTTTTTATCCAAACTGTTTGAGCAACAGTCCAATAAGCTGCCTGAATTTAACAACATAACTCACTTAAACTTCCCAAAAATAAGTCAAGATGACACTCTGATGTTAGAGGCACCATTCACTAAATCGGAAATCTTGGAATCAATAAAGGAAAGTGATTCGACTAAAGAACCCGGGCCAAACGGATTTAATCTTGGCTTCTATAAAATGTTCTTTTGGATGATTAAAGATGAACTCAAAAAAGCGGTTGATTGGTTCTGGTTAAAGGGTGAAATCTCGTATGAATGCAATGCATCATTCTTCACTTTGGTTGCAAAAGTAGACAACCCGATGAACCTTGGTGATTTTTGGCCAATAAGCCTTATCAGAAGTTATTACAAAATCATATCAAAGATGCTTGCGAACCGCCTTTGTTGGTTAGTAATCAAATGATAATATTCAAATGTTAATCACTTTGTTTTGATGATGACACCAAGTCTTATGTACTTAAACAACGTATAGAACAACACAAGTTCACAAGCCTACACAATCTTTAGCAAACGACCAATACACAAAACTGATAAGTAAAAAGAGTCATATGAAACCATACTGAAGGAGCACGGAAGCCTACACAATCTTTAGCAAACGACCAATACACAAAACTGATAAGTAAAAAGAGTCATATGAAACCATACTGAAGGAGCACGGTCGGTCCATGGTCGATCGCTAGTCTGATCGTGGATGCCATGTACCTTGGTTCCACGAAACAAGGTACACGGTCGACTCCACGGTTAGCCGTGGGTCGACCGCAGTTTCCCCTGTCCGGTTTTTTGATCGAAAAATGTTTGACTACTGATGTGTTGAAAAGTGTGTACAGTAGTGCTTAATCTTTTATTTAAACTTTTAAATTTATAAAAGCTTTTGTTAATACACTTTAACACCATAACGAGCAACAAAACCCGATCAGATGTAGTATTTTAGGTTATCGTCCCAAGAGAGCGTAGATGCGGATAAGAGTTGTTTTATTATTTAATTCTTATTAAAGAATTAAAGATGCATTTTTATGTCTTTTATGGGATAGATTCTTGTCTCTTAGGAAAGAGATGATTTAAAGATAAATGAAGACAATAAAGTAAAGTAAGGAATTGAAGATTCAAAATAAACAAATAAAAGTAAAAGCAATTACATGAACAACCAACTCATACGGGAATAATATTAGGCAAGTTTCATAACTTATATTAACACAAAGCAGAATAATAATCATAGACCAACTATTATCCCTTAATAGGTTAAGCTAGTATTGCATATCATTCAACAAGTAGGACTTAAAGCATATGCTAGATATGTGATGTGCATAACTAACATCTTAATTCTTCATATTCAATTCAATTACAAGATACACATTAATCTTGTGATGAGGATCAATATGCAAATAGACTGACAAATCATATAAGCTATTAAACACCAAGTAGATCAACTCAAGTTACTTGCTGATAGTCAATTACTACTAAGTTCTCATGCAATCATTAATTAAAAAAATCCAAAAAAGGTTCTTCGATTAAGCCTAACAATATCAAATTCTATTATATAAGCGTAACTTCAGTTTAAACAAGTTTATCACTATTAAGATTTTTAACTTAGTTGCATGCAATCCAATTTAACAAGTTTGATGGACTAGATCTAAAAAAGTAGCATGAATCCTAAAATCATGTTATTTAATCAGATCAAGTGTATTTAATCATTAGATCAAGTACTAATCAATCGTAAAATCATGTTATTTAATCATTAAGCATGGCAAACAAGTGTATTTAAGCGAAACAGATTCGAAACAATTCAAACATCATTACAGAAACTCGACCATACAGATCTGAAAAAGAACCAGGAACTGTACGGATAAAGCACAGAAAGCCGGCGGCTTCCTCCCAAACAAGCCGGCGGTTTGGATGGTGAGGCCGGCGGCTTCATCTGATTCCCAGATGTAGTTCAGTTTTCATCCACGTAACCACTATGAACGTTTAGTTCATAGTATAAGACAAACAGAAACAATTGCAGTAAATAAAATAGATTGAACAATAAATTAAAGATAGAATCATACCTCAAAAAGGTAGATGTAAGAAACTTGAATTAAAAAATCGAATAATTCTTGATTACAATGAATAAATCTAATCTAAGGGTTTAGAGAAAACCCTAAAAAGAAAAACGAACTAAGTAGAATTACTAAATTCTAAAAACTACATATGAAAACTGAGACCAGAGGCCTCTATTTATAATGTTAAGAAACGGTGGCCAAGCCGACGGCTTCAGTGGGAAGCTGGCGGCTTGCCTTAGGTCGGTGACTCCTTCTGCAAGGTTAACTTAATTCGCAAGTACAAATCTTTAACCGTCATAACTAAGCCGGCGGCTTCAGGGAAGGCCGGCGACTTCAAAGATCCCCCAAATCTTTCTGATTTTGTTTCCATTTTTAATTGAACTTGGTCGACAAGTTGAGAAATCGTGTTCATTAGGCCGGCGACTTCAGTGGGAAGCCGGCGGCTTCCTTTGCTTTTTTACTTGATTAACAAGTTCTTTCAACTTTACAGAGATTCTGGAACATTCTGGCGTATTCAGCCCCAGGTCGGCGGCTTCCTTAGCCTTTCTGCAATTTTCTCTGTTTTTGATCCTATTTGATACATAACTTTGATAAAATCATTAGAAATACCCTTTTTCCCCATTTTAGTGTGTTTTGAGATTAAAATGACTCTAAAATACTAAGATAACTCCTCAAAATGTTATCAAAAAACTGTATAATTTTGGAGTTATCAAATTCTCCACACTTAAACCTTTACTTGTCCTCAAGTAAACCTTATAGATTATATCATGGGTATTAAAGTAAAATTGCAAAGTCAAAAATATGTCTTAATAATATGTTAGTATTCATTATTCGTAAGAACTAGTCTGAACCAGACCAAGGATTACAAGTAGTCCTAATATTTTTTAAGTTAAATTTATACAAGTTGGTCATCATTGGACTCTTTTATTTTCTAACTAGAACTTTTAAAAGTGTATGGTTCTCATTGGAACTCTTTTCTTTTGTTGGCCTTCATTGGGCTCATTTACCTTTTTCATTTCTTTTTCTTTCATGCTTAGCTTTAGCTTTACACTTGGCAAATATTTGAAATTGGCTCTTATTTGGACTCTTTTGCTGCCTCAGTGGTCCATGCTTATTATGCCATATGATAGTGGCTATAAGTTTGCACTCGTTTCACAATTTTTGGCTTTTAAATTCTTATCTTAAACAAGTAATCCGATCTCGAAATTGAGAGTAGTTCTATTATTAATATTAAGATTAATTTAGTCAAAAGACATAAGTTTGACTAAGAATTTCTACTTTTGAAAAATTTTAAAATTGTACCCATTTTTCAAATTTTCGGGAAAATTTGTAATATCTTTTAATCTTTTAAGTGATTAATCACTTCCCTTCCCACACTTAGATTATGCAATGTCCTCATTGCATTTATAATAAAAAGATAGTAATAAATAAAGGACATACTTGAAAATAAGGGAAAGAGTGATGTTACTTGATTGTAGGATCATATAATGATTGCGGAGCACTTTTACAGACTTCTTTTGAATTGAATATAAATAACTTGACAAAATATTAAATCACACGAAGTATAACACAAACATAACATTTTATTAATAACTTTCATCACTTAAACAATTTAACACTTAGGAGCTATATTGCTCTTACATGCATAATTAAACAAGTAAAACAATAAAACACTTAGAAATGACATAATCCTAATAAATATATATAGGGATAGGTAGTTTTGATTATAGAGTCGGTTGCGCGACTCAATCTTCTAACGGGATCACTCCTTAGGCTTATTTTCCCAACACTTATTCTTTTCATACTCATTTAACATCTTAATTTGTTGCAAGAAATTCAATGTGGTGTCAAGACCCCTAAGAAACGACATTTCAAATTTAACATTTAACTCATGGATTTGCTTTCTCACTTCGGCACTAATCTTATATTGCTCTTTTATAAATTCAGTTACTATTCTATCCATGGTAAAGTCATAATCATTCTCTTTATCAATTTTAACCATTTTCACATTAGAACGAGGAACTTTAGATCTTGGAACTAACGGAATAGATTCAAATATGGCACCATAACGAATAGTTAATGAATTATCAGCATAGTTAATGGTGGCACGAGCAGTAGCTAGAAATGGTGATCCTAGGATTAAAGGAGTTATCGGATCTTATTTCATATCCATAACAATAAAATCAATTCTATAGAAAGCATAACCGACGATAACTTCAACTTGTTTAATAATCCCCAATGGCTCATGTAAACGACTATCAACAAAACACACATTTCCTTTGATTGGTTCCAATGATGGCATTCCTAAATGATTGTAAATGGAGAATGGCATAACATTAATGCTAGAACCAGTATCAGCTAATCGCATAACAAGAATTGGACCACGAATTAAGCAAGGGATTTGGAATTCCCCCGGATCAGTGCGCATAACAACAGGAATTTTAGGTGATGCATATGGATCTACCGGATTAATTGTGAATGAATAAAGAGGGCGAAAACCTTCTTTTCTTCTTTCTTCTAACTGTTTCATAGTATCAGCTAACCAATCATCTTTATTTTCACACTCTATTTTTTCATATTTTTCACTACTAACTTCATCATTTTCATCAACCTTTTTATCAACCTCTTCCTCCTTCTCATCAAATAACTCATGCATTAAAATTACCTCATCACGATCAAGACCTCTAAATTTAGCATCTTTTAATTTATCTTCTTCATTAGCAGTCAACTTCTTTATTTCTTGATTATATTCTTCCTCTTCCATTTCAAACTCCCCTAAGTACCTCAAACCAGGTTCATCAACCCTATTTACTTCTCTAATAACATTTACCTTTTCCAAACAAACTTCTTTAGAAACTTCAGATTCAACAGGAACTTTACCCTCGACAAGTAACTTAGCAACATTGCGCTCTAAGTTTTAAATGGACGCTTGATGATTATTTTGCACTTGGTAAAGTTGAGCCTTTATGTTATCATAAGCTTCATTTTGATTCTTGATGAAAGTTATGATACTTTCTTCAAGATTAGACTTCTTGTCCATTTGAGCATTAGAAGAATTTGGAATGAAGGGTGCTCTAACAGGAAAGAAGCCAGGTGGGTTTTTATTATTAGCAGGATAAGGTGTATTATAATTATTACGGTAGTTTAGGTTTCCTTTAAATTGATTCACATACGAAACATTCTCGACTTGCTCTATAGTAAGACTAGCAACACAATCTTTAGTAGCATGAGGACCTTTGCATTTTTCACAACCTACCTTAATCATATGCATTTCTTTGGTAAGCTTTTCAATTTGCCTTCCTAGATTACCCAATTGTACATTCATAGCCTTAACCATATCTTCAGAATCATAACTAACAGATTTTACCGAACGAGAAATATCTAAGTCTTGATGCCATTCATGGGAATGAGCAGCCAACTTATTAATCAATGTTTTAGCTTCCTCGACAGTTTTACTCATAATGTTTTCTCCAGCAGATGTATCAATCTCTCTTCTTGTAGCAATATCACAACCTATATAGAAAGTAGTTACCTTTTTAAACTTATCCAAACCATGTTGTGGACAACCTCTAAGCATTTGACCAAATCAGACCCAAGCGGAATAAAGAGACTCGTTAGTTTTCTGACGAATATTAGCAATTTCAGTTTGAAGGAGACAGTTTTTGATGCAGGAAAGAATCGAGTGCGAAATTTTTCAACCATCATATCCCAACTAGTAATATCTCCTTCAGGTAACGAGTTTAACCATTCCCTAACTTCATCTTTTAGTGACCATGGGAAGAGACGAAGATAGATGACATTACTCTCCTCATTATTGATATTAAACAAATTACAAATATCTTTAAAATTCCGAATGTGAGCATTAGCATCCTCCTTTTCAGTACCCCTAAATTGGTTATCCTTAAGCAAATGAAATATAGGACCTTTAATATCAAAATTTTCTTTTATAACAGGCTGAGTAATAGCATGACCTAATCCTTCCCGACCCGCTTTCATTAACGCTTCCACTGAATCAGTATTCATTTCAATTTCTGAACCAAAAAGAGATCCCAAATTAGAATCAGGACTAGACAGTGGACTAGATAATGAATCATCATTAGAAGTAGTTCCTTCATTGAAATTTAATTTATTAACTATATTCGAATCCTTAGAAGGTTTAAATAATATATCGGGATTTGGTAACATATCTTGTAAGACTGGTTTCTCGGATCGCGTATTCATGTGATCTAAAATCATAAAAAGAAATGTTTTAGGCGAAAATCTTTTAGACCTTAAAGGATATATGTAATTAAATTTTGAGTTTATTCTAATTCCTCTTCTAATATTTAAGAAGTATATTAATATATTAGTAAACTTTAAATTGATAAATATAATTGATCATATACATAGCGTTGTATATGTATATTTTATTTGCTACAAGCCAAGAGTAGAATTACGCGGACCCTAAAGCCAAGATATGCAATATTCGCTGAAAATAAAGTGCAGCAGTTATGTTTCCGCGTTAATAAGAGATTGCGGTTTAATCCGCTGAATTTCCGCGGATGGTTAGGTAATTCGCAGACCGCGGATATCTCGAATACTATAAATAGGGAGCATGGCCTCTCATTTATGGGTTGTTGATTCTCTGCCATTTTGCCCAGGCCTTTGTAATTTCCACTTGTGATCTTGCCCAAGGGATTTGTACATCGCGCAAAGGTGAATTATGCTAATTAACAATCAAGACCGGGTCGGGGTGGTTGATCACTTGATAGTTAAAGTGAAAGACGATCATAGGGGCCCAAAATAATCATCAAACATTCCGTCCTCCATTATAATCTTATTGCACTCAATCCGTAATTAAGTAACATCGCTAATTAAGGATTGATCAATTGGCGCCATCCGTGGGACACGTTTTACAAATTAAACTGAAATTTTTTTGTTTCGAGCCATCAAACAACTAATTCGTCGGTTTAATTTCAATCGTGTTTTTGTTGTGATGATTTACAGGTAATTCTTGAATACGCAATCAGTTGATCTGCTTGACAGTCATGATGACAAATGCAAAGAAAACTGGTATTTCTGCAAATGCTGATGCACTGCCTGGTGATTCGCAGAACGTCGTGATATTTCCATTGCAAACAAATGCTAGTATAACCGCTGGAAAATCGGTTCAAGAACCGATTGCTAAAACATCCACTGTAAACAACGCTAGTGATTCGCAGCCAGAAATTGCTGCTGAGAAAATGATTGCGCGCAGAACTTTGCTGCAAAATTGCGATGAAACAATTACTGAAGGAAAGCGAATGAGGGCTTTGGCTGGAAAATCTATTCTGCGAACTGAAAAAATTGGTGGCACCGCCATTGAACAGGCTAAGAAAGATGCTAAATGTAGTCGCGAGTCCCGAATACCGCGAACCTACCTATGACCGTTAAATGATTCAGGATCACAGATCGATCGCCTAGTTATTGAGCGAAACGATAGTGATAGTGATAATGCATAAGAGCGTGTTAATTTGAATTCTGCATATAACTCATAAATGGCTAAGGCGCCAAGAGAGGAAAGCGAATTTTCTGATGATTCGGATAGTGTGGAAGAATTTGTTAAAGTTCCACATATTAAGCGAAAACGCCCACCAACACCTTTCCCTCGTTATGGAGAAGAAGGTGAAGCATATGATGTTGCCCTCAGAGAAAATGCTCAAAATTTTTTGGCGGATGCTTTCAGAAGCATTGCGCCAAAATCAATGCAACATAAGTTTGATCAGCCAAATTTTTTGCAAGACATGATTACCAATTTTTGTACAAAGAATGCAGATACTCGCACAAAGAAGGCAACAGAAATCACTACTGCTGCGGACAAGTTTGCCCAGCATATTTCTGACTATCTAATTGTTTCTCCGCCGATCGTGCCGGCAACTCTAGGAGTCTATTCGGGTTTAATCGATCCTTTAGATTTTCTGCAACGCTTTGAAGGGGTGGTAAGCACCTATAACTGGGATGAACCAGTTGCGTGTAGAGTGTTCCCAATGGCTTTGCAAGGGTCAGCAAGGGAGTGGTTTCATAGTCTGCAATCTCGCAGTATTATTGGCTTTGTTGATCTTCGTGAAAAATTCTTGTTACAATTCCAGAATCTATTACCGCAGAAAAAGACGCATATCGAATGTCACGATATTAAACAAGGCAACAAGGAAACCTTGAATGCGTTACTTACGCGGTACATCTACGAATGTCAAAAGATTCCAAGCCTGCATGAAGATCAAAAAATCTCTAGATTTTTGCATGCTATTAATCCGCAGCGACATCCAACTCTGGTGCGAAGGCTGTGAAGAGATGTCCCGCACACTTTTGCTAAAGTTCAACAGGAAACATATGATTATCTCCGCGGTGGAGAGGATAGCACTATAACCCCTGCATGTGGGTGGGGTAGAGAGAAAAGTTGGCGAGATGACAATGATTCTTTTTGTGATGGTAACAGTGAAAATTATCGTGGACCAAGTTTTACGCGGAAAAACAGCGGCGGTGCATACCCGCGAAATGACAGGTTTCAAGGGCAAAATGATAACCATGGGTATTGCCGTCGTGATCGCTATTCTACGCGAAAGTGGAACAATGAATCTTTCAATATCATTCAGATGCTAATAAAAACGCCTAAGGAAATTTTGTTACAAGAAAGAGTCGCTAAGTCCTTCCCTGATTCGCAGCCTTTGGGAGAGAATAGCAGGCGCGATCGGTCAAAGTTTTGTGTTTTCCATGATGATTATGGTCATGACACTAATCGCTGTAGAGATTTGGCGGAATTCATTGCAGAAGCATACGAGCAAGGCAAGCTGGAACATTTAATCGCACAGAACACTGCAAATGCGATTATAATGGCTACAGAAGCTAACACCTGAAATGCATCAAATGCGGTTGAGCGAAAGGCTCCCGCAGTGAGAAATCTGGGGGTAAAGATGGTGAATAAGAAAGAAAATCAGCGCGGAATTCAAGTAATTAATGTGGTGGAAGTGCAGGGCGAACTGTCAGTGTAGTTACCCGAACTTTTCCATTTTTATATATATATTAAATGAAATTGTTATTTACATGATTAAGTGTTTCCAACATGTTAAGCAATCAAACTTGTTAAGACTTGATTAATTGAAATAGGTTTCATATAGACAATTGACCACCCAAGTTGACTGGTGATTCACGAACGTTAGAACTTGTAAAAACTATATGATGACATATATATGGTTATATATATAGTTAAAATGATATTATGATAAGTAAACATATCATTAAGTATATTAACAATGAACTACATATGTAAAAACAAGACTACTAACTTGTTGATTTTGAAACGACACATATATGTAACGATTATCGTTGTAACGACATTTAATGTATATATATCATATTAAGAGATATTTGTACATAATAATATCATGATAATATAATAATTTAAAATCTCATTTGATATTATAAACATTGGGTTAACAACATTTAACAAGATCGTTAACCTAAAGGTTTCAAAACAACACTTACATGTAACGACTAACGATGACTTAACGACTCAGTTAAAATGTATATACATGTAGTGTTTTAATATGTATTCATACACTTTTGAAAGACTTCAAGACACTTATCAAAATACTTCTACTTAACAAAAATGCTTACAATTACATCCTCGTTCAGTTTCATCAACAATTCTACTCGTATGCACCCGTATTCGTACTCGTACAATACACAGCTTTTAGATGTATGTACTATTGGTATATACACTCCAATGATCAGCTCTTAGTAGCCCATGTGAGTCACCTAACACATGTGGGAACCATCATTTGGCAACTAGCATGAAATATCTCATAAAATTACAAAAATATGAGTCATCATTCATGACTTATTTACATGAAAACAAAATTACATATCATTTATATCTAATCCATACACCAATGACCAAAAAAACCTACAAACACTTTCATTCTTCAATTTTTTTCATCTAATTGATCTCTCTCAAGTTCTATCTTCAAGTTCTAAGTGTTCTTCATAAATTCTACAAGTTCTAGTTTCATAAAATCAAGAATACTTCCAAGTTTGCTAGCTTACTTCCAATCTTGTAGAGTGATCATCCAACCTCAAGAAATCTTTCTTATTTACAGTAATATATCTTTCTAATATAAGGTAATACTCATATTAAAACTTTGATTCAATTTCTATAACTATAACAATCTTATTTCGAGTGGAAATCTTACTTGAACTTGTTTTCGTATCATGATTTTACTTCAAGAACTTTCAAGCCATCCAAGATCCTTTGAAGCTAGATCCATTTGTCTCTTTTCCAGTAGGTTTATCCCCAAAACTTGAGGTAGTAATGATGTTCATAACATCATTCGATTCATACATATAAAGCTATCTTATTCGAAGGTTTAAACTTGAAATCACTAGAACATAGTTTAGTTAATTCTAAACTTGTTCGCAAACAAAAGTTAATCCTTCTAACTTGACTTTTAAAATCAACTAAACATATGTTCTATATCTATATGATATGCTAACTTAATGATTTAAAACCTGGAAACACGAAAAACACCGTAAAACTGGACATACGCCGTCGTAGTAACACCGCGGGCTGTTTTGGGTTTGATAATTAAAAACTATGATAAAATTTGATTTAAAAGTTGTTCTTCTGGGAAAATGATTTTTCTTATGAACATGAAACTATATCCAAAAATCATGGTTAAACTCAAAGTGGAAGTATGTTTTTCAAAATGGTCATCAAGACGTCGTTCTTTCGACTGAAATGACTACCTCTTACAAAAACGATTTGTAACTTATATTTCTGACTATAAACCTATAATTTTTCTATTTAGATTCATAAAATAGAGTTCAATATGAAACCATAGCAATTTGATTCACTCAAAACGGATTTAAAATGAAGAAGTTATGGGTAAAACAAGGTTGGATATTTTTTTATTTTTGTAGCTACGGGAAATATTAACAATTCTATACAAATCATATCCTAGCTAACTTATATTGTATTATACATGTATTCTAATATATTATGTAATCTTGGGATACCATAGACACGTATGCAAATGTTTTGACATATCATATCGACCCATGTATATATATTATTTGGAACAACCATAGACACTCTATATGCAGTAATGTTGGAGTTAGCTATACAGGGTTGAGGTTGATTCCAAAAATATATATACTTTGAGTTGTGATCTAGCCTGAGACGTGTATACACAGGGTCGTGGATTGATTCAATATAATATATATCGATTTATTTCTGTACATCTAACTGTGGACAACTAGTTGTAGGTTACTAACGAGGACAGCTGACTTAATAAACTTAAAACATCAAAATGTATTAAAAGTGTTGTAAATATATTTTGAACATACTTTGATATATATGTATATATTGTTATAGGTTCGTGAATCAACCAGTGGCCAAGTCTTACTTCCCGACGAAGTAAAAATCTGTGAAAGTGAGTTATAGTCCCACTTTTAAAATCTAATATTTTTGGGATGAGAATACATGCAGGTTTTATAAATGATTTACAAAATAGACACAAGTACGTGAAACTACATTCTATGGTTGAATTATCGAAATCGAATATGCCCCTTTTTATTAAGTCTGGTAATCTAAGAATTAGGGAACAGACACCCTAATTGACGCGAATCCTAAAGATAGATCTATTGGGCCTAACAAACCCCATCCAAAGTACCGGATGCTTTAGTACTTCGAAATTCATATCATATCCGAAGGGTGTCCCGGAATGATGGGGATATTCTTATATATGCATCTTGTTAATGTCGGTTACCAGGTATTCACCATATGAATGATTTTTATCTCTATGTATGAGATGTATATTGAAATATGAAATCTTGTGGTCTATTGTTACGATTTGATATATATAGGTTAAACCTATAACTCAACAACATTTTTGTTGACGTTTTAAGCATGTTTATTCTCAGGTGATTATTAAGAGCTTCCGCTGTCGCATACTTAAATAAGGACATGATTTGGAGTCCATGCTTGTATGATATTGTGTAAAAACTGCATTCAAGAAACTTATTTCGTTGTAACATATTTGTATTGTAAACAATTATGTAATAGTCGTGTGTAAACAGGATATTTTAGATTATCATTATTTGATAATCTACGTAAAGCTTTTTAAACCTTTATTGATAAAATAAAGGTTATGGTTTGTTTTAAAATGAATACAGTCTTTGAAAAACGTCTCATATAGAGGTCAAAACCTCGCAACAAAATCAATTAATATGGAACGTTTTTAATCAATAAGAACGGGACATTTCAGTTGGTATCCGAGCGTTGGTCTTAGAGAACCAGAATTTTGCATTAGTGTGTCTTATCGAGTTTGTTAGGATGCATTAGTGAGTCTGGACTTCGACCGTGTTTACTTGAAAAATGATTGCTTAACAAATTTTGTTGAAACTATATATTTTTAACATGTGAATATTATGTGATATATTAATCTCTTAACGTGTTTGATATTATGTGATATATGTCTACCTCTAGAACAAGTCCCATTGACTCACCTAATAATAATGAAGAGTCAAATGTAAATTGGAATGATTCGTGGACTGATTCACAAGTTCCCGAAGAGGAACCGGAAGAAGAGTCGGAACCGGAAGAAGAATCGGAATCGGAAGAAGAATCGGAACCGGAAGAAGAAATAGAACCAGTGGGGGAAATAATAAAACGGTTAAGTAGAAGAAAATCCTCAACCAACCGACCAAAGTTAATTATGGTCAATGGTGTTTCCGCCAAGGAAGCAAAGTATTCGGAGGATTACCAATTCTCCGATGAATCAGATCCCGACAAGGATTCCGATGATGTTATAGAAATTACCCCAACACAATTTAATAAGGCAAAAGAGAACAATAAGGGAAAGGGCATAAAAATAGAGAAATTTGATTCCAAACTCGATGAACTTTATATGTATCGTCAACACCCGTATTTCTTTAGTTGTGACAATAACCCGGGAACCTCTAAACCACCAGGTTTTTCTAAACCAATGTGGAAAACGACGGCTCGTATTAGGGGAACATCATATATCCCTAGAAACTTGGCAAAACGAACCAAAACCGAAGAAGAAGAAACGAGCGAGTCGGAATAAGATAGTTGTATTTGTGTGGTGTAATATATGTAATATAGTGTGCTTATGCTTTATGATATATGTAAAAATTGCTTGTATTAATAAGTATTTTTTTTATGAATCTAACTCTTGTCTATTTTGCATTATAAAAACACAAAATGGATAGACAACCCAATATTTTAAGAGACCTACCCGGAGACATGATTGATGAAATCTTGTCTAGAGTCGGTCAGAATTCCTCGGCACAACTATTTAAGGCGAGATCAGTTTGTAAGACATTCGAAGAACGTTCAAAGAATGCCTTGGTTTATAAAAGACTTTCGTTCGAAAGATGGGGGATATCACATTGGGAAATCCATAAGTTACGATGTGATTACTTTGACGCATATATTGCAGGGAACCCAAATGCTATTTCACGCAACGGGTTAAGAAATTATTTTGACTCAATATATCCGAATATAGGATTTCGTGATTTAGAAAAAGCGGCTAACATACAACATAAAAAAGCATGTTATGCTTACAGGTTAGTAATGTTCGCTTCTCACCAAAGTGAGAACAAGAACATCGGGCTACAACTATTAAACAAAACGTTCCCACAAGTGACAAAGTCGGTAATTGGGGTAAGAAATGAGGTTTTTAGGTTATTACGAGACTGCTGGTCATTACGTAACCTTCATCCTTTTGACGATGTTACAACACATTGTCTTACTATCGGTCACAACGGTTATGTTCCACAAAACCTAGGATGGGAAGTGGTATTAGTAAAACCAGAATGCATGACTTGTTTCTGGACGTATAAATTACGTGTCTTTATTGCCTTTGCTGAACGCCTTATTTATTAACTAGAATTATCGTCGCAACTACTTTGTATCAAAGTTTTATGTGCTATATTTCATGCTATATGTAAAATAGCGGTATTGTAAGTTTGCAAGTTATTGTATAAAGGTTTGAATATGATATTTTTTTTTTTTGTGTTTAGTTTTTCATATAGAATTGTAGTAGTTGAAATGGTATGTTAGCTACTAAGTATGAACTTAACGGGTAGGTACTACCTGAAATAAAGAGTATAAAACGCTAATATGAAGAAAGAGCTTTTATAAATAAGTTCATATTACGCTACGAAATACTATTGACTACTCTTGATATTCTATATGATTAACTCGTTTCATTTGACTATTTTGAAGGAAATGACACCGACTACTCGACACACCTTGAATATGAGCGAAGAGGAATTTCGTGCCTTTCTTGCTTCAAACATAGCCGCAGTACAGGCCGCGCTACATACCAACAATAACTCTGAATCTAGCAATACAGCTAACGGCGCAAGAAATCGTGTAGGATGCTCCTACAAGGAATTCACTGCCTGCAAACCTTCAGAATTTGATGGGACCGAAGGACCAATCGGATTGAAACGGTGGACCGAGAAAGTTGAATCGGTTTTTGCCATAAGTAAGTGTGCTGAAGGAGACAAAGTGAAGTACGCTACGCATACCTTCACAGGTGTTGCGTTAACATGGTGGAATACCTATCTAGAGCAAGTGGGACAAGATGCTGCTTACGTGCTACCGTGGTCAGCATTCAAACACTTGATGAACGAGAAGTACCATCCCAGAACCGAGGTCAATATGCTCAAGTCAGAACTTAGAGGGTTACGAACACAGGGATTCGATATTACTTCGTACAAAAGACGATTCACAGAATTGTGCCTATTGTGTCCGAGAGCGTTCGAAGATGAGGAAGAGAAGATCGACGCGTTTGTGAAAGGGTTACCGAAGAGAATCCAAGAAGATATAAGTTCACACGAGCCTGCCTCCATACAAAAGGCATGTAGAATGGCTCACAAACTAGTGAACCAGATTGAGGGAAGAATTAAAGAACAGGCGGCCGAAGAGGCCAACGTGAAGTTAGTCAAAAGAAAGTGAGAGGAAAATGGTGATAAGAGTAACCATAACAACAACAACTATCCCAACAATCGCAACATCAATCGCAACTACAACAAACGGCACAACAACAACAACAAAAACAACTACAACAATCATCCCAACAACAATAACAACCACAAAAACAACAACAATCAGAAGTAGCTATGCCAAAGGTGTGAAAAGTATCACTCGGGGTTTTGCACCAAATTTTGCAACAAGTGTAAAAGAAATGGTCATAGCGCGGTGAAGTGTGAGGTCTACGGACCAGGGGTTAATAGAACGACAGGAACAAATGGTGTCGGAACGAGTAATGGCAGAGCAAGTAGTGTCGGAGCAAGTTATGCCAATGTAGTTTTTTATAAATGTGGAAAACCGGGCCACATTATTAGAAATTGCCCGAACCAGGAGAACACGAATGGACAAGGCCGCGGAAGAGTTTTCAATATTAATGCGGCAGAGGCACAGGAAGACCCGGAGCTTGTTACGGGTATGTTTCTTATTGACAATAAATCTGCTTACGTTTTATTTGATTCGGGTGCGGATAAAAGCTATAAGAGTAGAGATTTTTGTGCTAAATTAAGTTGTCCATTGACGCCTTTGGATAGTAAATTTTTACTCGAATTAGCAAATGGTAAATTAATTTCAGCAGATAATATATGTCGGAATCGAGAAATTAAACTGGTTAGCGAAACATTTAAGATTGACTTGATACCAGTAGAGTTAGGGAGTTTTGATGTGATAATCGGTATGGACTGGTTGAAAGAAGTGAAAGTAGAGATCGTTTGTAACAAAAATGCAATTCGCATTATACGAGAAAAAGGAAAACCCTTAATAGTGTACGGAGAAAAGGGCAACACGAAGCTACATCTTATTAGTAATTTGAAAGCACAAAAACTAATAAGAAAAGGTTGTTATGCTGTTCTAGCACACGTCGAGAAAGTACAAACTGAAGAAAAGAGCATCAATAATTTTCCCGTCGCAAAAGAATTTCCCGATGTATTTCCGAAAGAATTATCGGGATTAACCCCCACATCAATCCATTGAATTTCAAATAGATCTTGTACCAGGAGCTACACGAATAGCTCGTGCTCCTTACATACTCGCACCCAGCGAGATGAAAGAACTGCAAAGCCAATTACAAGAACTTTTAGAGCGTGGTTTCATTCGACCAATCACATCACCGTGGGGAGCTCCTGTTTTGTTTGTCAAGAAGAAAGATGGTACATTCAGGTTGTGTATCGACTACCGAGAGTTGAACAAACTTACCATCAAGAACCGCTACCCACTACCGAGAATCGACGACTTATTTGATCAACTACAAGGCTCGTCTGTTTATTCAACGATTGACTTACGTTTCAGGTATCATCAAATGCGGGTGAAAGAAGATGATATTCCAGAGACTGCTTTCAGAACACGTTACGGTCATTACGAGTTTATGGTTATGCCGTTTGTTTAACTAATGCACCAGCTGTGTTCATGGACCTTATGAACCGAGTGTGTGGACCATACCTTAACAAGTTTGTCATTGTTTTCATTGATGACATACCTATTTACTCAAAGAATGACCAAGAACACGGTGAACATTTGAGAAAGGTGTTAGAAGTATTGAGGAATGAAGAATTGTACGCTAAGTTTTCAAAGTGTGCATTTTGGTTGGAAGAAGTTCAATTCCTCGGTCACATAGTGAACAAAGAAGGTATTAAGGTGGATCCGGCAAAGATAGAAACTGTTGAAAAGTGGGAAACCCCGAAAACTCCGAAACACATACGCCAGTTTTTAGGACTAGCTGGTTACTACAGAAGGTTCATCCAAGACTTTTCCAGAATAGCAAAACCCTTGACTGCATTAACGCATAATGGGAAGAAATTTGAATGGAAGGATGAACAAGAGAAAGCGTTTCAGTTATTGAAGAAAAAGCTAACTACGGCACCTATATTGTCATTGCCTGAAGGGAATGATGATTTTGTGATTTATTGTGACGCATCAAAGCAAGGTCTCGGTTGTGTATTAATGCAACGAACGAAGGTGATTGCTTATGCGTCTAGACAATTGAAGATTCACGAACAAAATTATACGATGCATGATTTGGAATTAGGCGCGGTTGTTTTTGCATTAAAGACTTGGAGGCACTACTTATATGGGGTCAAAAGTATTATATATACCGACCACAAAAGTCTTCAACACATATTTAATCAGAAACAACTGAATATGAGGCAGCGTAGGTGGATTGAATTGTTGAATGATTACGACTTTGAGATTCGTTACCACCCGGGGAAGGCAAATGTGGTAGCCGACGCCTTGAGCAGGAAGGACAGAGAACCCATTCGAGTAAAATCTATGAATATAATGATTCACAATAACCTTACTACTCAAATAAAGGAGGCGCAACAAGGAGTTTTAAAAGAGGGAAATTTAAAGGATGAATTACCCAAAGGATCGGAGAAACATCTTAATATTTGGGAAGACGGAACCCGGTATAGGGCTGAAAGGATTTGGGTACCAAAATTTGGAGATATGAGAGAAATGGTACTTAGAGAAGCTCATAAAACCATATACTCAATACATCCTGGAAAGGGTAAGATGTACAAGGATCTCAAGAAACATTTTTGGTGGCCGGGTATGAAAGCCGATGTTGCTAAATACGTAGGAGAATGTTTGACGTGTTCTAAGGTCAAAGCTGAGCATCAGAAACCATCAGGTCTACTTCAACAATCCGAAATCCCGGAATGGAAATGGGAAAACATTACCATAGATTTCATCACTAAATTGCCAAGGACTGCAAGTGGTTTTGATACTATTTGGGTAATAGTTGATCATCTCACCAAATCAGCACACTTCCTACCAATAAGAGAAGATGACAAGATGGAGAAGTTAGCACGACTGTATTTGAAGGAAGTCATCTCCAGACATGGAATACCAATCTCTATTATCTCTGATAGGGATGGCAGATTTATTTCAAGATTCTGGCAGACATTACAGCAAGCATTAGGAACTCGTCTAGACATGAGTACTGCCTATCATCCACAAACTGATGGGCAGAGCGAAAGGACGATACAAATGCTTGAAGACATGCTACGAGCATGTGTTATTGATTTCGAAAACAGTTGGGATCGACATCTACCGTTAGCAGAATTTTCCTACAACAACAGCTACCATTCAAGCATTGAGATGGCGCCGTTTGAAGCACTTTATGGTAGAAAGTGCAGGTCTCCGATTTGTTGGAGTGAAGTGGGGGATAGACAGATTACGGGTCCGGAGATAATACAAGAAACTACCGAGAAGATCATCCAAATTCAACAACGGTTGAAAACCGCCAAAAGTCGACAAAAGAGCTACGCTGACATTAAAAGAAAAGATATAGAATTTGAAATTGGAGAGATGGTCATGCTTAAAGTTGCACCTTGGAAAGGCGTTGTTCGATTTGGTAAACGAGGGAAATTAAATCCAAGGTATATCGGACCATTCAAGATTATTGATCGTGTCGGACCAGTAGCTTACCGACTTGAGTTACCTCAATAACTCGCGGCTGTACATAACACTTTCCACGTCTCGAATTTGAAGAAATGTTTTGCTAAAGAAGATCTCACTATTCCGTTTGATGAAATCCAAATCAACGAAAAACTTCAATTCATCGAAGAACCCGTCGAAATAATGGATCGTGAGGTTAAAAGACTTAAGCAAAACAAGATATCAATTGTTAAGGTTCGATGGAATGCTTGTAGAGGACCCGAGTTCACCTGGGAATGAGAAGATTAGATGAAGAAGAAATACCCGCATTTATTTCCAGAAGATACGTCAACACCTCCAACTGCTTAAAATTTCGGGACGAAATTTATTTAACGGGTAGGTACTGTAGTGACCTGAACTTTTCCATGTTTATATATATATATATATATATATATATATATATATATATATATATATATATATATATATATATATATATATATATATATATATATATATATATATTAAATGAAATTGTTATTTACATGATTAAGTGTTTCCAACATGTTAAGCAATCAAACTTGTTAAGAATTGATTAATTGAAATAGGTTTCATATAGACAATTGACCACCCAAGTTGACCGGTGATTCACGAACGTTAAAACTTGTAAAAACTATATGATGACATATATATGGTTATATATATAGTTAACATGATATTATGATAATACATATCATTAAGTATATTAACAATGAACTACATATGTAAAAACAAGACTACTAACTTGATGATTTTGAAATGAGACATATATGTAACGATTATCGTTGTAACGACATTTAATGTATATATATCATATTAAGAGATATTCGTACATCATAATATCATGATAATATAATAATTTAAAATCTCATTTGATACTATAAACATTGGGTTAACAACATTTAACAAGATCGTTAAACTAAAGGTTTCAAAACAACACTTACATGTAACGACTAACGATGACTTCACGACTCAGTTAAAATGTATATACATGTATTGTTTTAATATGTATTCATAAACTTTTGAAAGACTTTAAGACACTTATCAAAATACTTCTACTTAACAAAAATGCTTACAATTACATCCTCGTTCAGTTTCATCAACAATTCTACTCGTATGCACCCGTATTCGTACTCGTACAATACACAGCTTTTAGATGTATGTACTATTGGTATATACACTCTAATGATTAGCTTTTAGCAGCCCATGTGAGTCACCTAACACATGTGGGAACCATCATTTGGCAACTAGCATTAAATATCTCATAAAATTACTAAAATATGAGTAATCATTCATGACTTATTTACATGAAAACAAAATTACATATCCTTTATATCTAATCCATACACCAACGACCAAAAACACCTACAAACACTTTCATTCTTCAATTTTCTTCATCTAATTGATCTCTCTCAAGTTCTATCTTCAAGTTCTAAGTGCTCTTCATAAATTCTACAAGTTCTAGTTTCATAAAATCAAGAATACTTCCAAGTTTGCTAGCTTACTTCCAATCTTGTAGAGTGATCATCCAACCTCAAGAAATCTTTCTTATTTACAGTAAGATATCTTTCTAATATAAGGTAATACTCATATTCAAACTTTGATTCAATTTCTATAACTATAACAATCTTATTTCGAGTGGAAATCTTACTTGAACTTGTTTTCGTATCATGATTCTACTTCAAGAACTTTCAAGCCATCCAAGATCCTTTGAAGCTAGATCCATTTGTCTCTTTTCCAGTAGGTTTATCCACAAAACTTGAGGTAGTAATGATGTTCATAACATCATTCGATTCATACATATAAAGCTATCTTATTCGAAGGTTTAAACTTGAAATCACTAGAACATAGTTTAGTTAATTCGAAACTTATTCGCAAACAAAAGTTAATCCTTCTAACTTGACTTTTAAAAGCAACTAAACACATGTTCTATATCTATATGATATGCTAACTTAATGATTTAAAACCTGGAAACACGAAAAACACCGTAAAACTGGACATACGCCGTCGTAGTAACACCGCGGGCTGTTTTGGGTTTGATAATTAAAAACTATGATAAAATTTGATTTAAAAGTTGTTCTTTTGGGAAAATGATTTTTCTTATGAACATTAAACTATATCCAAAAATCATGGTTAAACTCAAAGTGGAAGTATGTTTTTCAAAATGGTCATCAAGACGTCGTTCTTTCGACTGAAATGACTACCTCTTACAAAAATGACTTGTAACTTATATTTCCGACTATAAAACTATACTTTTTCTATTTAGATTCATAAAATAGAGTTCAATATGAAACCATAGCAATTTGATTCACTCAAAACGGATTTAAAATGAAGAGGTTATGGGTAAAACAAGATTGGATAATTTTTTATTTTTGTAGCTACGGGAAATATTAACAATTCTATACAAATCATATCCTAGCTAACTTATATTGTATTATACATATATTCTAATATATTATGTAATCTTGGGATACCATAGACACGTATACAAATGTTTTGACATATCATATCGACCCATGTATATATATTATTTGGAACAACCATTGACACTCTATATGCAGTAATGTTGGAGTTAGCTATACAGGGTTGAGGTTGATTCCAAAAATATATATACTTTGAGTTGTGATCTAGCCTGAGACATGTATACACTGGGTCGTGGATTGATTCAAGATAATATATATCGATTTATTTCTGTACATCTAACTGTGGATAACTAGTTGTAGGTTACTAACGAGGACAGCTGACTTAATAAACTTAAAACATCAAAATGTATTAAAAGTGTTGTAAATATATTTTGAACATACTTTGATATATATGTACATATTTGTTATAGGTTCGTGAATCGACCAGTGGCCAAGTCTTACTTCCTGACGAAGTAAAAATCTGTGAAAGTGAGTTATAGTCCCACTTTTAAAATCTAAAATTTTTGGGATGAGAATACATGCAGGTTTTATAAATGATTTACAAAATAGACACAAGTACGTGAAACTACATTCTATGGTTGAATTATCGAAATCGAATATGCCCCTTTTTATTAAGTCTGGTATTCTAAGAATTAGGGAACAGACACCCTAATTGACGCGAATCCTAAAGATAGATCTATTGGGCCTAACAAACCCCATCCAAAGTACCGGATGCTTTAGTACTTCGAAATTTATATCATATCCGAAGGGTGTCCCGGAATGATGGGGATATTCTTATATATGCATCTTGTTAATATCGGTTACCAGGTATTCACCATATGAATGATTTTTATCTCTATGTATGGGATGTATATTGAAATATGAAATCTTGTGGTCTATTGTTACGATTTGATATATATAGGTTAAACCTATAACTCACCAACATTTTTGTTGACGGTTTAAGCATGTTTATTCTCAGGTGATTATTAAGAGCTTCCGCTGTCGCATACTTAAATAAGGACAAGATTTGGCGTCCATGCTTGTATGATATTGTGTAAAAACTGCATTCAAGAAACTTATTTCGTTGTAACATATTTGTATTGTAAACCATTATGTAATAGTCATGTGTAAACAGGATATTTTAGATTATCATTATTTGATAATCTACGTAAAGATTTTTAAACCTTTATTTATGAAATAAAAGTTATGGTTTGTTTTAAAATGAATGCAGTCTTTGAAAAACGTCTCATATAGAGGTCAAAACCTCGCAACGAAATCAATTAATATGGAACGTTTTTAATCAATAAGAATGGGACATTTCAGTCAGTACTTCAAATTTCTGAGCAGACTGTAAGTTGGAGGTGCCCCTCCATTACTTTTCCTCCTGCAAGCTTAACCGCGGATGTTGATAAACCTGTGGTGGTTTCATGCCGCATTGCGAACACTAGTATAATGATAATGAAGGTACATGTGGATACTGGTAGCAGTGTCGATGTCATGTACGAACAATGTTTTAGCAAGTTGCCCGCGAACATTCAAGCTTTGATGAAACCTACTGCGGTTTCACTTGCTGGGTTCTCAGGAGAGTCATCCTGGCCTGTTGGCCAGTTGGAATTGCAAATGGAGCTAGTTGATGATAGCGATGAGTCGCTAAGGCGCCAAGCTTTATTGAATCTGTACATAATGCGAAATCAATCGCGATTCAATATGATACTGGGGCACACTGCTCTGCGAATGTTTGGTGCTATTCCTTCTACTATACATGGCATGGTTAAATTTTCTGCAAATAAAGGAATTGGCACGCTAATTTCTGCGGAGATGGAGACCTTCTGCGCTATGATCATGGCAAATGCGAATATGGGTCTTGAAGGACATTCAGTTAATCCTGAATAAGTATAAAATCTTAAAAGTTATAATGAGATGCTAAAGCAAACTTCATCAATGTATGATAAAATAATGCGAATATGATTGATGCATTTATTTTTGAACCTTGTAATGCGAAACAATAATGAATGAAGCAAAGTTAATTTCAATGTTTGTAGTTGTTTCTTTAACAAAGCGAATGCATTGCGTGTGGCCACACGTAGTGATAATTTCGCAGAATACAATTACTTATCTTTTATAACACTAAGTTAATGTTTGTTCTGCGGATACTTTAAGTAAGGTGGCATGGTTTTCGCTAAACATGACCTACTTAAATGTTACTATAATGCAGAAATGCATTGCGAAATAATTTGTTAAAAACAAAGTGATGAAATTGCCCACTTGTGTTACTAATTGCGAAAGGATAAAATTTCCTAAGTATTTGATCTTGCCAATACTTAGATGCTTCGCAATGCTAAATTTGCCTAAGGATCGATTTGTCGGACTTAGAAGATTCATAATGATTAAAAGATTGTTTCGTATAAAGTACGCTTTGTTATGTGCACAATAGCGAATGCGGAAATTACAAAGAGCAAGTCTGAATTATGAATATACGATAATATAAAGCGCTATATAAATAAAAGAAGTTGCAACTGCGAATTGTTAGTAAGTCATTAATATTAAACGTGTAAACAATGCGGGTCATTACAAATAACGCAATTCAAGATTGCGAGAATACATTCAAAAGCTAGCTAAGCCAAATTTAAAGCTCTAATGCTTCAATATCTGCGAATGAAACACCCTCGCGCTGACTAAGCTCCTCCAGGGCAGGTATGCTAACTTTCTCGACCTCCTTCTTCGCTCTCTCGAGTGCTTCGCGAGCATCATCTGTGGCGCATATTTCTTTTGCCATGTCAGAAGGTAGAGGTTGAGAAAGATCGTCAAGCTTGCATAATAAATTGTACCACTCACAGCGGGTGGAAAGTTTTGCTGCTTGGGCATACGCTTGAAATTTTTCAGTGACTGGATTGGAGTCCATCACTTTATCTGCGAAAGTTGGGACATACTTGACCAGCTGTGCAAAATTTTGTTCCACAGTTTCCGCCCTCTTTTTGAGAATGGTGTTCTCTTCCGCAGCCTTCTTTAACCGCGCCTCCGCCCTTTGCACTTTTCTCTCGCTAGCGTTGGCAATCTTCACAACATTATCATATTCATCAGACATTTCGATGTACGCTCCATACTGTCTACAGTAAGACAAATAACGTTATAGCAATTATGCAATCGTTGCCTTGCAGCTTCAGGATATGATAAATTGCGGTATTGCTCTTTTGTATCCTTTGGGATAAATTTGTAAAGTTTGCGGTATAGTTGATTGGCCAGTTCTGCTGCTGCGGTTTCTTCCGCATCATCTTCTCCTTCCTCTTCTCGATTAGATGCTTCTGCATCTGAAGGAAGTGATAAATTTTCGCGATCAGGCTCTTCAAGAACATCTGTAGGGATGCTCCCTCTGATGTTGTAGAGCGGGGTGATTTCAGCGGATGACTCTGAAAGAACAACTATTACCAGATAAACAAATGTAGTGAATCTATGCAAAAATAACAAAGCGCATAAGGAATGAATACTGCGAACTTAGAAATTGCTTACTTGTTTCTTGTTCAGAAAGAGACCGTAGTCGTCTTTTGCGTGGAGTGGTGGCACCTTCCACAACTTTTCGTTTGCCGCGGTCCTCGCCACCAGTAATATAACATGTATTGATGATTGGCTCATTAATAAGTATAATCTCGCCGTCGCCATTTTTTAGGCGACGAGCAGGGCTGATACTGCTGATATCGGCAGACCTCATGACAAGGTCAAGAGCAATCACTGCGAAAATATAAACATATAGTGTTATGAGAAGCAAAAATATACTGCGAAAAGTATGAAAAGTATTATGCGATAAGTTTAAGCGAAAAACCATTTTTTGCCTGGTCAACCAAAAGCGCGTCATAGTCGCTCCATGGCCATTGAATTGAAACTCTGCCGATGTACAGCGGTACATTCGAATAAGATCGCAGAATTAGGCCTACGTTTTTGAGTGTCTTGAGAATATCATGCTCAAGATCATCAAGTACAGGTTTCTCATTGAGATTGGGATCAAGTTCTGTACACCATGTTTTTGGTATGTTGCTGTCCACATTCGCGGTGTCGTTAATATAAAAGAAACAACCGCGCCAGTTGCTGATGGAGTCTTTTGGCGAAATCATTGTACCCTGTTTGCTGCGGAATGAAAACCATCCCACATCGTATAAAATCAGACTGTTACACGTGCGAAACACGTTTAGCAGCGGTTGTACGTTGGTGGCATTACAGTACATCTCGAACAGCACAATTTTATTAACCGCATTCGGATGCAATTGTGCCACAGCAATCTTATAATACTCACATACACTCAGGAAGAATTGCGTCAGTGGAAATCGTAGGTTGCCCTGTGAGATGGTAGCCTCATAAACAGAAATCATCCCCTTAGGGGAGTGTCAGCCCGTTGTTCAGCTGCGGGTGCGGTAGGAACAAATTGGGCAAGTAGCGGATACCACTCATGTAGGGTTCGGAGTTTTGATTCCGTCATATAGGAAACATAACCCCCAGGAGTATGCATAGAAAGACGACGCCATTTGTAATAAGGAAAATAAATCGGAAGTTGGAATTGAAGAAATTAAAGGTTGGATTCGTTAATTGCTTGGTATGATTGTGATTAGATGAATTTGATTGAAAATGAAATCGAGCGAGAAAACGTAAAGTTTTTATGCGAATTATTCAGCTATTTATAATTGGAATTAGGGCGAGTAAATGGAAAGGGTAATCATTACATTTAAATGGCTGAAATTACCGCAACGTGTAAATGGTAAATTTCTAACCGTTACAGAGTATTGATTTGACAGAATGGCGAAAGTTACCGTTGTAATTACGCGTTGGGCCTAATAAAAACAACGGTAATAAATGCACGGTAAAAATTATGAAATATTGCTTGTGAAATATTTTAATAAGCACTTCTTTATTTTTAGAGTTTATCATGATACATTTGCTTCGCGAAAATGTATCATAATAAACTGGGGGGACTTGATCATATACATAGTGTTGTATATGTATATTTTATTTGCTACAAGCCAAGAGTAGAATTACGCGGATCCTAAAGCCAATATATGCAATATTCACTGAAAATAAAGTGCAGCAGTTATGTTTCCGCGTTAATAAGAGACTGCGGTTTAATCTGCTGAATTTCCGCGGATGGTTAGGTAATTCGCAGACCGCGGATATCTCGAATACTATAAATAGGGAGCATGGCCTCTCATTTATGGGTTGTTGAATCTCTGCCATTTTTCCCAGGCCTTTGTAATTTCCACTTGTGATCTTGCCCAAGGGATTTGTACATCGCGCAAAGTTAAATTATGCTAATTAACAATCAAGATCGGGTCGGGGTGGTTGATCACTTGATAGTTAAAGTGAAAGACGATCATCGGGGCCCAAAATAATCATCAAACATTCCGTCCTCCATTATAATCTTATTGCACTCAATCCGTAATTAAGTAACATCGCTAATTAAGGATTGATCAATAATAAATATAATGACATAATTAATAATATAAATATTAACTAACAACTTTTATCACATAACAACGAATAATCAAACATACACGGCCTATTGAATCTTTCAATACTTAAGTGACCCGTCAACGTCTAGGTTCGAGTAGGAGCCTTTAAATCATAACCCCAGCAACCCTCCTCTAAAGGAAGACAGTCATCACCCGTTTTCAAGAAATATCAATAACCAAAGTATATCCAACTTCCATATTTACCGCGCTCCCCGGCAGCGGCGCCAAAAAGTTGATGTGTCAAAAAGTGTGTGCAGTAGTGCTTAATCTTTTGTTTCAACTTTTAAATTTATAAAACCTTTTATTAATACACTTTAACACCCTAGGGAGCAACAAAACCCTATCAGATATAGTATATTAGGTTATCATCCCAAGAGAGCGTAGATGCGGATAAGAGTTGTTTTATTATTTAATTCTTATTAAAGAATTAAAGATATATTTTTATGTCTTTTATGGGATAGATTCTTATCTCTTAGGAAAGAGATGATTTATAGATAAATAAAGACAATAAAGTAAAGTAAGGAATTGAAGATTCAAAATAAACAAATAAAAGTAAAAGCAGTTACATGAACAACCAACTCATACGGGAATCATATTAGGCAAGTTTCATAACTTATATTAACACAAATCAGAATAATAATCATAGACCAACAATTATCCCTTAATAGGTTAAGCTAGTGTTGCTTTAACGACCCAACCCTCGTTATACCAAAAACACGACCCAAATTTTTTTTTGTAAGGCAGTACATCTGGACGGCGTCCAGTATTGAAAGACAGGACGGCATCCAGGAGCCTTGGACGGCGTCCAAATGAACTGTAAGTTTCTGACCCCGGGTCCAACTTACTCGAGCGGAAAACCCGCTTCCCGAAACTTTTAAACGAAACCGAATATCATAATACTTCAATATAAGTAAAACTAAGAGATTTCCACAATGAAGATAAGTTTTACAAGACCCGGGCCCACAATGACCTGTCTTACAAATTTCGTTCAAAAATGTAAGTTTCGACCATTCAAGTTTAACTTTCAAATGACACTAGAGCATGGTGTTTGGATTAAACTACCCAATTCTTGGTCGAACTTCCAAAAGCTAAATCCCCCGTGAGCCACTAATAATCCAAGCGAATACCTTTGCTCTTATCCGCGCCGGAGCCAAAAAAGGTAAACAACGAGAGGGTAAGCTAACGCTTAGTGAGTAGAATAAATATATACATGCATATACAACTTACCTACTCGCATCCACGACATCATATAATGCATACAATCGCATAACATCTCATATCAAAAGCTAGTATCATAAATTCGTACCACTAGCAACATCAATAGCATAATAATCATAATAATAATGAAATGCTAAACATCAACAAGTATAAACCATGGTTAACCAATATCGCAAGGGAATGACCTCGCGAACAAGTCATCGGTGTTCATAACAACCGTTAGCTCCCAAAAACGGCTATGGTATGCTAACCCCCGAGGTGTTCCAAAACAGCTATGGCATCACCCCCAAGTGTTCCAAAATGGCTATGGCATCACTTGAATCACGTGTGAGTAAGAACCGGCTATTCGGTTAGCGCTCAAAACGGCTATGGTATGCTAACCCCGAGGTATCCCAAAACGGCTATGGTATTTGATGATTCAGCGGAGGTATACGAAATACTATTATTTTTACTACGAAATAGTACGAAATATTATACAAGTTTTAATTAATTTACGGATGGGATATACCTAAACCTTGCTACAACACTTATAGGCAGTGTACCTAATCGTAGAGTAGTGTAGTTTTTAGTAAGTCCGATTCATTCCACATGGAGCTAGTGATTACGTACTATATTTTTAACAACTATATTTAAATAAACTATATATAATTATATATAGTAATATTATTATATAAAAGGGGGTTTTACCATTTAATGACCGGTTTGTCGATTTTATATTTTAAGCGTAAAGATAAATGACAATAATTAAAGTGCATAAAATAAATAATAATATTAAAATGACAATAGATATAATGACAGTAAATAAAAGTACGATGAGAAATACAATAAAAGAATTATGCTTATTTAAACTTTCGTAATCATGATGTTTGACGTTTTGATTTTAATTAATTGTTACCCGGGTTAATTGTCCTTTGTCCTGGTTTATTTGATACCTATCGGGTTTTTGTCCATAATAGTCCATCGGTCATAATTATAAAATGCTCTTCAAATTAACCTTATTTCCGAAGTCAAATATTCCAACTAATTAGGGATTCGAACTGTAACAAGGTTTTAATACTTTGTTAATAATTACACCAGGTTATCGACCGCGTGTAATCCAAGGTTTTAATACTTTGTTAACAATTACACCAATTACAATTGTATGTAATCCACTCTGTTATAATTAGTCCATGATACATTAATTTATTCACTTGGCCATAATGAATAATAAATTACCCAATCCAATTGATTAATTAAATGATTTGTAAAAGATGTCGTATAAACATCACTAAATAGGACATTCATAATCATTTAATAATTATTAGATTAAATAATTTGAAGATAGGTTCGACAGATTCTAATGAGTTGTCATTCGATTAGACAATACCCCCATCTATTAATAGTCCATAGTCCGATGTTCACAAGTGTCGGTCTTTTGTCCAAACCCTAATTATGGTACAAAATCCAATAACCCCGTCTTAATATTTAGCCCAACATCATGATTACTTCGGCTCAAATAAGCATAATAATAACTTAGTTACGAGACATTAATTTAAAAAGGAAGAACATAGCTTACAGTGATTATTTATCGCGTAGCGTTACACGGACAGAGTTCCGACTTTAAAACCCGCAAAACATTTCTTACAATAACCCAATTGTTATTAATCTTAACTTAAACTTAATATTATAAATATTAAATATAAATATAGTTTACAGAAAGAAAGAAAGAAGAGTGTGTGTAAACTCGTCCGAAAAATGTTGCAATTTATAGACTTGGCCAGGAATTTCACTCCATTCGATCGCATGGAATTTATTCTTCCAGGCCATGCGATCACATGGCCAGCTGGATCAGGATATTTTCTTTTACAAAACGTGGGCTGCTCAATTAAATTAATATATAATATAATATATATAATTATATATAATTATATATATATATATTATATTATATTCTTGTGCATAGTTGACTTGTAATTTTAGCTCCGTTGAGTCGTGCGTTGATGCTTCGTTTATGTCTCGGTTTCGGATTTTTGAACGTCTTTTTGTACGCTTTAATATCTCGTACTTTATGTTTCGCAACTTGTAATTTGCACAAAAAATTATTTTTCTTAACTCCCAAAATCCGCACAAGTCTTTAACTCACGTTTAGTGGCACTTTTGAGTGCACTATGGCTTTAGTGGCACTTTTCCAGCTTTAGTGGCACTTTTTCTTCAATTCTTTAATCATCGTGCTTCGACTTCGCATTTATTTATTTAAACTATTACAACTTAAAAATAGAACAATTACAACTAAAAACTTTACATATTGGAATGATATTGTGACTAAATATATGTTCGTTTGGAGCACTATCAAATATCCCTACACTTGAGCGTTGCTTGTCCTCAAGCAATATAGAATTTGAAATTAAATCACACTTCACTCTAATCACTTTTTTATTCTCACACTTTATACATCATTGATTTTGATACGGCGGTATAAGCAATTATAGTAACAATGTGGTTTACAGTCCCACATAACTATGAAAATTTAGATCCTTTAAGGAAATTGGATCTTTATGAAACCATTTGATCTTTTAAAAATTCATTCTAGCTTTTACCCTAGATAAGTTTTCCAGAATAACCCTTCACCGGTGTTTGCAAAAATATTTTTGTGGGTTTTGTGGGTTTCAGATTTTTAAAATTTTGGCTCAAAACTTGTGGTTTTGTGTCACCCACTTGCTAACCTTGTATTAGAAAAGCACACATCCAGTATACTTGCTCCGTATATTACCTTTCGGTAAACTACCGTTCGGTTGTAAAGGAAAGCATTGAACAAGCAACTGTTAAGGCAATGTCTAATGACATGCAGATGTTCATGGTCCATAACGTGTCGGATGCAATTACTATCCTTTGTAGGAGAAATAGTAAAGATCACTCTATAATTTTCTGGTCTGTCACAAGGTCCTGTCTTCGACCATGCTATGAAACCACCGTTCTTATGGTTGACACCCGATTTGGTTCAGGTGACCTAATGAATTCCGGTGAATTCTTAGGATTTTACGTTCAATGGTAATGAACGCATTGAAAATAGGTTTTCAGAAAATAAATCGATTTTAGTTTTGATCAAAATATTTTCTCGTTCAAGCTCGAGTTTAGATATCATCGAATTCCATGAGTTTGTAATTCTCAATCTTTAAAAGTCAATCTCAAGGATTGAGTAATATCAGGCTTAAAAGCTGATTTTTAATCTTTAAAGAGATTATCCTTTTCTGGGGGTCTGATTCATTAGTCTTATCAAGCTAATTTGCACGGCGCCCTCCACATTTTACGAGACAGATCCTCTCATGATTAGGATAAGTCTGACCACTTGGTGACCCTGTTTGATGCTGAGGTCTGTGGATTTCCTGCTGATTTTAGAGATGACTTTTCTAGATTTTTCGTCAACCTACAGCTTATAACGACCCTCATTTATCCATTCTATATTTTTTCCAATATTAAATGCCCAAAGAATATAATTAAAACTTAATGATTAAACTTTAATTAACAATTGTTAAGTATTAAGAATTATAAAACATACTAATTAACTTTGTACAATATTTGACAAGTTAATAAAAGATAAAAATGACGAGCTAATAAACTTTCGTGAACAAAATGAATAACCTTAAAACTTGTGCACTTAAATGATTAAACTTGGATATTTAAAGAACCATGTAAACTAATCACGAGATCAAGGACTAAAATGAAAAATTCCAACCCTAACTCTAAACCTTTTTTGGCCAATTTTTTAATGGGCAAAAAGGACTATTTTACCCTCCCATTTTCGGCCACCACCACCCATGCAAACCCTAACCCTAATCGATTACTTTGGCACCAAGTTTTCCCATCTTACTCTAAACCTAGAACCTTCTAAACTCACCTATAAATAGAGACCTAGGCTAGTGCTTTTCTTGTACCAAAACATTCTCATAATCCTCTCTCAAAATCACAATCTCTCCCTCTCCCTCTCTTGGATTTCGGCCAAGAACACCACCACCACTATTTTGATGTTTTGGTGGATTGCTTCTAATCTTCAAGTGATCTTCATCGTGTTCTTTGTGATCTTCAAAGTGTTCTTGAGTTTTCAAGTGTTTTGATCATCATCTTCAAGTCATCTTCATCTTTTTCTTGTTATTAATCTTCATCATACATCAAAAAGGTATAACCCTATATCCAAATATTTTAAATTCTTGTTTCAATTCATGTTATATTCATAATCATTCTTGATCATATACATACTTGTTCATGTAAAAAAAAAATATAATATGCATATACATATACATACATACGGTTTAAAAAAAAAAATTTGTTTAGATCTTGAAAACCCTAATGATTCACCAAGATTATGTTAGTGTTTAAAATGGTAAAAAGATATATACATACTATATATATAGGTACACCATACATATATGTATATATATATATATATATATATATATATATATATATATATATATATATATATATATATATATATATATATATATATATATATATATATATATATATATATATATATATATATATATAATATACATATATCGATACACATATACATATACACGATACATATACAATATACATATACACGATACATATACATATATACATATTAAATACTTAAAACCCAAATACTACTTAAACATTTATTATATAACCCTAATTACATAATAATCATTACCTAATCATTTTTAATCATTAATCATTACTTTACTAAACCCTAATCATTTATTATTAAAACCTAACTACTCTAATTAATTAAAACCCTAATATTACTACTTATACTACATACTACTAACTAACACTTGTACACTTATACTACTACTAACACTTATAATATACTACTTATATTATATTATAAAATTTTGACCTACGATTTCAATAGTCATTCACGATAGCGTGAGATTACTCGAACGTCGACGCTGCTTAAGGCCTAGGGTGATCCTTGGTACCATTATGGGCAGCTTATGGATCTCATATGCCAAACTTATATTTTGGTCAAGAAATCCTGGGCCAACCGGTAATAATTGATCATTCAAGTGACTCGGTGGTGGCATAGATGTTTGGGTATGGTACACAATATCAAACCCGACTATAGTAATCATACACTCACTAAGAGAACAACACTTAGTCAGTTGCATAGTTAATAAGTGGTGGACATATTAAGGACACCACACTAGTGTTCAACACTAACTTATTAAACATGGAAACTTACTAAAAGAGGAAACTTAATAAAAATGGAAACTTTCTAAACATGGCAACTTTCTAAATATGGAAACTTTCTAAAAATGGAAATCTACTAAAAGTGGAAACTTACTAAGAATAGAAACTTAGCAAAACGAACTATACTTAAGTACATACATGCTTAAAATTAACTTAAACTCGGGCAAAACATCTAAACTATTCTTAATGTCATTAGGTTGACATTCGGCTCACGATCATCCAACTCATTTATCTTTCTCTTCCAAGGAATAACGAACTCTTTCCCTACTTACTAAGGTGAACTCATAGCCCCACTCTTTTTGCTAGCAATTTATTTTAACTTACTGGGGTGAGACACATGCTACTTTTACTATTTACAATTTAGACACAAGTACCAACTGTTAAACTATGCTATACCTGGCTATGTCCTGCAAAGTACCTACAGTGATATTTTTAATTGCTCGTTAAATGCATTCTTAATTATTGGGGGTAGGCCTATCGGGAGTAACGTCCCCGATACATTTGACTAAGTCTTTGTATTACTTGATAATGAAATTAAACAGACAAGGATAGAACAACTTGTCATGGGGCAAACTTTAAACGTTTAGTCTAAATATCACGAACTGGCATAACTTTTTGATCCCTGCGAGATCAAATTTTAAGATCTTTGTGATCTTCTTTGACAACTAAAGATCTGTGTGATCTACTTTTGAAAACAAAATCTTGTGGTCTAAAAACAATGATAACTACTTTTGTTAAACCTATGATTTCACTCAACCTTTTTGGTTGACACTTTAGCATGTTTGTCTCATGTGCTGATTGATCAAGCTTACTACCTATGTGATGCTACTTGGACATAGGATCTCAAGAACTATCTTATTTATTATTCTTGCATTTGAAACATTTACATCATTGTAATTTAAATTCTTGTAATGACATTCTATTTTCTTCCGCTGCGTTATCAATAAAATTTGTTTTTATCATATAGTATTGTTCTCGTAATATAATATGTTGGTTTATTTGATAGTAGTGACATTTTCTTCCAGACCCTATCTAGAGGACGTCACAGAGTGGTATCAGAGCATAACCAGGCTGTTATAGAGAACCAGGATTGCATCTTTATGTGTGTCTTACTTGCTAGCTAGGGTGCCTTAGCAATCTAGGAAACTATAACCTTTCCTGCCTTAGACATTACAGCATTTAGGATTTCCTTTAATCTTAAAACTTATGCTTTAACATTCTTATCCTAAAACTAATCATATCTCTTTCCTAATGACTAGGATTTCAAGCTTTAATCGAATAAACGAAACTACTTTTTTCAAATCAAGCGAAATAATGAATCATTTCAAGCCTACTGAAGAAGATACTGAAGGATCTTCAACTGAGAGATCAGTTCGAAGCCCTCTCCATGGTCCTGCTTCACCACCATTGAATTATAGCCCAAATACTATTCTAAATTCACATGGGTCTCCTGAATACTATCCAACCCCGAGAAGTAAAAGCAAGGAGAAACGTCTTGAAGAAACCGGCCCATCAAAGAAAAGATCTCGATATCCTTCCTACGATGAAGTTGATCCCAAGTACGAGATCATGAATCTGCGAAAAACTACTGATGGCCTAATTCACCATATTGCAAGGATCAATGTTCAAATGAAGGAAAAAGACATAGCAATCAAGAAGCTCATGTAGGAAAATGCTGAGCTAAAGAAAGAGATAAAGTTGGTGAAGTATGAAAGTGATAGAAATGCCCGATGGTGGAAGCAATCTCTCTCCTACCTAAGAGAAGATGTTGACTTTAGATTGAAGAAGGAGAAAAACTGCATGAATAATCAACTTTCTATGAGGGACTACAAGTACCATGTAATCAACAATGGTGTTTCTAATCTTTATGATAATCTCGAGTTCCGGCTTGAGAAACAAAAGGCGAAGAATGAGAAAGTTGAGAAGTTTATGAAGAAGGATGAGGACGAGAAGAAGAGATATGAAGACTACTTCAATCTTAATATTCCCTAGTTTATTTTTCCAATTTCTTATCTATGTAAAGGCTATGCCCTAAACTATTTCTATTTCCGAATCGTGTAATAAAAAGGCTTGTTTAATGCCTCGTTCTTAATAATATAAAGTGTTTCGTTTATATCATATTCATCTTTATCTTGCTTAAAATTTTTCAAACTTATGACCTATCAGATTTATCAAACTTCTATACACCCTTATGTAGTGAAGAATCATGGTTCGTCCAACTGCACCAACTCTTACCACGATGTTTCATAACTTTCTCGTTTGACCACGTCCATTTCATAACTTTCACAACTTCCATAACTTTCAAAGATATGAAAGTTGACCAAGTCTATAAAGACTGCAACTTAAAACTAGCCAATCATAACTCGACAAGTTCATAACTCTTTTCATGGATGATATTTCAATCTGCTCCAAGAGTGAGAAAGAACATAAGCAACATTTGCAAATTCATTCTTGAACTCTTAAGAAAAAGAACTACTCTACGCAAACTTTTCCAAGTGCAAGTTCTGGCTTAAAACCGACATGTTGTTGATACAGCTAAGATTACTGCAATCCTTAACACTCTATATTAGAAATCATCATTGATCACATATCCTGACCTTATGGAGTGACCTTGGAATGGAAATATGAATTAGTGAAATATAATGACGGTGGACAACGTGATTATATTACGATAATTCATAGAAATATTTCAATATCATGACGTATGGAATAGAAAGTGAATCAAAGAAAACTCTCAAGCTATCTGTTCAAAAACCCAAATGCAAGGGCATGAAAGGAGAAAGATGATCATCTTGATATTAGTAGATACGAAGAACTCATTCTAATCAAACTATATATCTATCTCATACTCATTTAACAAACTTTCATGTACCATAAAGGTTGTAAACAATCGAATCTTGAAATTTTACATTCCTTTATCCTAAATGGATATCTCTTGATCATTAATACTTAATCATCACTTGTTATATCCAAATCCTCTCTGTTATTACACTTTTGGTGTAAATTTTCATATGACTTTCAAAAACCCATGTCATTTGAACCCACAAACGTCGATATTACAAACACCATGTCCAATATTACATTTTCTATGCCGAGATGATAAATATCTCATATGCATAATCTTTTGAAGGATGGAACCTCCATACGTGTATCGTTTTGACTATCATAGTCAAGAAATTTTTGTACTCGTACATCTACTTATAATAGACTACTTGGCACCATGCAAGTAATGATGTCATACTCATCGATCATTGTCAACTCGAAAATCAAAGGTGAAATACACTATCTCAAGTTGTGGCTTGATCTAAACTCATCACATCTGAAAAACTGCTGTAACAATTAAAATAATTCCATCATACTTTAACGTATCCTCCTCTCAGACCAACTAAGGCTGAATTCAAACGATCATTACATATTTGAAAGTCACGGCTTTAGCATTTATTTATACTTGTCTATGCGACTGCCAGATTATTCATGCTGATTTCTAGAACTCTCACTATCACTCGAACGTTCCAAAGTTGCAAATCTTATTTGAAGTTCTTTCATACATAACACTAAATCCGAGGGATTTACTCATTTGATGATAATCACATTATCATCCTTCTTACTTTAATGTTAACATTTTGAGTCCAAGGACTCGTGCCCTGATAAAAGTCAATTGATTAGTTTTCACTACTTTGAAACAATTACTACACAATTATCCCTCGGAATTTTTAAAAAAAATCTTCAATCAATTTTTCTCAAACAAATAAACTCTTAAATACAAGTACCCTGTTTTCCAAAGATTTCTTACACGAGTCTTTATTTTCAAACTATCTCGGAATTTATAAAAATGATTTTTCACTTATGCGATTTATAAAATCTTATACATAAATTTAACTTTACGTACTTTGACTAGTACATATCAAATTATACTTTCGCTTCTACAAATTTCCACTTTGATTAAATCGGAATTATTTTACAAATTGTACGTAACCCTAGTTTTACTATGAACATCATTTCGTCACCTCCTCTAAAATTACTTTCACTAATTATATAAACACTTTCGTATTTTTATCAATTTACCTTTGTTTTATCAAATTAAACATTCTTTTAATCAACTCTTTCTCGTATTGTTCAAATTATTTCACGTAAAATAATACGTGTTGTATGTAACTGAAGTTTTACTAATAGCTCCGCTTCGTTTATATTGTTGTATCAAATGTCGCAACTTTTCAAGAATTACTTTAGCTTATTATTAAAACTTTCGCATTGCTCTCCAATGTGTTTGGATCACCTTTATTCTTATTCTTCGTGCAAGAACGAAACTTATCTTCCTATAAACATCATCTCTTCCTTGCTGTGATGGTCATTAAGAAGTTTCTACTTCTGGTATTTCACGGCTAAACCACAACGCTCTCGTAAACATCAATTCTACGATCTTTTGAACAAGGAAACATAGGTTCCTTCATCTTATAAACAATGATTCACATTCGCATCCGCATTTAAACTCATAAGTAAATAACAGGCCGACTCACCATTTATACGAAAACACTTTTCTTACTCTAAAGGAGTTACTCTAAACATTTATGAAGACACTCTACACATTTCTTCCTTCTTGGATTGCAACTAGATGTTATTTTAGTCAAGTCTAGATTTATGGTTCGACATAAAACTGAAGCCATAAATCTTAAAGCTACATCCTGAAACTATTTCTAAAGACAAGTTATCAAGTATACTGAACGATGTCTTTCATTTAATCGCTCATATTATCCTTAGGTCAATGAATCCTCAACTAACATCTCATTTGTCTATTAGACATCTCTTGAAAACTAAAGGTATTATGGTTACCTTTCGAAACTTGAAGCTGGTACTATCTCTAACAAACACCAGCCATGAATCAAACTACGTAACTGAAATCTCTACGTACTTCATTCTATTTTATCTGCCCTACTATTGCGGCATAAACACTCAAGATCTTAACGAGCTCAATAATACATTTTATGCTGATATAGCATCATCTTTCCTTTAAAAGGAAAACTAGTCAAACGACACTCTTGTTATTCCTTGGAAAATCTCCGGATTTAATGCACTTTGTAAACGACCTTTTAAGGTTAAGGATCATGAGATCAAACGTATAAACAAAACAGTATACTTATTGTTAACACTCACTGGAATTCACGTAAGGCTCCGATTATACCAGGGAACGTGAAAAACAAACTCTATCGTTAAAGTCCGTTGGGATTCGCGTAGAAGCCCCTAACATACATGGGAACGCGAAGAGTAAATGATACAGAAATACCCCCATCTCTTCTCAACTGCTGAGGCAAATGAGAGATCTACCTAAAACTTTGGGACGAAGTTTCTAATAACGGGGAGGTACTATAACGACCCTCATTTTTCCATTCTATATTTTTTCCAATATTAAATACCTAAACAATATAATTAAAACTTAATGATTAAACTTTAATCAACAATTGTTAAGTATTAAGAATTATAAAACATACTAATTAACTTTGCACAATATTTGACAAGTTAATAAAAGATAAAAATGACAAGCTAATAAACTTTCGTGAACAAAATGAATAACCTTAAAACTTGTACACATAAATGATTAAACTTGGATACTTAAAGAACCATTTAAACTAATCACGAGATCAAGGACTAAAATGAAAAATTCCAACCCTAACTCTAAACCTTTTTTTGGCCAATTTTTTAATGGGCAAAAAGGACAATTTTGCCCTCCCATTTTCGGCCACCACCACCCATGCAAACCCTAACCCTAATCGATTACTTTGGAACCAAGTTTTCCCATCTTACCCTAAACCTTGAACCTTCTAACCTCACCTATAAATAGAGACCTAGGCTAATGCTTTTCTAGTACCAAAACATTCTCATAATCCTCTCTCAAAATCACAATCTCTCCCTCTCCCTCTCTTGGATTTCGGCCAAGAACACCACCACCACCACTTTGAAGTTTTGGTGGATTTCTTCTAATCTTCAAGTGATCTTCAAGTGATCTTCATCGTGTTCTTCGTGATCTTCAAAGTGTTCTTAAGTTTTCAAGTGTTTTGATCTTCATCTTCAAGTCATCTTCATCTTTTTCTTGTTATTAATCTTCATCATACATCAACAAGGTATAACCCTAGATCCAAATCTTTTAAATTCTTGTTTCAATTCATGTTATATTCATAATCATTCTTGATCATATACATACTTGTTCATGTAAAAAAAATATAATATGCATATACATATACATACATACGGTTTAAAAAAAAAAAATTTGTTTAGATCTTGAAAACCCTAATGATTCACCAAGATTATGTTAGTGTTTAAAATGGTAACAAGATATATACATACTATATATATAGGTACACCATATATATATATGTATATATATATATGTATATATATATGTATATATATATGTGTGTGTGTGTGTGTGTGTGTGTATCGATATATGTATATTATATATATATATATAATATACATATATCGATACACACACACACACACACACATATATATATATATATATATATATATATATATATATATATATATATATATATATATATATATATATATATATATATATATATATATATATATAAATAAAATATATATACAATATACATATACACGATACATATACATATATACATATTAAATACTTAAAACCCTAATACTACTTAAACATTTATTATATAACCCTAATTACATAATAATCATTACCTAATCATTTTTAATCATTAATCATTACTTTACTAAACCCTAATCATTTATTATTAAAACCTAACTACTCTAATTAATTAAAACCCTAATATTACTACTTATACTACATACTACTGCCTAACACTTGTACACTTATACTACTACTAACACTTTTAATATACTACTTATATTATATTATAAATTTTTGACCTACGATTTCAATAGTCATTCACGATAGCGTGAAATTACTCGAATGTCGACGCTGCTTAAGGCAAGGTGATCCTTGGTACCATTATGGGATGCTTGTGGATCTCGAATGCCAAACTTATATTTTGGTCAAGAAATCCTGGGCCAACCGGTAACAATTGATCATTCAAGTGACTCAGCGGTGGCATAGATGTTTGGGTAGGGTACACAATATCAAACCCGACTATAGTAATTATACACTCACTAAGTGAACAACACTTAGTCACTTGTATACTTAATAAGTGGTGGACATATTAAGGACAACACACTAGTGTTCAACACTAACTTACTAAACATGGAAACTTACTAAAAGAGGAAACTTAATAAAAATGGAAACTTTCTAAACATGGCAACTTTCTAAATATGGAAACTTTCTAAAAATGAAAATCTACTAAAAGTGGAAACTTACTAAGAATATAAACTTAGCAAAACGAACTATACTTAAGTACATACATGCTTAAACTTAACTTAAACTCGGGAAAAAAATATGAACTATTCTTAATGTCATTAGGTTAACATTTGGCTCACGATCATCCAACTCATTTATCTTTCTCTCCCAAGGAATAACGAACTCTTTCCCTACTTACTAAGGTGAACTCATAGCCCCACTCTTTATTGCTACCAATTTATTTTAACTTACTGGGGTGAGACACATGCTACTTTTACTATTTACAATTTAGACACAAGTACCAACTGTTAAACTATGCTATACCTGGCTATGTCCTGCAAAGTCCCTACATTGATATTTTTAATTGCTCGTTAAATGCATTCTTAATTATTGGGGGTAGGCCTATCGGGAGTAACGTCCCCGTTACATTTGACTAAGTCTTTGTATTACTTGATAATGAAATTAAACCGATAAGGACAGAACAACTTGTCATGGGGCAAACTTTAAACGTTTAGTCTAAATATCACGAACTGGCATAACTTTTTGATCCCTGCGAGATCAACTTTTAAGATATTTGAGATCTTCTTTGACAACTAAAGATCTGTGTGATCTACTTTTGAAAACAAAATCTTGTGGTCTAAAAACAACGATAACTACTTTTGTTAAACCTATGATTTCACTCAACCTGTTTGGTTGACACTTTAGCATGTTTGTCTCAGGTGCGGATTGATCAAGCTTACTACTTATGTGATGTTACTTGGACATAGCATCTCAAGAACTATCTTATTTATTATTCTTGCATTTGAAACATTTACATCATTGTAATTTAAATTCTTGTAATGACATTCTATTTTCTTCCGCTGCGTTATCAATAAAATTTGTTTTTATCATATAGTATTGTTCTCGTAATATAATATGTTGGTTTATTTGATAGTAGTGACGTTTTCTTCCAGACCCTATCTAGAGGACGTCACATAGTGGTATCAGAGCATAACCAGGCTGTTATAGAGAACCAGGATTGCATCTTTATGTGTGTCTTACTTGCTAGCTAGGGTGCCTTAGCAATCTAGGAAACTATAACCTTTCCTGCCTTAGACATTACAGTTTTTAGGATTTCCTTTAATCTTAAAACTTATGCTTTAACATTCTTATCCTAAAACTAATCATATCTCTTTCCTAATGACTAGGATTTCAAGCTTTAATCGAATAAACGAAACTACTTTTTTTAAATCAAGCGAAATAATGAATCATTTCAAGCCTACTGAAGAAGATACTGAAGGATCTTCAACTGAGAGATCAGTTCGAAGCCCTCTCTTTGGTCCTGCTTCACCACCATTGAATTATAGCCCAAATACTATTCTAAATTCACATGGGTCTCCTAAATACTATCCAACCCCGAGAAGTAAAAGCAAGGAGAAACGTCTTGAAGAAACTGGCCCATCAAAGAAAAGATCTCGATATCCTTCCTACGATGAAGTTGATCCCAAGTACGAGATCATGAATCTGCGAAAAACTACTGATGGCCTAATTCACCATATTGCAAGGATCAATGTTCAAATGAAGGAAAAAGACATAGCAATCAAGAAGCTCATGGAGGAAAATGCTGAGCTAAAGAAAGAGATAAAGTTGGTGAAGTATGAAAGTGATAGAAATGCCCGATGGTGGAAGTAATCTCTCTCCTACCTAAGAGAAGATGTTGACTTTAGATTGAAGAAGGAGAAAAACTGCATGAATAATCAACTTTCTATGAGGGACTACAAGTACCATGTAATCAACAATGGTGTTTCTAATCTTTATGATAATCTCGAGTTCCGGCTTGAGAAACAAAAGGCGAAGAATGAGAAAGTTGAGAAGTTTATGAAGAAGGATGAGGACGAGAAGACGAGATATGAAGACTACTTCAATCTTAATATTCCCTAGTTTATTTTTCCAATTTCTTATCTATGTAAAGGCTATGCCCTAAACTATTTCTATTTCCGAATCGTGTAATAAAAAGGCTTGTTTAATGCCTCGTTCTTAATAATATAAAGTGTTTCATTTATATCATATTCATCTTTATCTTGCTTAAAATTTTTCAAACTTATGACCTATCAGATTTATCAAACTTCTATACACCCTTATGTAGTGAAGAATCATGGTTCGTCCAACTGCACCAACTCTTACCACGATGTTTCATAACTTTCTCGTTTGACCACGTCCATTTCATAACTTTCACAACTTCCATAACTTTCAAAGATATGAAAGTTGACCAAGTCTATAAAGACTGCAACTTAAAACTAGCCAACCATAACTCGACAAGTTCATAACTCTTTTCATGGATGATATTTCAATCTGCTCCAAGAGTGAGAAAGAACATAAGCAACATTTGCAAATTCATTCTTGAACTCTTAAGAAAAAGAACTACTCTACGCAAACTTTTCCAAGTGCAAGTTCTGGCTTAAAACCGACATGTTGTTGATACAGCTAAGATTACTGCAATCCTTAACACTCTATATTAGAAATCATCATTGATCACATATCCTGACCTTATGGAGTGACCTTGGAATGGAAATATGAATTAGTGAAATATAATGACGGTGGACAACGTGATTATATTACAATAATTCATAGAAATATTTCAATATCATGACGTATGGAATAGAAAGTGAATCAAAGAAAACTCTCAAACTATCTGTTCAAAAACCCAAATGCAAGGGCATGAAAGGAGAAAGATGATCATCTTGATATTAGTAGATACGAAGAACTCATTCTAATCAAACTATATATCTATCTCATACTCATTTAACAAACTTTCATGTACCATAAAGGTTGTAAACAATCAAATCTTGAAATTTTACATTCCTTTATCCTAAATGGATATCTCTTGATCATTAATACTTAATCATCACTTGTTATATCCAAATCCTCTCTGTTATTCCACTTTTGGTGTAAATTTTCATATGACTTTCAAAAACCCATGTCATTTGAACCCACAAACGTCGATATTACAAACACCATGTCCAATATTACATTTTCTATGCCGAGATGATAAATATCTCATATGCATAATCTTTTGAAGGATGGAACCTCCATACGTGTATCATTTTGACTATCATAGTCAAGAAATTTTTGTACTCGTACATCTACTTATAATAGACTACTTGGCACCATGCAAGTAATGATGTCATACTCATCGATCATTGTCAACTCGAAAATCAAAGGTGAAATACACTATCTCAAGTTGTGGCTTGATCTAAACTCATCACATCTGAAAAACTGCTGTAACAATTAAAATAATTCCATCATACTTTAACGTATCCTCCTCTCAGACCAACTAAGGCTGAATTCAAACGATCATTACATAGTTGAAAGTCACGGCTTTAGAATTTATTTATACTTGTCTATGCGACTGCCAGATTATTCATGCTGATTTCTAGAACTCTCACTATCACTCGAACGTTCCAAAGTTGCAAATCTTATTTGAAGTTCTTTCATACATAACACTAAATCCGAGGGATTTACTCATTTGATGATAATCACATTATCATCCTTCTTACTTTAATGTTAACATTTTGAGTCCAAGGACTCGTGCCCTGATAAAAGTCAATTGATTAGTTTTCACTACTTCGAAACAATTACTACACAATTATCCCTCGGAATTTTTAAAAAAAATCTTCAATCAATTTTTCTCAAACAAATAAACTCTTAAATACAAGTACCCTGTTTTCCAAAGATTTCTTACACGAGTCTTTATTTTCAAACTATCTCGGAATTTATAAAAATGATTTTTCACTTATGCGATTTATAAAATCTTATACATAAATTTAACTATACGTACTTTGACTAGTACATATCAAATTATACTTTCGCTTCTACAAATTTCCACTTTGATTAAATCGGAATTATTTTACAAATTGTACGTAACCCTAGTTTTACTATGAACATCATTTCATCACCTCCTCTAAAATTACTTTCACTAATTATATAAACACTTTCGTATTTTTATCAATTTACCTTTGTTTTATCAAATTAAACATTCTTTTAATCAACTCTTTCTCGTATTGTTCAAATTATTTCACGTAAAATAATACGTGTTGTATGTAACTGAAGTTTTACTAATAGCTCCGCTTCGTTTATATTGTTGTATCAAATGTCGCAACTTTTCAAGAATTACTTTAGCTTATTATTAAAACTTTCGCATTGCTCTCCAATGTGTTTGGATCACCTTTATTCTTATTCTTCGTGCAAGAACGAAACTTATCTCCCTATAAACATCATCTCTTCCTTGCTGTGATGGTCATTAAGAAGTTTCTACTTCTGGTATTTCACGGCTAAACCACAACGCTCTCGTAAACATCAATTCTACGATCTTTTGAACAAGGAAACAGAGGTTCCTTCATCTTATAAACAATGATTCACATTCGCATCCGCATTTAAACTCATAAGTAAATAATAGGCCGACTCGCCATTTATACGAAAACACTTTTCTTACTCTAAAGGAGTTACCCTAAACATTTATGAAGATACTCTACACATTTCTTCCTTCTTGGATTGCAACTAGATGTTATTTTAGTCAAGTCTAGATTTATGGTTCGACATAAAACTGAAACCATAAATCTTAAAGCTACATCCTGAAACTATTTCTAAAGACAAGTTATCAAGTATACTGAATGATGTCTTTCATTTAATCGCTCATATTATCCTCAGGTCAATGAATCCTCAACTAACATCTCATTTGTCTATTAGACATCTCTTGAAAACTAAAGGTATTATGGTTACCTTTCGAAACTTGAATCTGGTACTATCTCTAACAAACACCAGCCATGCATCAAACTACGTAACTGAAATCTCTACGTACTTCATTCTATTTTATCTGCCCTACTATTGCGGCATAAACACTCAAGATCTTAACGAGCTCAATAATACATTTTATGCTGATATAGCATCATCTTTCCTTTAAAAGGAAAACTAGTCAAACGACACTCTTGTTATTCCTTGGAAAATCTCCGGATTTAATGCACTTTGTAAACGACCTTTTAAGGTTAAGGATCATGAGATCAAACGTATAAACAAAACAGTATACTTATTGTTAACACTCACTGGAATTCAAGTAAGGCTCCGATTATACCAGGGAACGTGAAAAACAAACTCTATCGTTAAAGTCCGTTGGGATTCGCGTAGAAGCCCCTAACATACTTGGGAACGCGAAGAGTAAATGATACGGAAATACCCCCATCTCTTCTCAACTGCTGAGGCAAATGAGAGATCTACCTAAAACTTTGGGACGAAGTTTCTAATAATGGGGAGGTACTATAACGACCCTCATTTTTCCATTCTATATTTTTTCCAATATTAAATACCTAAACAATATAATTAAAACTTAATGATTAAACTTTAATCAACAATTGTTAAGTATTAAGAATTATAAAACATACTAATTAACTTTGCACAATATTTGACAAGTTAATAAAAGATAAAAATGACAAGCTAATAAACTTTCGTGAACAAAATGAATAACCTTAAAACTTGTACACATAAATGATTAAACTTGGATACTTAAAGAACCATTTAAACTAATCACGAGATCAAGGACTAAAATGAAAAATTCCAACCCTAACTCTAAACCTTTTTTTGGCCAATTTTTTAATGGGCAAAAAGGACAATTTTGCCCTCCCATTTTCAGCCACCACCACCCATGCAAACCCTAACCCTAATCGATTACTTTGGAACCAAGTTTTCCCATCTTACCCTAAACCTTGAACCTTCTAACCTCACCTATAAATAGAGACCTAGGCTAATGCTTTTCTTGTACCAAAACATTCTCATAATCCTCTCTCAAAATCACAATCTCTCCCTCTCCCTCTCTTGGATTTCGGCCAAGAACACCACCACCACCACTTTGAAGTTTTGGTGGATTGCTTCTAATCTTCAAGTGATCTTCAAGTGATCTTCATCGTGTTCTTCGTGATCTTCAAAGTGTTCTTAAGTTTTCAAGTGTTTTGATCTTCATCTTCAAGTCATCTTCATCTTTTTCTTGTTATTAATCTTCATCATACATCAACAAGGTATAACCCTAGATCCAAATCTTTTAAATTCTTGTATCAATTCATGTTATATTCATAATCATTCTTGATCATATACATACTTGTTCATGTAAAAAAATATAATATGCATATACATATACATACATACGGTTTAAAAAAAAAATTTGTTTAGATCTTGAAAACCCTAATGATTCACCAAGATTATGTTAGTGTTTAAAATGGTAACAAGATATATACATACTATATATATAGGTACACCATATATATATGTAAATATATATATATATATATATATATATATATATATATATATATATATATATATATATATATATATATATATATATATATATGTATATATATATATATGTGTGTGTGTGTGTATCGATATATGTATATTATATATATATATATATATATAATATACATATATCGATACACACACACACACACACATATATATATATATATATATATATATATATATATATAATATATATACAATATACATATACACGATACATATACATATATACATATTAATTACTTAAAACCCTAATACTACTTAAACATTTATTATATAACCCTAATTACATAATAATCATTACCTAATCATTTTTAATCATTAATCATTACTTTACTAAACCCTAATCATTTATTATTAAAACCTAACTACTCTAATTAATTAAAACCCTAATATTACTACTTATACTACATACTACTGCCTAACACTTGTACACTTATACTACTACTAACACTTATAATATACTACTTATATTATATTATAAATTTTTGACCTACGATTTCAATAGTCATTCACGATAGCGTGAAATTACTCGAATGTCGACGCTGCTTAAGGCCTAGGGTGATCCTTGGTACCATTATGGGACGCTTGTGGATCTCGAATGCCAAACTTATATTTTGGTCAAGAAATCCTGGGCCAACCGGTAACAATTGATCATTCAAGTGACTCAGCGGTGGCATAGATGTTTGGGTAGGGTACACAATATCAAACCCGACTATAGTAATTATACACTCACTAAGTGAACAACACTTAGTCACTTGTATACTTAATAAGTGGTGGACATATTAAGGACAACACACTAGTGTTCAACACTAACTTACTAAACATGGAAACTTACTAAAAGAGGAAACTTAATAAAAATGGAAACTTTCTAAACATGGCAACTTTCTAAATATGGAAACTTTCTAAAAATGAAAATCTACTAAAAGTGGAAACTTACTAAGAATATAAACTTAGCAAAACGAACTATACTTAAGTACATACATGCTTAAACTTAACTTAAACTCGGGCAAAAAATCTGAACTATTCTTAATGTCATTAGGTTAACATTTGGCTCACGGTCATCCAACTCATTTATCTTTCTCTCCCAAGGAATAACGAACTCTTTCCCTACTTACTAAGGTGAACTCATAGCCCCACTCTTTATTGCTACCAATTTATTTTAACTTACTGAGGTGAGACACATGCTACTTTTACTATTTACAATTTAGACACAAGTACCAACTGTTAAACTATGCTATACCTGGCTATGTCCTGCAAAGTCCCTACATTGATATTTTTAATTGCTCGTTAAATGCATTCTTAATTATTGGGGGTAGGCCTATCGGGAGTAACGTCCCCGTTACATTTGACTAAGTCTTTGTATTACTTGATAATGAAATTAAACCAACAAGGACAGAACAACTTGTCATGGGGCAAACTTTAAACGTTTAGTCTAAATATCACGAACTGGCATAACTTTTTGATCCCTGCGAGATCAACTTTTAAGATATTTGAGATCTTCTTTGACAACTAAAGATCTGTGTGATCTACTTTTGAAAACAAAATCTTGTGGTCTAAAAACAACGATAACTACTTTTGTTAAACCTATGATTTCACTCAACCTTTTTGGTTGACACTTTAGCATGTTTGTCTCAGGTGCTGATTGATCAATCTTACTACTTATGTGATGTTACTTGGACATAGCATCTCAAGAATTCTCGCATTTATTATTCTTGCATTTGAAACATTTACATCATTGTAATTTAAATTCTTGTAACGACATTCTATTTTCTTCCGCTGCGTTATCAATAAAATTTGTTTTTATCATATAGTATTGTTCTCGTAATATAATATGTTGGTTTATTTGATATTAGTGACGTTTTCTTTCAGACCCTATCTGGAGGACGTCACACAGCTGGTCTGGACGACAACTTTCTAACCTAAATCAAGAAGCGCGTGTCTTTTTTGGAAGACTTTACTTCCTTTTAATGATAGAATTGATTCATAGTGTAGATCCATCTTTCTTTCAAATATATTATAGTAAATCGGGTAAAACTGATTATTTGAGTCCAAAACAAAAGTACCTTCCATTATTTGTACAAAAATATGTGATATGTGATTTAAATAACTTGGTAAATTTTTTCCACACTTGGCTTTTGTATTTCTTTCTTTGCCTTTTTATTCTCTTCTATTACATTTTAAATGAATTCAAACGTTTTAGGTTGTTTCTCAATTTATGTCATCTCCAAGGTAATAATAATTTCGGTGTTAACACCTAGTTTTATCGTTCATAAATATGTATAAACATGATTTTGAGTTTATTTAGTTGAAAATTTTTAACATTTTTACTAGAAGTGGGTAGTCAGTATATAAGACTGAGGCTGTTCTTTATTATCAGAGAGCACTAGATTCTAATACAACTACTGCTTTACTAGCAAAATTTAACGGTGGCTATTAAACCAAGTGTATAAGTTAAATGTTTAAAACCCGAAAGAATTTAATCCCTTCCCATACTTAAGATCTTGCAATGCCCTCATTTGCAAGAAATCAGTAAAAATTTAAATTTAAGAGGGTGATTAGTGTAAAAAGATGATTAAGATTTACCAAAGTTTCCAAACATATTGTTTGTTCGAATGATAATGGTGCACATCAGTTGCTCATTCCTGCAGTTGTTATATGATAATGGTGCACATCAGTTGCTCATTCCTGCAGTTGTTATATCATATTTGATAGTTTGCGTCTTGTCGTCAAAATTAATAGCTTTTGCTAAACTTAATGTCAGTCTTTGAAAGTGCGTTGTTTTACTCTGTTTTGTATATAACATAAAATACAAACATTTATATACATAATATTTTTTATTTTTTATTTTATTTTATTTTATTTTATTTTTTATTTTTTTTATAAAACCTTTATTTATTAAAACAATTTAAATGAATAATTAAAAATTGTCGTTTTAAAGCGAGTGTTTTAATAAGCAAAGATTTTCGGGTTTTTTAATTTTTTAAATTTTTTTTGCATACTTTAGATCAATAATATTAAAATAATGATAATACAAATTTTCGCCCCGCCCTCGGGTAAAGCAATTTCGGTTCCATGACCTAGTCTTTAACTTACGACAAATTTTAGAAATCATTTTTTAAACTTAATGAAATAAAGTAAATTTTGTTTTTAAATTCACACAAAACTTAAATTTAAAAAGCATATTAATTTCATACAAAACCTACAAAACAAAAAAAATTCAGAATGGGGGGAGAAAACTAGTTCTTTAGTGTCTGCTAGTGGAAAAGACCAATCGGATTCCATTCTCGGAACTACACGAGAACAGAACAACTAACTCTAGACAATATTTTTTTTTCTTAGAACATTTGAATCTCCCCACACTTAGGTAACCGTGGTGTCGAAATTGTGATTAACTTCATCGTCAATTTCTCTTGGACCATATTCAACTTGCATATTTGTGACTTTTGCTTTAAGCCATTGGTCAGATTCCTTTGTAATATCCACAAATTCAATTAGTTTCGCCTTTTCTTTAGGCGATAGATTGGATACTAACCGGTTACATAATTTAAAGTTTCCCTTGGTTCTAGCATCGCGAATCTGTTTAATAAGTTTCTTCATTGAACTGTTAATAACTAGATCATTTAATTTCGTATCAACAACGGGGTTCTTTGTTATCAAGTCATCATTAGGTGTTACTTCATCTTCCCCACACTTAGGCATTTTATTATTGTTAAGCACTACCGTTGGAGTTGGTAAAACAACGTGGTTCTTACCAATCGTTTTTATTGGTTCAATGGTTTTGGTTGGTGGAGATTTAGACTTTCGAATCACAAAGGTGACCGAATTGTCACCATCATTAAGTGTCATTCTACCCTCTCTTACATCAAATAACGCCCCAGTGGACGCTAAGAATGGTCGACCTAAAATTAGAGGAATGTTTGAGTCCTCTTCTATGTCAATGACAATAAATTCGACTAGAAAGATTAAATTACCTACTTGAACGGGTAGATTGTCAGCAAATACCAACTGGGTGCTTAATGGTTTGATCAAGGAGTCGAACACTCATTTTTGTTGGACTTAACTCACATACTCCCAATCTTTTATATAATGAAAGAGGCATAACACTCACACTCGCACCTAAATCTGCTAGTGCATCATACATGACACAATCACTAAGTAGACAAGGAACAATAAATTCACTTGGATCACCCACCCTGGGTGGAAGTTTTGGTGGAACTGTCTTCACCGGGTTTATTTTTACGGTTTTTGTTTCTTGCGCTTTCTTATTCTTCTTCTTCTTTCCAGAGGTATCACAAACTTTATTACCTATCACTTGCTCATACTCAACTCCTTTTCTTGGAAACGGGATGGGTGGTCTGTATGGTGCCACCACTGGCTTTACATACTCGGGTAGTGGTGGTGGTGTAACTTCTTCATCGTTACTCACATCTAAAACCTTCCCATCTTTTGGAGCTGGTTTTTCAGAATTTGTTAACACCATATTTACATTCTTATTCCGAGGATTTACTTCAGTATTACTCGGTAGCTTTCCTTGTTCCCTCTCACTCATCATGCTAGCAAGAGTACCTACGTGTTTTTCTAGATTCAAAATGGAAGCTTGTTGAGTTCTTAATGACTGATCAAACCTCTCATTTGTTTGGGTTTGAGATGTAATAAATTGTGTTTGAGATTCCATTAGCTTTTGTACCATTTATTCCAGATTTGACTTTTTCTCTTCGGTTTAGGTATTTATTGATTGAAAGTGTTGTTTTGAGTTGGTTAGTTATTCGGACCTTGTTGGTTATACGAGTTATTGTTGGGTCTATTTGGATTATAAAGAATGTTTTAATTTCGATTGAAGTTTGGCCTTGGCGGTTGATAATTATTTTGATAATTATTTCCCGGCCTTTGGTTCATGTAGGAAACATTCTCACGTTGTTCCATCATTTGCTCGATGTGACAATCTTTCGTTATGTGTGGTCCACTGCATTGCTCACAACTGATTCGTATTGCGTGAATATCTTTATTCATCTTTTCCATTCTTCTCTCGAAAGCATCTATTTTTGCGGAAACGGAATCAAAGTCATGGCTAGAATCAGCTCTAGCCGCTTTAGATGAACGAAGGATATCTTTTTCCTGATGCCGCTCATGTGAGTAGGAGGGTGTTATCAATAATTTTGTGAGCTTCAGTACCGGTTTTCTTCATAATGGAACCACCCGCTGCTGTGTCAATGTCTTTTCGTGTAGCAACGTCGACACCATAGTAGAATATTTGTACTATTTGATAAGTGTCTAAACCGTGCTGAGGACATCCTCTCAACAACTTTCTGAATCTTGTCCACGCCTCATATAATGTTTCATTTGGCTTTTGCGCGAACGTAACAATTTCTCCTTAAAGTCTCACGGCTTTAGATGCCGGAAAGAATCTTTTAAAAAATTTCTCAACTAAAACATCTCATGTATCAATAGCTCCTTCAGGTAATGATTCTAACCAATCTTTGGCTTCTCCCTTTAAAGTCCACGGAAACAGCATGAGATAGATCTGTTCATCCTCAATTTCTCTGATTTTGAATAGAGTACAGATCCTATTAAAGGTTTGAAGATGTTCGTTTGGATCTTCTTTTGGTGTACCACTAAATTGGCACTGATTAGTTACCATGTGTAGGATTTGTCCTTTGATTTCATAATCTGGAGCATTAACATCTGGCTTAATAATGGTGTGACCTTGGCCCGTGCGTGTGGCTCTTATTCGGTCTTCCATACTTTGAGGTTCCGTTTCTGCCATATCCGAATTTGTTGAATCCAAATCACTAGAAGATTCTGATTTAACGGTTTGTGGTTCAGGAGGAATGATTAGTGTTTCGGGATCTTGGAATTGTCCTTGAATATCCTTCAGGTTCTCAATTGTGAAGTCGGGTTCAAAAAATGGATTATCAAATTTTTGAATTGGAGTACTTGTTCGACTTGACGATGATTCTAAAGAAAAATCAATGGCGATTGATGTAAAAGCAGAGGGGTACGAAATAGTTATATTTTTGCTACGAAATACTATTAAATACGATACAATTTTTCACAAGTTATTTATTTATTTATAGAGTGGATATACCTAAACCTTGCTACAATACTTATAGGCAGTGTACCTAATCGTACAGTAGTGTAGTTTTTAGTAAGTCCGGTTCGTTCCACAGGGAGCTAGCCAAGTTTAACGTTATATTTTAAAACTATATTTGTATAAATATATATATATATATATATATATATATATATATATATATATATATATATATATATATATATATATACACACACACACACACACACACACACACACATATATATATATAAGTAGTATTATTATTATTATAAAGGGGGGTTTTTTACCGTTTAATGACCGGTTTGTCAATTTTATGTCTTAAGTCGCAATTAAAACCTAATGTAAAATATTAAATATACAAATGACTTAATTTAAAGTGTAAATTAAATGACGATAATAAAAGTACAATAATTTAAAGTGCGATAAATAAAATGATGATAAATAAAATTGCGATAATTAAAAAGTACGATAATTAAAAGTGCAATAAATAAAATGACAGTAAATAAAAGTGCGATGAAATATGAAATAAAAGAATTATGCTTATTTAACTTCCGTAATCATGATGTTTGACGTGTTGATTTTAATTTATTACCATGGGTTAATTGTCCTTTGTCCTGGATTATTCAATATGTCCATCTGGTTTTTGTCCATAACAGTCCATCAGTCATAAATATAAAGTGCGAGTGTCCTCGTCAATTTATCCTTATATCCGAAGTTAAATATTCCAACTAATTGGGGACTTAAACTTTAACAAGGTCTTAATACTTTGTTTAATAATTACACCAGGATATCGACTGCGTGTAACCCAAGGTTTTAATACTTTGTTAATAATTATGCCAAGTGTCCTTGTACATAATTCACCCCTGTTTTAATGAGTCCATTGACTATTAATCCATTCCCGTATCCGGTTAAATGAACGATTATTAGTACTTATAAATATCCCGCCCATCGTATCCGATCGAGTGTATATGGTTATTTATAGGTACGTCTAATTGTAAATCTTTATATTAAATTAACGAACTATCATTCAATTAAACAAATATAAAGCTCATTAATAGCCCATAGTCCAATTTTCACAAGTGTCGGTCTTTTGTCCAAACCCCAATTATGGTCCAAAGCCCAATTACCCCGTCTTTAATATTCAGCCTAACATCACAATTACTTCGTCTTAAATAAGCATAATAATAACTTAGCTACGAGACATTAATTTAAAAAGGTTGAACATAACTTACAATGATTAATAATAGCGTAGCGTTACACGGACCGAATTTCGACTTACACACTTACAACATTCGCTAACATAACCTTATTATTATTAATCTTAAATTAAAATTAAAATTATTATATATATATATATATATATATATATATATATATATATATATATATATATATATATATATATATATATATATATATATATATATATATAAAATTGAGAGTGAGAGAGATTGAAAATTTATGTGGAAAAATTCGGCCAGACTTCGTTGTATTTAAAGAATGTGGGCAGCTACAGTGTAGTGACCCGTCCTAATCCATCTGGACGAAGTCTTCAACAGCTGGTCCCATTGCGAGGTTCTGACCTCTATATGCCATGAACGACTCCATGTAATATGAGCAAATACACAGCGGAAGATTTCTTTCATACCTGAGAATAAACATGCTTAAAAGTGTCAACCAAAAGTTTGGTGAGTTCATAGGTTTATCATAAAACAATAAAATTCATCATTTTGATAGACCACGAGATTTTCATTTTTTGAGTTCTCATAAATATACATCTCATGCATAGAGACAAAATATCATTCATATGGATTGAACACCTGGTAACCGACATTCACAATATGCATATAAGAATATCCCCATCATTTCGGGATCCTCCTTCGGACATGATATAAATTACGAAGTACTAAAGCATCCGGTACTTTGGATGGGGCTTGTTGGGCCCGATAGATCTATCTTTAGGATTCGCGTCAATTAGGGTGTCTGTTCCCTAATTCTTAGATTACTAGACTAAAAAGGGCATATTCGGTTTAATAATTCAACCATAGAATGTAGTTTCGATCACTTGTGTCTATTTCGTAAAGCATTTATAAAAACAACGCATGTATTCTCAGTCCCAAAAATATATATCGCAAAAGCATTTAAAAGGGGAGAAAATGAAACTCACGCATATAAATATTGTAAAATAATTAATAAAGCATCTGCATGTATTCTCAGCCCAAAAACGTAAAGAGTAAAAAGGGAGCAAATGAAACTCACGCATATAAATATTGTAAAATAGTTATTAAAACATTGCATGTATTCTCAGCCCAAAAATATATATAAAAAGGGAATAATGAAACTCACCTAATGTATTTTGTAGTAAAAAATACATATGACTATATTGAACAACTGAACAATGCAGGGTTAGCCTCGGATTTGCGAACCTATATCATTTATATATATATTAATTTACGTATTTGCCATCGAACAATTATTTTATATGTGAATTTATTAGTTATATCATATTCTTATTAGTAATATATATATATATATATATATATATATATATATATATATATATATATATATATATATATATATATATATATATATATATATATATATATATATATATATATATATATATATATATATATATGTTTGTGTGTTTCATATTTCATTTTGTATATAAAAATATAAATTCTGTTATGTTATATGTACTAAAATATATTTTTGTATATATATGTATATATATCTTTTGTTTGTTAAAATTATATTAATACTAAAATAATATTAGGGATGATAAAGATAATAATAATGATAATAGGGTTAAAAATGATACTTTTAATTTAAATGATAAAATGATAACTTTAATAAAAATAATACTTTTAATAAAAATGATAATTTTAATAATAATGTATACAACTAATAAAAATTCTAAAGAATAATGATTTTACTAATAATAATAATAATAATAATAATAATAATAATAATAATAATAATAATAATAATAATAATAATAATAATAATAATAATAATAATAATAATAACAATAATAATAATAGTAATACTACCTCAAAGAATAGGTTCCAAAAATAAGTGCCCTTGCCCGGGCTCGAAACCACGACCTCTCGTTAACCACACACATGCCTAACCAGTCCTCCGTAAACTTATTTGCGTTTTAATTACAACTTATAATCTTATAACCCGTATTATCTTCATCCTAGTTCCATATCTCCCGGCCCAAGTTAATAGCCCGCCATATATTTTTTTTTTTAATTATCCACGATGCCAAAACCAGGAGTGGGCTTCGGCCCATGTTACTCTAAAATCCCACAAGTAATACAATCCCGTAATTCAAATGGAATTGGTTCTAGTACTCATTAAGCGACAATTAGAAGTGGAAATAGGTAAACAACTACAGTCATCCTTATGTCATCTCCCACTAGCTCCTTTTTAATTCCAACATGATGAAACATTTTACTTAAACAAATGAGGTTGTCTTCTTTTCATAATCACGATCAACATCATTTTTACAGAAACATCACTACATTGTTATTTTTTAACATCATCTTCCTTCATTTAAATCATTATCACAGTAACAGAAATAAACGAGCAGTAAGGTAGCATGGTTCGAAGCAAAACATACACTTAAACAACAAGTGGTAGTAGTCGAAGCTAGGATTGGACTACAACAAAAAATGGCTATATGTGATGGTTGTTCTGGTTTGTCTAATAGCAACGAAACAGAAAAGAAACAAAAAAAAAAAACAATTGCAGTGATAATCGATTTTAACAGGAAACAAATCAAGAAAGTCTTGTGGTGGCTTATGTTTGTTTGACAAGTGGTGGAAGGTGTTGGATTATGGTAATCATGATGGTGGTTAGGAGAGGGAGAAGAGAGTGAAAGATAGAGAGAGATTGTGATTCTTGGTGGTGGTGATTCAAGGTGAAAGAGGTGAGGTGGTGAGTTGTTTGACGGTTATGGTGGAGGGTGGTGATTCATGATGATAAATGGTGGTAGTTTTAGATGATGGTGGTGGTGACCTACTACGGTGGTGACTGGGTTAAGGTGGCCCGAGGTTGTGGCCATGGTGATAATGATGAGGGTGTCGGGTTATCAACAAAAATAGGGTGGTGTGGTTATGGTGGTTTCGATGATGATTTGTGAGGGTGGTTATCGTTCAAACACAAAACAATAATAATATCGAACAATGGTGGAGGATTTCTAATGGTGGTTAGGCGACGATTAAGATAGCCGGCAATAGTGAGATAGTGGCCGCCAGTGGATGAGGGTGGCGGTTGTAGTGGAAAGATACACGATGATGATCATGAGTCATTGAGTGGTTCATGGTTTAAACTGAATCAAAGAAAACGCAGCCCAATAAATGGTTTACGATCATTATTATTGATGATAGGTGGTAATCGATGTTTAGAAATGGTGGTAGAAGGGATAATTTATTCCAACAGAATAGAAATCAGAAAAGTAGTAATGGGTGTTTTAGTTTACCATGTAATAATATATATATATACATATACATATAACTTAATTTGGAGTTTGATAACCAAGTTGCCAAACAAACACAGTACTTCTAATCAATTATACATAAATCACGGATTTAATCAATATGCAAATATATTTATATCATATATATATGTCGATAGACAAAGACAGATAATAGAAAAAGGTATATCGTTACCAATAATAGGCAAGTGGGGTTGATGCATTCATTTACCTCGGTGAATTGCATTTGTATTTGCTATATATATATATATATATATATATATATATATATATATATATATATATATATATATATATATATATATATATATATATATATATATATATATATATATATATATATATATATATATATATATGATAGTCAAGTGGAACTGGAGACAACAAGTACTAATTAAGCATAGTGTAACAAAATCAAATATCAATCATTTAGAAAACAGTATGCCATCACTTAGATTAAAATCTTATGCCGACAGTTTTAACGGAGTGTTATATCGCGCTCCGTCGTTAATCAGTGGCGGATAAAAGGTTTCGGAAAAATGCCAAATTTTTACATTATATAGTTTTATTTATTTTGGTCATTTTGGTATAAAATTTGATCATTAATTATTAAATAAAAATTACATCAACTGTCCCTCTCATTTAAGGGTAAAATATAAAAAGTGTTAAAATTTAATAACTAGATCCTAAATACATTTTTAGTAAGCCTAAAATTTATAGAACTCATTTTCGGATCACCGTTTATTTTAAAATCATCTAAGTTTGACTTAACTTCTCTAAATAATAATCAAAACGTCACACGAGTACTACTATCATTTACTAAATGAATTCGAATCAAAATATATATATTCAATATACTTTATATAGATTTATTTTAACAAATAAATCTTATTATTACTTACATCATTTTTCATACCTATTCCTAACAATTAAGTTGTGTATTATTTTACATATTTATTTACAATAATAAATTCATACAACGATTAATAACATTTATTATGTACATATATTTATTTATATTTATATACATATCTATTCACAAATAGTTGTTCGTGAATCGTCGGGAATAGTCGAAGGTCAATTGAATATTTGAAACAGTTCAAATCTTTTGAGACTCAAACTTACAGACTTTGCTTATCGTGTCGAAATCATATAAAGATTAAGTTTAAATTCGGTCGGAAATTCCCGGGTCATCATATACAGGACTCCATGCGATCGCATGGAGTTTATGCCTCCAGGCCATGCGATCGCATGGCCCTCTGGTCCAGCTCACATAACTTTGTTTTCTAGTTTGCCGACGGTTTTTAATATATAATATAATATATATAATTTTAAGAATTATTTATATATTATATTATATTTATATGCATAGTTGACTTGTAATTTTAGCTCCGTTGCGTCGCACGTTGAGAGTTGACTCATGTTCCGGTTCCAGATTTTCGAACGTCTTTTCGTACTATTTAATATCTTGTACTTTACATTTTGCAGCTTGTACTCTTGTAATTTTGAGACGTTTCTTATCAATAAATTGAACCACTTGGATTGTACTTTGTACTTTTTGGCTTTTTGGTCGTTTGCGTCTTCAATTCGTCGAATCTGTCTTTTGTCTTCACCTTTTATTATTTAAATGAATATCACTTGTAAATAGAGCAATTGCAACTAAAAACTTGTCTCTCTTGAGGGATAATGCTATGAAATATATGTTCATTTTTAACATTACCAAATATTCCCACACTTTAGCATTTCTTGTCCCCAAGCAATATAGAACTTGAATATAAACATACTTGAATCACTTCTTTATTCTTCACACTTTATACATCAGTGATTTTAATATGGCGGTATGAACAATGATAGTAACGTTGTGGTTTACAGTCCCATATGACTATGAAAATTTAGATCCTTAAGGAAATTGGAACTTTATGAAAACATTTGATCTTTTTGAAAATTCAATCTATATTTTAACCTAGACAAGTTTTCCAGAATAACCCTTTACCGGTGTTTGCAAAATGTTTTTGTGGGTTTGGTGGGTTTCAGATTTGAAAATTTTAGCTCAAAACTTATGGTTTTGTGTCACCCACTTACTAACCTTGTATTAGGAAAGCAACACGTCCAGTATACTTGCTTCGTATATTACCTTTCGGTAAGCTACCGTCCGGTTGTAAAGGAAAGCGTTGAACAAACAACTGTTGAGGCAATGTCCTGTGACATGCTTTTAATTATGGTCTATATCGTGTCGGATGAAATTACTATCCTTTATAGGAGCAATAGTAAAGATTACCCTATAGTTTTTCGGTCTGGCACAAGGTCCTGTCTTCGACCATGGTGTAGGTGACCTAATGAATTCCAGGTGAATTCCTAGGATTTTACGTTCAATGGTAATGAACGCATTGAAAATGGGTTTTCAGAAAACCAATCGGTTTGTAATTTGATTAAAATATTTTCTCATTCAAGCTTGAGTTTAGATATCATTAAATTCCATGAGTTTGAATTCTCAGTCTTTAAGGTCAATCTCAAGGATTGAGTAATATCAGTCTTAAAAGCTGATTTTTGATCTTTAAGGAGATTATCCTTTCTGGGGATCTGATTCATTAGTCTTATAAGCTAATTTCAATGGTGCCCCCCATTATACGAGATAGATCCTCTCATGGATAGGATAAGTCTGACCACTTGGCGACCCTGTTTGATGCTGAGGTCCGTGGATTTCCAGCTGATTTTCGAGAAAACTTTTCAAGGTTTTTCGTAGACTCTACAACTGGTCTGGACGACAACTTCCTGACCTAAATCAAGAAGCGCGTGTCTTTTTCTCGGAAGACTTTACTTCCTTTTAAATTCCATTTATATTACAATAAACTGGGTAAAACTGATTAATATTGTCCAAAATAAAAGTATCTTCAATTATTTATACACAAATATGTGATATATGTTCTAAATAACTTGGTAAATTTTCCCACACTTGGCTTTTATTTTCCTTTCTTTGCCTTTTTATTATCCTCTATTCCATTTTAAATGAATTCTAACATTTTGGGTTGTTTCCCAATTTATGTCCTTTACGAGGTAACAATAATTTCGGTGTTAACACCTAGTTTTATCGTTCATAAACATGTATAAACATGATTTTGAATTCATTTATTTGAAAAATTTTAAACATTTTACTAGAATTGGGTAGTCAGTATATAAGACTAGGGCTGTTCTTTATTATTAGAGATCACTAGATTCTAATACAACTACTGCGTTACTAGTATTTTTAATGGTAACCAAGTGTTTAAATTAAAATTTTAAAAATCCGAAAGAATTTAACCCCTTCCCACACTTAAGATCTTGCAATGCCCTCATTTGCAAGAAATCAGTAACAATTTAAATTATTGAGAGTGATTAGCATAGAAAAATGATTAAATTTTACCAAAGTTTCCAATCATATTGGCGTTTGTTTGTTGAATGATAAATGGTGCACATCATTTGTTCATTCCTGCAGTTGTTATTTCACATATATTTTGCATCTTGTCGTCAAAATTAGTTGCTTTTGCTGAACTTAATGTGTAACGACCCGGATTTTTCCAATTGTTTTATACTTATGAGATTAATATTTACATAAATTAAACCTTACTAACATGATAAGCAATCCAAATTGTTAAGACTTGTGTTTTTGAAAAGAGTTTTACACAACGTTTAACCGTTCAATTTGACCGATGATATCACGAACTATATAACATACGATAATTATACGTTTGTGTATATATATGTATTTATATATATTTAACATGATCTAAGGATGGTTTAACATCTCATTGTGTACTAATGACAATGAGTTATAAGTATATTTTGAAACTACTAACTTAAGTTTTCAAAACGATAACTATACGTAACATTCTTTGATATATATACTTATAACCTATAATGCATATACATGTATCGTATATATAATGTATTTAACCACTTTTTAAGGACTTAAATACATAAAATAATATAAGTATATTCACAAAAGATAGCTATATTTGAATTCTCATTCCGTTTCCTCAAGATTTCTATACGTATATCTAGGGTATATGTACCCGTATCATACCCAGCTTCTATATGTATTTACTATTGGTATATACACATCAAATTAACAACCTAATCAACATTATTACTGCCCTAGATATGAGGTAACTAGGATTTGTCAAGTAGCATGAATTATTAGTAAGAAAACAAAATTAGGAATCCTTTTCTTTCTGTATAAACTAAAAACGTTTTTATGAATGAACACCATTTCTTCACTCCATTTTCTCATACCTACACCCTCATTTCTCTCTCAAAATACTCCTAACTTCATACTTGATCATCTCTAAGCATTTTCCCCATCATTTAGCTTCAATTACAAGCCTTAAACACCATAAGAAAACTCTTTCAGGAACATATCAAAATAACCACCCATTTGAAGAAGTATACTTCCAACCTTTTGATCTAACTCCACCACTCTTTGATTCCAAGATTTTTTCTTATCTCTTATAGTAACTTTGTCCAAGTAACTTGAGGTAGTAACCTTGTTCATAATCTTGTTCGATTCATAATTATATAGCTATCTTATTTTATGTTGTAAAATTTTAACAACAAGAACATAGTTTGAATGATTTCAAACTTGTTTGCAAACTAAATAGATCCTTCTAACTTGACTTTTAAAATACTTCAAGACCTGTAATATATCATAATCATATGCTAACTTAACAAGATACAACTTTTGTTTTTTACAAAGAACACCTTAAAACTGAATCTACATCGTTGGAGTGCAACCGGGGGCTGTTTTGGGTTGGATAATTAAAAACCATCTTAAACTTTGAATTGGAAGTTTATATTCTGGAAAAATGATATTTCTTAAGAATATGTTAATATATAAAAATCTCATGGTGTAACTCAAAGTGTAAGTATTTTTGTAAAAATGATCATCTAGATGTTGTTTTTACAACGGAAATGATCACTTTCATAAGTTTTATCAAAGTTTGACCTATAACCTGTGATTTCGAATACAAACTAAGGTATTTTCAGTTCATATTCTTAAAATTTGACTCGATCCAAGGAAGTGGCAAGTTGAACCAACAAAAACGGAGTTGTAATGAAGAAGCTACGACTAAAACAAGATTGGGTATCCGAAGCTAGTTTAGCTACGAAAATATTTGGAGATAAAGTAAATTAATCATATCTTTTCTAATTAATATGATATTTTATATATAATTACTTATGATTTGATTTTACATATTTCAGGACCACCCGTAAACAACACGAGAAGATTAATCATAAGACCTCATGATTGTACGCAACACGACATTTGACAACACGGTACTTTATGTACGCAACACGTCATTTGACAACATGGTACCATGGGTCGAGATTAATTCTGATCAATACGAATACGATGGGGTCTTTATTTATTTTATTGAGTAACTAATTGTGGACCACTAACATCGGACTGCTAACTACGGACTAAGAAAATATTAAAAGTATTATAAGTATATATGTAACGATTAATTGAAAAGAAAATATGTTGATATGTTATATGTATGGTTAGGTTCGTGATATCTATCGGAGACCAAGTCGAGATAAATACCTTCAAGGCAAAAGTGAGTATATATAGTCCCACTTTTAAACTCTAAATATTTCGGGATGAGAATACATGCATTTTATGATTTACGTTATGGACACAAGTGATAAAAAAATATATTCTACGTTGAGTTGTACCACTGGCATACTTCCATGTAGCTTGGTAACTACTATTTACATGTGGTATTGTAAACGCGAATCCTGTTGATAGATCTATCGGGCCTAACAACCCCAATCGGACTGGACGACCAGTATTCAACGGTTGCACAGTACTTCGTTTCAGTGACTACACTTGGTACAGTGTAGTGAGATTTCATAATAAAGGGAATATGCGACATTGATTAAATGTTAAGTATGGTTATCAAGTGCTCAACCACTTAGAATATTTTTATTAAAACGTTTATGTATATGAAATCTTGTGGTCTATATTTATAACGCTGCTAGCATTAAACCTATATCTCACCAATTTTATGTTGACGTTTAAAGCATGTTTATTCTCAGGTTCCTATAAGTCTTCAGCTGTTTGAACATATGTTAGAGAAACCATGTGCATGGAGTCATACATGTTTTATTCGAGGAAGCATTGCATTCACAAAATCATCACCATGTATTTATTTTGACTGCATTGTCAACGGAAGTATTCTTGTAAACTGTTATTTACGGTGATTGTCTATATGTAGAAATCATCAGATGTTGAAAACATTGAATTTTAAATATTCATTTATGGTATATCTTTTCAAAAGAATGCAATGTTTATAAAACGTATCATATAGAGGTCAAATGCCTCGCGATGTAATCATATGTTATTGTATTCGTCCCTATGAATTGGGTCGGGTCGTTTCATGTGGTATCAGAACGGTGGTCTTAGCAAACCAGGTCTGCATTAGTGTGTCTAACTAATAAGTCGTTAGGTTGCATTAGTGAGTCTGGACTTCAACCGTGTCTGCATGTCAAAATTTTGCTTATCATTTTGTGTCGAAAATCATCTACTTATCATTTGTAGGAAATTACCTCCTTATCATCTTAAGTCTAAACGCATCTTACTGCATTCATTGCATGAATGGTGTATAGACAAAATTCATATCTTAGCGTATTTGCTAATTCATATCTACGCGTATCTGTTACTGTAAACTTTGTCTGACATATTCCGTAAATCCCTCCGTAATCTATGAGATCTTTTGTTCTATATATGTGGATATTCTATATAATTAGAATACCACCCGATGGCCGGAAAATCATTTCATATCGAAAAATCCTTTATTCAATCATACGAAATGGAACTCGTCACTAGTTGTAGTCCCTCGGATTCCGATATGGAATACCACTCAAGCTCCGAAAGCAGTGTGACCGGAATGGATCAACCAATCAGTCATCATCTATTTTGGATGGATTGGGGATGGGTTCGTAGCCTCCTCAATCATTGGAGACAAGAAGAAGGTGATCCCTTCCATCTACCAAATTGCCCTCTTGACGATGAACCTGAAGCACTTACCGGCGAACCTGTTCGAGAAACCATTTTCTCTCTCATTTCCAGAGTATCTCGTCACGATTATATACTTCATCAAATTCTAGATTTTATTTATCCGCTCGTCCGAACCGACAATCACCCCGGTGTAATAGAAGAAGTCAACGAGCTTCGCACTCGGGTAGTGGCTTTAGAGAATACGGTACGAAGGTTACAAACACCACCAGTAGCATCAGCAGCATAACCAGTACCGTCAATAACATCAACATCGCAAGCCTCAATACCCTAAGCACCAGCAGCATCACCAGCATCAACGTTATCACCATCATCAACATCAACAGGATCATTACCACCAACAACAATCACATCCGCATCACACGCCTCAATATCACCATCCGTACCTTGGATATCAACGTCACACGCACCATAGATACCAAGAATTACCAACAATAACAAACGATGAAGTATTGATTCATAACTTCATCGGAGAAACATTCTATGGTGATTATGTAATCACTAAAGACATAGAGATTACCTATTTCTGCCTTAACCATAAATCAGATGAGTGGACAGAAATGATAAAAGGAAGAGTAGAAACCCCAACAAGAATGATGTGTAAGGTACAAGCTAGACTTGTTTTACCAACAGCATCAGCAGTACCCTTAGCCTCACCAACACAGTCAGTGCTGTCAACATCGTTAGAATCGTCAGCAACTTTAACATCACAAGCTCCACCAGTTCAAGAATCACCGTGGACATCATCAATAACGCATATATTCCATCAACGAGTTATGAAGTATTAACTCATTCTTCTGAAGAATTTATATAAATATTTTATATATATGAATTCGGAAACCAAAATAAATCTTTTCGTACTAAGCTATTAAGTATGAATTGAAAAAGGGTAGATACTACTCGTTTAAACTCATACTACAAATATGCAATGATGTACATCCTTCGTCAGCAACTTAATCATCGTTAACTACAATCCCTGTTTCAATTCAATGAATTTCGTTTTATAATAAACCAAGTGTATTATTCAATAATATGTTTGATTTTACACTTTTATCTTCAATGTACTCGAAGCTTACTGGGAAACAACATTCATATCTTGCGAAGTTAGCAAGAGTTCAATGAGTATCAGCATGATTCACTAAGGAAATATATATAAGAATAAATAATGAAGTATTGATCCATAACTTCATTAATATTCTGTGAAGAATATGTAGTTCCTAATCGTTTTAGAGATTACTTATTCTAGCTCAAACCGAAAATCAAATGAGTCTAATATTATATTGACTTATTAAATTCATGATTACATCTGAAGAAGATATATATGTACATATATTTTCATAAAGATTGTAATAAAATTCTCTGGTACAAAACATTACTTGTGAAAAATTTTTTAACGGGTAGGTAATACCCGAGAGATATATAAATTCACAATTAATATGATTATATTCTTCGACTCTGATTCAACAATCATCAACTATACTCACTACCTTCACAATAATATACATTCTTTCATAGAAATCAAAACAACCATTCTCATCCAAATTTGATTACGACAAAACGAAATCCAAGTCAAGACTTAACAGAAGACATCACTCTTAGGACTCTTACATCTTTCAAAACTATACTTTGACTTCAAAACTATGCTAGAACATCATTCGATTCTTGGAACCCAGAAAAATATTTGTATCATTCAAAGTCCTAAAACATCATATGTATATTAACAATTACAATCTATGATCAAACCCTTCGAAATTCCTGAAGACACTTCAAATAATGGACAATCGAGATGATGATCCAACCACACATTACCCGCAGTCTTGCACCTGAAAAGCTCTCGAAACCAAGGACATAATTTAACACGTATCCGCGTTAAATCTTTTAGCATTTATTAGCAAAAATAACTTTGCAATTCCTTTTCAAAATAGCAAATTTTGTCACAGTTTCAGCAAGTCAACCTCGACTTTCCATTCGAAGTAGCCTTATTATAACCTGTAATACATACGATTACCCTTTTGTTACCAGAGAACCTTTTATATTCCACGACATTATCAGCAGATGTACCAGCAACTCGTTACCCCTTTGGCGGAATCAACAATTGGTATTTTGAAATCTCGCAGCATTTCTATTTCGGCAGTTATATATATATATATATATATATATATATATATATATATATATATACAATGTCTATCCCCAAGAATTACATATTTCAAATGTGAAGTTTCTGAAAAATGCAACAGTCTACGAATTAGTGCTATTAAGTTTTGGAAAAGACTGATAAAGTGGCAAAGACAGTAGACAACAATTACGGTCAGAAGTTTGACAATAAAGAATAATAGATTGGAAAAGCTCGAACGAAAAATTTGGTACTGGAAAACGGATTGAGCAAAGTATAAAGGAAGTCGTGGACAAATCACAATGACGAAATCTACCTTCAAAGGATTCAAATGATTCAGTGTCTGCTGAAACCGTTAGTAAGAACCTTACTCCTTATTCTAAACCTTCACAGACAGATTTTCCGCGTCATTCCCTGATCTTAGATATTCTAAGATATCATCGTATTTTTCATTATAAATATCTCCGATATTCCTGAAGATATATTCCCAACTATCCTCATCAAAAATCATTTATCTCTTCACAATAATTGCGTTACAACATAAAAGAAACTGTGTTAGTTTCTAAATTCTGAAAAATTCGAGTTTAAAATATGAATGTTTTGAAGTAGTGTTGGAAACTGAAGCATGAAATAGTATAATATAATGACACTTGATCAACATGATTATATTACAGTAATTCATGCTGAGTTTCTAAATGGAACATAATGATTCACAGATCATAACGTCATCATGTGCCATGTTACACAACTCTTACATTCTACCCAATCTCCAAACATATTAAGAACATATCTCCTTGATAATTCTATCTTTTCGGACATTCTGGTAACTTACCAAATCAAGATCGTACAATTACTATTTCCTTCTTAGAACATTAACTATGTTTATTTCAAAAACCATACCTACGAATTTCAGACCATTATTCGCTTGACTCGAAGTCGGGAAGAGGAAATAGAAGAATGGAACTGTTGAATATAAAAGAAAATATAAAGCTCGACAACAACAAATAAATTACAAACCGTGTATATCAATACGTATTGCAACGTAAAGGCACGGGAGAATTAACAATACTATAACCCCAAGGTAATAGTAGAAATAAATAAAATCCTCTGGAGGTAGATGAAAAAGAAGAATGAAAGAGATGAAAGTTAAGAGTATATCCAGGATCAGTATTGGATGAAGCATACTGATAAATGTTTTAAAGTATGAATTGAGGGAGGAAGAATAGAAGGTATGAGTTGTAAGGAAATGAAGGGAGGTGGATTTATAGTAAAAGATCCGACAGAGCAATCAAAATAGATGATCGCATTTAAAGCGGATTCTAATTTTCTTGATAATCGAAGAATCAAATCTCATTATGAAGATTTTACTCCAAATCTCTTGAACTTGGAAATCAATCCTATCTACGTCAAAAGATATGACGAATCTATACCTACTCATTTCACCCTTTGGTGATAGCCGCACTCGTACTCTTCACAAAAATCAAATTGCTTTATCAATATTACTTGATGATAATAAAACTCTAATTTCCAACTCGTATACGTCATGAAAACATACTTATTGTCAGCCATGACCATCCCATTCAAATTTCGGGATGAAATTTATTTAACGGGTAGGTACTGTAACGACCCGGATTTTTCCAATTGTTTTATACTTATGAGATTAATATTTACATAAATTAAACCTTACCAACATGATAAGCAATCCAAATTGTTGAGACTTGTGTTTTTGAAAAGAGTTTTACACAACGTTTGACCGTTCAATTTGACCGATGATATCACGAACTATATAACATACGATAATTATACGTTTGTGTATATATATGTATTTATATATATTTAACATGTTCTAAGGATGGTTTAACATCTCATTGTGTACTAATAATAATGAGTTATAAGTATATTTTGAAACTACTAACTTAAGTTTTCAAAACGATAACTATACGTAACATTCTTTGATATATATACTTATAACCTATAATGCTTATACATGTATCGTATATATAATGTATTTAATCACTTTTTAAGGACTTAAATACATAAAATAATATAATTATATTCATAAAAGATAGCTATATTTGAATTCTCATTCCGTTTCCTCAAGATTTCTATATGTATATCTAGGGTATATGTACCCGTATCATACCCAGCTTCTATATGTATTTACTATTGGTATATACACATCAAATCAACATCCTAATCAACATTATTACTGCCCTAGATATGAGGTAACTAGGATTTGTCAAGTAGCATGAATTATTAGTAAGAAAACAAAATTAGGAATCCTTTTCTTTCTTTATAAACTAAAAACGTTTTTATGAATGAACACCATTTCTTCACTCCATTTTCTCATACCTACACCCTCATTTCTCTCTCAAAATACTCCTAACTTCATACTTGATCATCTCCAAGCATTTTCCCCATCATTTAGCTTCAATTACAAGCCTTAAACACCATAAGAAAACTCTTTCAAGAACATATCAAAATAACCACCTATTTGAAGAAGTATACTTCCAACCTTTTGATCTAACTCCACCACTCTTTGATTCCAAGATTTTTTCTTATCTCTTACAGTAACTTTGTCCAAGTAACTTGAGGTAGTAACCTTGTTCATAATCTTGTTCGATTCATAATTATATAGCTATCTTATTTTATGTTGTAAAATTTTAACAACAAGAACATAGTTTGAATGATTTCAAACTTGTTTGCAAACTAAATAGATCCTTCAAACTTGACTTTTAAAACACTTCAAGACCTGTAATATATCATAATGATATGCTAACTTAACAAGATACAACTTTTGTTTTACAAAGAACACCTTAAAACTGAATCTACATCGTTGGAGTGCAACCGGAGGCTGTTTTGGGTTGAATAATTAAAAACCATCTTAAACTTTGAATTGGAAGTTTATATTCTGAAAAAATGATATTTCTTATTAATATGTTAATATATAAAAATTTCATGGTGTAACTCAAAGTGTAAGTATTTTTGTAAAAATGAGCATCTAGATGTTGTTTTTACAACGGAAATGATCACTTTCCGTTGTAACCTGTGATTTTGAATACAAACTAAGGTATTTTCAGTTCATATTCTTAAAATTTGACTCGATCCAAGGAAGTGGCAAGTTGAACCAACAAAAACGGAGTTGTAATGAATACGAATACGATGGGGTCTTTATTTATTTTATTGAGCAACTAATTGTGGACTACTAACATCGGACTGCTAACTACGGACTAAGAAAATATTAAAAGTATTATAAGTATATATGTAACGATTAATTTAAAAGAAAATATGTTGATATATTATATATATGGTTAGGTTCGTGATATCTATCAGAGACCAAGTCGAGTTAAATACCTTCAAGGCAAAAGTGAGTATATAGTCCCACTTTTAAACTCTAAATATTTCGGGATGAGAATACATGCATTTTATGATTTACGTTATGGACACAAGTGATAAAAAAATATATTCTACGTTGAGTTGTACCACTGGCATACTTCCCTGTAGCTTGGTAACTACTATTTACATGTGGTATTGTAAACGCGAATCCTGTTGATAGATCTATCGGGCCTGACAACCCCAACCGGATTGGACGACCAGTATTCAACGGTTGCACAGTACTTCGTTTCGGTGACTACACTTGGTACAGTGTAGTGAGATTTCATAATAAAGGGAATATGCGACGTTGATTAAATGTTAAGTATGGTTATCAAGTGCTCAACCACTTAGAAAATTTTTATTAAAACGTTTATGTATATGAAATCTTGTGGTCTGTATTTATAATGCTGCTAGCATTAAACCTATATCTCACCAACTTTATGTTGACGTTTAAAGCATGTTTATTCTCAGGTTCCTAGAAGTCTTCCGATGTTTGAATATATGTTAGAGAAACCATGTGCATTGAGTCATACATGTTTTATTCGAGGAAGCATTGCATTCACAAAATCATCACCGTGTATTTATTTTGACTGCATTGTCAATGGAAGTATTCTTGTAAACTGTTATTTACGGTGATTGTATATATGTAGAAATCATCAGATGTCGAAAACATTGAATTTTAAATATTCATTTATGGTATATCTTTTCAAAAGAATGCAATGTTTATAAAACGTATCATATAGAGGTCAAATGCTTCGCGATGTAATCATATGTTATTGTATTCGTCCCTATGAATTGGGTCGGGTCGTTTCATAATGCCAGTCTTTGAAAGTTCACTGTTTTACCCTGTTGTGTACAATTGACAATATACATATACATACAGATAATAACATGCATGGTAATTTGAAATGGGACATAACATCCCACTTTCAAATCAAATATGAAATATTAGTACAACATAATAAAAATGTTAAAAATTACATAAAAGTATCACACTATTATATGTTTTAAACATAAGTAAATAAAAATAATAAAAGATAAAAATCACCAACGGGAACCGTATCAATCTGGACAGGGGTTCCAGTTCATGTCGTCGGTCGGGTTCCACGGTTAGTTATAAGTGTATTGATAGGCTTGGTTGGGGTCGTAGAGAGTAAATGGTGGTCGCATATCGGGCTGGTGTGGCGGATAGTAAGCAGGTCGGGTCGGTACGTAGTTATTTGGTACCTAAGGTGATAGCTGGCTCATGATCTGATACTGATGATAGTGCCATCTATCATGCTGTCGTTGCCTGGAATGCTCGTACACATTCTCGGCGTGCCACTGCTCGTACTGACTATGTCTAGCCTCGTTTGTCATTTCTACCTCATCTATACGCTGGTATACGTCAGTAACAGCCTCCCTAATGACATCCCTAATGTCATCCGCTTCCTCCATTTCCTCATCTGAACCTCTCTTTACCTGTGGATGACGACCCTCATATGGTACTACCTGATTGCGTCTGCTCTTTAATACCTTTGCACCTTGATAGACCAGCAATCCTAAAGTCTCATTCTGTTCCCTACACACCATCATCAGACCCCCTTGATCCCTATCTATGCCTAAATACTCTACAATGAGAATAACAAAAATACCTCCTCCTATTATTCCCCCGTCCTGTATTCCTTCCACCATTTTGGACAAATAAAAACCAACACAATAGGGGATATTAACAAAGCTTCTAGTGTTTCGAATACACTTAAGGTAAAATAAATCGTTTAAGGTCATTTTCTCCTTGTTGTTACCTCTTTGTGTAATCGAATTAGCTAAAAATCTATGTATAATACAAAGCTCTGCTTTGTTAATATCTAAATAGGAGTGTCTTCCTCCCCGCATAAAAACATTATAATTTGACATACGCCTCCAGACGGCGTCAGCGTCAAAATTCCTATCTACCCTTTCACCATGATAAATCAAATTTGTACAATCAGTAGTAATTCACCAGGAGTGTAAATCTGTAAAGCCCTGGCCATGTCCAGCATGGACATTCTGTACATCCTACGGCCAAGTAAAAATCTAAGAAAACTCTTATCATCTACCCTATCTACATCCTTATTAAAAGTGATAGTACTCATAAGCTCAATACACCACTCTTTATATACAGGCCTATGAATGGTAAATAAACGTTCCCAATCGGGAAAAGAAGAGTTGTCATACCTTTGGATTAGATGATGCCTAACTGGGTTAGCTAGGTAGACCCTTTCCAAAGGCTCCCAATCGATTACCCTTGGTACTTCTACATTTTTCGTTACCAGTTTAAATTTGTTACTTTGGTACGTCGGGTAATCTCTCCAACTTCTATCAATCCTTAAATTGGGATGCATGAGACGACCCGACCCAATCCATAGGGACGAATACAATAACATATGAATACATCGCGAGGTACTTGACCTCTAAATGATACATTTTACAAACATTGCATTCGTTTTTAAAAGGCAAACTTTCGTTACATCGACAGTTGACAGGCATGTAAAGCATTTCATAATATATCCAAATATAATTGACTTAATAATAATCTTGATGAACTCAACGACTCGAATGCAACATCTTTTGAAATATGTCATGAATGACTCCAAGTAATATCTCTAATATGAGCAAATGCACAGCGGAAGATTTCTTTCGTACCTGAGAATGAACATGCTTTAAAGTGTCAACCAAAAGGTTGGTGAGTTCATTAGTTTATCATAAAGAATCATTTCATAATTTTAATAGACCACAAGATTTCATACATCCATTTCTCATAATCATACGTCCCATGCATAGAGACAAAAATATCATTCATATGGATTGAACACCTGGTAACCGACATTCACAATATACATATAAGAATATCCCCATCATTCCGGGATCCTCCTTCGGACATGATATAAATTTCGAAATACTAAAGCATCCGGTACTTTGGATGGGGCTTGTTGGGCCCGATAGATCTATCTTTAGAGTTCGCGTCAATTAGGGTGTCTGTTCCCTAATTCTTAGATTACCAGACTTAATAAAAAGGGCATATTCGATTTCAATAATTCAACCATAGAATGTAGTTTCACGTACTTGTGTCTATTTCGTAAAACATTTATAAAAGCAGCGCATGTATTCTCAGTCCCAAAATATATATTGCAAAGGTATTTAAAAAGGGAATAATGAAACTCACGCATATAAATATTGTAAAACAGTTAATAAAGCATTTGCATGTATTCTCAGCCCAAAAATATAAAGAGTAAAAGGGATCAAATGAAACTCACCATACTGTATTTTGTAGTAAAAATACATATAACATCATTGAACAAGTGTAGGGTTGGCCTCAGATTCACGAACCTATATTAATTATATATATTTATATGACGGTCAATATTTGTCTAACAATTTAGGCCAAGTCATAGTGTACCACAATCTCAATGCTCGAGACTAATGTGCAAAAGTCAAAGGTTAAAGTAAAAACGAGGTCGCATGCAAAAATATAATAACTTATACAAAAATGATTTTTCGGTCAAACATGACTAAACGGCCACTTCAGCGATTTTTAGAAAAATTATCGGAACTCCGATTGATAAACGGCCAAAGATAAAAGTTACACATTACCAAAAAGGTTAAGCATAAATTTTTACAGAAGTAAACTAAACCTAGACAGCTCGTAGTTGCCAACGCGGTTTCGGCGTTTCAAAGTTAATTTTTCAGCTTTAATAAATTTTACAAAAGTGACCGAGTAACCTACTTTGGAGATTTTTAGAAAATTCCTCGAAACTCGGATTGACAAACGGTCAAAGCCTTTAAATTCTCGTTACAACAAAGATATAACATGATTTTTGGTAAAAGTAAACATACATTAGGCCGACCATGACAACTGATACAAAACTGACATTTTTAATAAAAAAGTTTCAGCTCTTTTTAGAATTTTAAAATGTGATCAAACAGTCAACTTTGATGATTTTTAGAAAAATCGTCGAGACTCGAATTGACAAACGGCCAGAGTCGTTTGTTAGACCTTACAGCAAAGAATTCAGTGGTATTTTTGTTTTAATCTGAAACAACGCAGATCAGCGAGAATTTCAGTTTCCGTATCGACGTTTTATCAAAATTTACAAAACTTCTTTTATCCATAACTTGACAACCGTTCAACGAAACGAGACGTGCTTTATATGAAAATTCATCTACTCGACGAGTAGAATCCAAATAACCACTTTTTATTACCCAGAAAATTAGTTCACTAATTATCATTAGCAATCTTAATTACGAAATTAATTGTTTAATTCATAACTTTCTAACCATTCATCGAATCCATTCGATATCTAAATGAAAAGTTCTTAATTTTTCGCTAGCTTTCCAACGACATGCATATCTTATATCTTATCTCATCCCTAGTATAACAACCTTTAAGATTCAACATAACCTATTTAGGGGCAATATCAAATATACAAGCATGCATAATTTTATTTTCTCGAGCACTAGTCAGGGATACACTATTGATAAATAAAAGTTAAGTTATGAGTGCTCACGTATCAATATTGAGGTTCAATATTGTAGGAAAGGTACGTAGACGCAACGGAGATGACAAACACTAAATTGACCTCACAGGCATACCCATGAACCATACCCATCACCTCCATAGCCATAACTCATAATTTCCTTAGCCCTATCCTACTCATAAAACTTGTCTTGAAATTACACGAGCAGCACTCCGTCATAGTATTTTATGTATAATAATATTAATACTAACACTAATACAACTAATACTATTAAGATTAATAATAATAATCTTAATAATAATAACAATAATAATAATAATAATATAATTTATATGTGTGTCGAGAGAGATAGATGATTAGAAACTGGAACCAGAATCGTGAGCTTTATACAACTTTTTGGCCAACCACATATGCGATCCCATAATATCTTTTAATAGCTGGAATGCATTACATCTCATGCCGACACTCACATGTAAACATATGATACGTAATATAAGATTATTTATATATTAATTAATATATAATATATTTAATCTTTAGAATTAATTAAATATTATATTATATTTACGTTCATGGTAAAAATATAATTTTTACAAAAATGACACGGTCGTGGTCTCGCGACTCATGTACCACTTTCGGTTTTTCGGGCGCACTTTCGTACGTTTAGAAAACTAGCCTTTTACGTTACGCGACGTGTACCTTTATCAAAAATTTGACTTACTCTTCAATAAATTACCTTATAAAAAATGTAACTTATAAAATTGAGCGTTGTGGTCATTTACTTTTATAAATCAGTGACTCGTTGTTTATCAAAATATTTTATTTTAAATTAAACGTTTTGTGACATGTACCTTTATTATTAACTAGACTTAAATTAATTAAAAACTAACCCACTCAAAGTGTAACTTAATCTTTTGAGTGTTTTGGTCATTTCCTTTTATAAATCGACGTCTCGTTATATAACAAAATATATATTTAATCTTATTAGTTTGAATCAAAACGTTTTATGACTAAAATAAAATATATGTACATTTAAAATTTATAAATTTATACATAATACCTATGTTTGAAATATTTATCTAATAATATAATATTTCACTTTTCAAAATTAATTATATTTCAAAGACCAATATATATATAACATTAAAGTCGTGTGAATACTAGATATTGTTATATCACCTAACGCTTATGCTCAAAAACTTAATCTGATATAACTTATTTATGCGCCAACATTTACTTTAATTTCTCAAACACTCTAGTTAATATATCTAATTATAAATCGAATCAATGAACAAGGGTTACTATCTTTTACCTAACTAATATATCTAATATACATAAACACGTTCTATATACGTTGCAAGTTATCAACCAAGTGTTATGAAATTCAATCCTCCACTAACTTTTGTCTAACTCCCAATAAGTGACACTTTGTTCTTACTTGTAAATCACTTTACCATTTATTCCGAATACCGTTAAAAGTAAGGGTTTCCTAATTCAAAGTGGACCTCATAACAGAGACTCATAATCATAGTTCAATGTATCCGATAATTCAATCATTTGATATTATCTTTTGATCTCGTCGATAAACTTACACCGAACAAATATGTTTATGTAACATATTATTCATTCAATACCTTGATAGCATTTCCAAGTTAAAAAAAAAATAGATCTCATAGCTTATATTCATATTAACTAATCCGTTCAATGTTTTATTAATATATCTCAATTTAATAAGCACACATGTATATGCATATATATTTATTTACACATAATTGTTCGTGAATCGTTAGGCATGGTCAAAGGGTATTTGATTAAATGAATGTAGTTTCAAAACTTTTGGGACTCAACATTACAGATTTTGCTTATCGTGTCGGATATATATAAAGATTAAAGTTTAAATTTGTTCGGAAATTTCCGGGTCATCACATTACCTACCCGTTAAAAGAAATTTCGTCCCGAAATTTGATAGAGATTGTCATGGCTAACAGTAAGAGTGTTTTCATGACGTATATGAACTGATAATTAGGGTTTTATCATCATTGGTTAATATAGATAAAATGATTTGTTTTTGTGAAGAGCACGGATGAAGCTATCACTTAAGAGTGAAAATGAATAAAAGTAAGTTTGACTTAACCGGTGTCGTAGTCAAGATTGATTTCTGAAATTTAAGGAATTTAGAAGAAATCTTCATATTAAGATTTGATTCTTCGGTAATTAAGGAGATTCAGATCTTCTTTGATTAAACGCGATAATCTGCTTCGATTGCTCTGTCAAAAATTTTCCTATAAATCCACCCTCTCCATTTCCTTACAACTCACACCTTCTATTCTTTCTTTCTCAATTCCTACTTTAAAGTATTCGTTAATATGTTCCATCCCATCCTGATCCTTGATATCCTCTTAACTTGCATATCTGTCATTCTTCTTTTTAATCTGCCACCAGAAGAATCTATTTACTTCTACTATACTCTTGGGTTTATAGTGTTTCTAGTTCTCCCATGTCTTTACATTGCTATATGCATCGATATATACGGGTTGTAATTTCCGGGTTGTTGTTAGATTTTACACCTTCCTTTATATTTCGATGTCCCTGCTTCTGTCTTCTATAGTCATCGTCATCCATAGTTAATGCTCTCTTCTATTTGCTGCGGTTTATACCCCGAATTTCTATTTCGGAGCTTTGTCCTTTCGTTTCTTCTTCTTGCGATTAAATAGCTCTCGTAATGGTCCGGAATTCGTATGTATGGATTTCAGAAGGAATATAGTAATTGTTCTAAAAAGGAAAGGGCAATGGTAAATCCTGATTTGTTAAATTACCAGAATACCCTGGAAAAGACCGAATCATCAAGAAATATTTTCTTGATATATTTAAAGATTAGATAGAATGTAAGAGTCGTGTAAATGGCACATGATGACGGTATGTTCTTTGAATCATCACGTTCCATTAGAAACTCAGCATGAATTACTGTAATATAATGACGTTGATCAAGTGTCATTATATTATACTAACCCATGTATCAGTCCCCAACACTACTTCAAAACATTCATATTTGATTTTTTTTTTTTTTTTTTTTTTTTCAGAATTTAGAAACTAGCACAGTTTCTTTTATGTTGCAGATATTACGGAGAGATAAATGATCTCAGATAAGGATAGTGGTGAAGATATCTCCAGAAATATGGAGAATATGTATAATGGGAGATACGAAGATATCTTATAATATCTAAGGTAAGATGATGATGAAGAATATCTGTCTGTGAAGGTTTAGAATAAGGGGTAACGTGTTTGCTAACATTTTCAGCAGACACTGAATCATTTGAATCCTTTGAAGGCAGATTTAGACCCTGTGAGTTGTCCACGGCTTCCTTCATACTTTGCTCAATCCGTTTTCCAGTTCCAAATCCTTTCTTTTCCTGAGCTTTACCAACTCACTATCTTTTATCATCAAACTTTTGACCGTTTAGATCATCTATCATGCTTATGTTTCCTCTGCATTTAATGCTATAATATCTGAATCACTGGTTATCAATCCGAGGTGGGTTTAGAAGAATCTTGTTTTAGATGATTAAACGCTGGTGGTAATATGGTGGAATATGAAAGGTTCCCCAGTAACAATGACGAGTAGCAACGTATCTATCAGGGTTATAACAAGACTAATCCGACTGAAAAGTCGAAGTTGACTTGCTGGAGCTGTGACAAAATTGGCTATTCTGAAAGGAATCGTAAAGTTGTTTTTGCTAATAAATGATAAAGGATCAGACGTGGTTACATGTTAAACTATAATCTTGGTTTCGAGAGTTTTTCAGGTACTAGACTTTGGGTAACGTGCGGTTGGATCATCATCTCAATTGTTCAATGTTTGAAGTGTCTTCCAGAATTTCGAAGGGTTTTAAATGCAGATTGTCATAGTCAATATTCAAATGATGAAATCTTCCTGAATTTCGAATGATTTTCATATACTTCTGAGTGTTACAAATAAAAGTGATGTTCTTTCATAATTTTGAATTCATAGTATGACTTTGATAGATGTAAGAATTCTAAAAGTGATGTCTTCTGTTAAATCTTGACTTGGATTTTGATTTGTCATAATCAGAATAGGTAATTAAATTTTGGATGAGAATGGTTGTTTTGATTTCTATAGAAGAATGTATATTGGTTTAGTTGATGATTATTGAATCAGAATTGAAGAATGTAACATATTAATTGTGATTTTATATATCTCTCGGGTATTACCTACCCGTTAAAAAATTTCACAAATAATATTTTGAACAAGAATTCTCATTACAATCTTTATGAAAATATATGTGGGTATATTTTCTTCAGATGTAGTACAGATTCAATGAGTTAATATCATACTAAGCTCATTTGATTTTCGGATTGAATTAGAAATGAATTTTCTCTAAAACATTAGAGATTACATAATCTTCGCGAAGTATTTCACTAATGTAATCAATGCTTCAATGCTTATATGTATTTCCTTAGTGAATCATGCTGATGCTCATAGAACTGTTGCTAACTTCGCAAGATACGAATGTTGTTTTCCTGTAAATTTCGGGTATGTCGAAGATGAAAGTGTATAATCAACATGTTATTGAATGATACACTTGATTTATTATGAACCGGAGTTCATTAGATTGAAACAGAGATTGTGGTTAACGATGATTAAGTTGTTAATGAAGGATGTACATCATAAGATATTAGTAATATGAATTTAAACGAGTAGTATCTACTCTTTTTCAATTCATACTTAATAGCTTAGTACAAAAAGATTTATTATAATTCCAGAATTCATATATATAAAATATATAATAATTCTTCAGAAGGAATGAGTTAATACTATATAACTCGTTGATACAACATATTCGTTGTTGATTGGTAACGATTTCCACAGTGATTCTTGAACTGATGGGATTTGTGATGTCATAGGTGTTGCTGATTCTGACGATGCTGACGTTACTGACTATACTGGTGATGCTAATGGTACTGTTGCTGCTGATGATACTTCCGGTAATTGCTAGTGATGCTTGTATAACAAGTAAATCGCGCACCATCCTTGTTAGGGTTTCGATTCTTCCTTTACTCATTTTGGTTCACTCATCTGATTTAGGGTTAGGGTGGAAATAGATAATCTCTAAGACTTTAGAGATTACATAATTGCCATAGAATATTCCTCCGATGAAGTTATGAATCAATACTTCATCGTTTGTTGTTGTTGGTACTCCTTGGTATCTATGATGCATGTGATGTTGATATCCGAGGTATAGATTATGATGTTGAGGCGTGTGATGCGAATGTGATTGTTGATGATGGTAATGGTACTGTTGGTGTTAATGATGATGATATCGTTGATGCCGGTGATGCTGCTGATGTCTAGAGTATTGAGGTTTGCGATGTTGATGTTACTGGCGGTACTGATTATGCTGCTGGTGCTGCTGATGATGTTTGTAATCCTTGCACCATAAGCTCCAAAGCCGTCACGCGTGCGCGAAGTTCGTTAACTTGTGCTAGTACACCGGGATGATTGTCGGTTGGGACGAGCGGATAAATAAAATATAGGATTTGATGTAGGATATAATCGTGACGAGATACTCTGGAAATGAGAGAGAAAATGGTTTCACGAACAGGTTCACCGGTAAGTGCTTCAGGTTCATCGCCAATAGGGCAATTTGGTGGATGGAAAGGATCACCTTCTTCTTGTCTCCAATAATTGAGGAGGCTACGAACCCATCCCCATTTCATCCAGAATAGATGATGACTGATTGGTTGATCCATTCCGGTCACACTGTTTTCGGAGCTCGAATAGAAATCCATATCGGAAAAGCTGTCGTACTCTGAGGAATTTGAACTGGTTGAGGGATCCATCTCAGATGATCAAGGGAATGAATTGTTGATATGGATTAGATTATAGGAGTTAGATTTGGTATTCTTCAATACATAATTTACATATGTATATATATTACCAAAATCCCATAGATTTCGGATAATCTTTGAAAGATGTTAGTCAAAGTTCACAGTGATAGATATGCTAAGACACGAATTCGTCTATACACTATTATGTAATAAATGCAGGAAAACGCATCTAGACTTAAGGATGATAAGTAGGTAATTTCCTAAGGATGCTAAGTAAATGATTTCCGACTAAAAATGATAAGCAAAACTTTTGACATACAGACACGGTCGAAGTCCAGACTCACTAATGTATCCTAACGACTTATTAGTTAGACACACTAATGCAGACCTGGTTCGCTAAGACCACCGCTCTGATACCACATGAGACGACCCGACCCAATCCATAGGGACGAATACAATAACATATGAATACATCGCGAGGTACTTGACCTCTAAATGATACATTTTACAAACATTGCATTCGTTTTTAAAAGGCAAACTTTCGTTACATCGACAGTTGACAGGCATGTAAAGCATTTCATAATATATCCAAATATAATTGACTTAATAATAATCTTGATGAACTCAACGACTCGAATGCAACATCTTTTGAAATATGTCATGAATGACTCCAAGTAATATCTCTAATATGAGCAAATGCACAGCGGAAGATTTCTTTCGTACCTGAGAATGAACATGCTTTAAAGTGTCAACCAAAAGGTTGGTGAGTTCATTAGTTTATCATAAAGAATCATTTCATAATTTTAATAGACCACAAGATTTCATACATCCATTTCTCATAATCATACGTCCCATGCATAGAGACAAAAATATCATTCATATGGATTGAACACCTGGTAACCGACATTCACAATATACATATAAGAATATCCCCATCATTCCGGGATCCTCCTTCGGACATGATATAAATTTCGAAATACTAAAGCATCCGGTACTTTGGATGGGGCTTGTTGGGCCCGATAGATCTATCTTTAGAGTTCGCGTCAATTAGGGTGTCTGTTCCCTAATTCTTAGATTACCAGACTTAATAAAAAGGGCATATTCGATTTCAATAATTCAACCATAGAATGTAGTTTCACGTACTTGTGTCTATTTCGTAAAACATTTATAAAAGCAGCGCATGTATTCTCAGTACCAAAATATATATTGCAAAGGTATTTAAAAAGGGAATAATGAAACTCACGCATATAAATATTGTAAAACAGTTAATAAAGCATTTGCATGTATTCTCAGCCCAAAAATATAAAGAGTAAAAGGGATCAAATGAAACTCACCATACTGTATTTTGTAGTAAAAATACATATAACATCATTGAACAAGTGTAGGGTTGGCCTCGGATTCACGAACCTATATTAATTATATATATTTATATGACGGTCAATATTTGTCTAACAATTTAGGCCAAGTCATAGTGTACCACAATCTCAATGCTCGAGACTAATGTGCAAAAGTCAAAGGTTAAAGTAAAAACGAGGTCGCATGCAAAAATATAATAACTTATACAAAAATGATTTTTCGGTCAAACATGACTAAACGGCCACTTCAGCGATTTTTAGAAAAATTATCGGAACTCCGATTGATAAACGGCCAAAGATAAAAGTTACACATTACCAAAAAGGTTAAGCATAAATTTTTACAGAAGTAAACTAAACCTAGACAGCTCGTAGTTGCCAACGCGGTTTCGGCGTTTCAAAGTTAATTTTTCAGCTTTAATAAATTTTACAAAAGTGACCGAGTAACCTACTTTGGAGATTTTTAGAAAATTCCTCGAAACTCGGATTGACAAACGGTCAAAGCCTTTAAATTCTCGTTACAACAAAGATATAACATGATTTTTGGTAAAAGTAAACATACATTAGGCCGACCATGACAACTGATACAAAACTGACATTTTTAATAAAAAAGTTTCAGCTCTTTTTAGAATTTTAAAATGTGATCAAACAGTCAACTTTGATGATTTTTAGAAAAATCGTCGAGACTCGAATTGACAAACGGCCAGAGTCGTTTGTTAGACCTTACAGCAAAGAATTCAGTGGTATTTTTGTTTTAATCTGAAACAACGCAGATCAGCGAGAATTTCAGTTTCCGTATCGACGTTTTATCAAAATTTACAAAACTTCTTTTATCCATAACTTGACAACCGTTCAACGAAACGAGACGTGCTTTATATGAAAATTCATCTACTCGACGAGTAGAATCCAAATAACCACTTTTTATTACCCAGAAAATTAGTTCACTAATTATCATTAGCAATCTTAATTACGAAATTAATTGTTTAATTCATAACTTTCTAACCATTCATCGAATCCATTCGATATCTAAATGAAAAGTTCTTAATTTTTCGCTAGCTTTCCAACGACATGCATATCTTATATCTTATCTCATCCCTAGTATAACAACCTTTAAGATTCAACATAACCTATTTAGGGGCAATATCAAATATATAAGCATGCATAATTTTATTTTCTCGAGCACTAGTCAGGGATACACTATTGATAAATAAAAGTTAAGTTATGAGTGCTCACGTATCAATATTGAGGTTCAATATTGTAGGAAAGGTACGTAGACGCAACGGAGATGACAAACACTAAATTGACCTCACAGGCATACCCATGAACCATACCCATCACCTCCATAGCCATAACTCATAATTTCCTTAGCCCTATCCTACTCATAAAACTTGTCTTGAAATTACACGAGCAGCACTCCGTCATAGTATTTTATGTATAATAATATTAATACTAACACTAATACAACTAATACTATTAAGATTAATAATAATAATCTTAATAATAATAACAATAATAATAATAATAATATAATTTATATGTGTGTCGAGAGAGATAGATGATTAGAAACTGGAACCAGAATCGTGAGCTTTATACAACTTTTTGGCCAACCACATATGCGATCCCATAATATCTTTTAATAGCTGGAATGCATTACATCTCATGCCGACACTCACATGTAAACATATGATACGTAATATAAGATTATTTATATATTAATTAATATATAATATATTTAATCTTTAGAATTAATTAAATATTATATTATATTTACGTTCATGGTAAAAATATAATTTTTACAAAAATGACACGGTCGTGGTCTCGCGACTCATGTACCACTTTCGGTTTTTCGGGCGCACTTTCGTACGTTTAGAAAACTAGCCTTTTACGTTACGCGACGTGTACCTTTATCAAAAATTTGACTTACTCTTCAATAAATTACCTTATAAAAAATGTAACTTATAAAATTGAGCGTTGTGGTCATTTACTTTTATAAATCAGTGACTCGTTGTTTATCAAAATATTTTATTTTAAATTAAACGTTTTGTGACATGTACCTTTATTATTAACTAGACTTAAATTAATTAAAAACTAACCCACTCAAAGTGTAACTTAATCTTTTGAGTGTTTTGGTCATTTCCTTTTATAAATCGACGTCTCGTTATATAACAAAATATATATTTAATCTTATTAGTTTGAATCAAAACGTTTTATGACTAAAATAAAATATATGTACATTTAAAATTTATAAATTTATACATAATACCTATGTTTGAAATATTTATCTAATAATATAATATTTCACTTTTCAAAATTAATTATATTTCAAAGACCAATATATATATAACATTAAAGTCGTGTGAATACTAGATATTGTTATATCACCTAACGCTTATGCTCAAAAACTTAATCTGATATAACTTATTTATGCGCCAACATTTACTTTAATTTCTCAAACACTCTAGTTAATATATCTAATTATAAATCGAATCAATGAACAAGGGTTACTATCCTTTACCTAACTAATATATCTAATATACATAAACACGTTCTATATACGTTGCAAGTTATCAACCAAGTGTTATGAAATTCAATCCTCCACTAACTTTGGTCTAACTCCCAATAAGTGACACTTTGTTCTTACTTGTAAATCACTTTACCATTTATTCCGAATACCGTTAAAAGTAAGGGTTTCCTAATTCAAAGTGGACCTCATAACAGAGACTCATAATCATAGTTCAATGTATCCGATAATTCAATCATTTGATATTATCTTTTGATCTCGTCGATAAACTTACACCGAACAAATATGTTTATGTAACATATTATTCATTCAATACCTTGATAGCATTTCCAAGTTAAAAAAAAAATAGATCTCATAGCTTATATTCATATTAACTATTTCCGTTCAATGTTTTATTAATATATCTCAATTTAATAAGCACACATGTATATGCATATATATTTATTTACACATAATTGTTCGTGAATCGTTAGGCATGGTCAAAGGGTATTTGATTAAATGAATGTAGTTTCAAAACTTTTGGGACTCAACATTACAGATTTTGCTTATCGTGTCGGATATATATAAAGATTAAAGTTTAAATTTGTTCGGAAATTTCCGGGTCATCACAATGCAACTGTTCTTCATGAATTGTTGGGTGTTCTACTATATGATGAGCGGGAAATACTACGTAGGCAATAAAAAAATATGGGTCTGGTTCATAGTATGGTACGTGTTGATCAGGTTGTTGTTGTTGTTCCTGTTGTTGCTCCTGTTCGTGATATTGCATCTCTGGCTGTGGTTCCAGAGCAGGTTGTCTAGATGATGATAATGCACCATCAGTATCGGTATATCTCTGCAAAACACATTAAACACAAAATTTGTGCATCCAAATATGCATTAGTGTTAGCAAAATAATAAATTAAAACAATTTCAATAACATGTTTAATTCATATTAAACTTATACTCATTTTTATATTTTTTTTATCAAATATACACTTTTTCAAATAAGCATATATGAAAATGTTTACAAAATGTATAAGCATTCAACTCAAATAACATGTCAAAATAATCATTACTAGCAATTAAACAAGTTTCAAATGACATTTATATCAAATTAATCAAGTTCATGAATTTTAGACTTAAAAAGTCTACTTTAATTCTCAAAAATCATGTTTAGGATCAAAGTTTGGATCATTTAGCTACCTAAACATGTTACACTACTTAATTTAGCAATAATTCATGACAAAAATCGGCCATAACCTGTTTATATCAAAAAGCCCCAAATTGCTCAAAAACACAAACCCTAGATTTCTAAATTTTTTGAAGTTTTTGGCTTCAAATCATGTTAAATAGCATCAATCTAGGTTATACATGCATAATATACTAACAATTTAACTCTAATTACACTAGAAATTAACAAAATTAGATTAGGTAAAATTTAGCTCAAGAACACTAAAATTCAATTTTGAAGAGTTTTAGGGGTGAAATCTTTACCTTCTTTGAAAAACTTCTGAACAATTTCATGATTGTAGCAGATTATTGTGAAAAATTTGGTGAATTTTGGTGAAAAATGGCGGATTTTTGAGAGTATTTGTGTGTGTTTTCGTGTATATGTGTGTTGAAGTGTGGAAACAGAGACAGTCGCTGGGATTTTATGTTTCTGTCCAGCTTTTTACTTTATTTCATAAATTATTTAAAATTTTGTTTATTTTTGAATGAGGTCGTTTCGGATCTTAGTCCTAGCTCGTCCCTCGACAAAATATTAAAATTTGTCACTTTAAAGCGATTGTTTTAAAAGCAAAGATTTTTGAGTTTTTTTAATGTTTTTGGCATACTTTAATTCAATAAGATTAAAAATAATGATAATAAAATTTCTCGTCCCTCCCTTGGGTAAAGCAATTTCGGTTCAACGACCTAGTCTTCAACTCACCACGAATTTTAAATATCAAATTTTTAACTTAATGAAATAAAGTAAATTTTTGTTTTTAAATTCACACCAAACTTAATTTTAAAATGCATAAAATTAAAAATTCATAAATATTAATATTTTTATACATTAATTTGACAAAATTATATTGAGAATATTAATTTTTAATATATTTAAAAGCTTAAATATATTGATTTATAAAAATTTACAATAATAGTTTAATATTAATTTATAAACAAAGTAAAAATTAAAATTAAAAATATTTTTGGTCTTTTATCCCACTTTAATCAATCAAATATTATCAAAAATATACGCCCCTCTTTTCGGTAAAGTAATTTAGGTTCCATAACCTAGTTTTACTCCTGACGAATTTCTGAAATATTTTGAATTGATTGATTAAAGATATTTATACCTTAAGAATAAACAGTAAATTTCGCAGTGATGTAATAAAATTTTGTATATGATATCAATAATTTCGGTTTCGTATACCTAATTTTATTGAATATCAATTTAATACTTTATAGCGAACGATTCAGCGTTTATTATCAAAAGGTTAAAAGCAAATAAATAAAAGCAAATAAAAACTGTACATGCTTACTTGTGAGAACGAATTCTCAGAGACCTGATTTAGCTGACTCATAGGAGAGTCGTGTGATTTGGTTTTCCATAGCTACATAAGCGTAACTTCGATTCTTCAATAACTTTTCTTCTAAACATATGAACGGCCCTTCTCTGCATAGAGTAACAAATTCGGTATTTGAATATGTTTGATTGTTCGAACGTTTACCTTCGTGTGACCATTTTCCGCATTTATGACATCTTTCAAGGTGTCGTGCTCTTCTTTTTGTTGCGGATTTTGATTTTCCTTTACCAAAATGTATCTTATGATGATCTTTCCTGAGTTCTTTCCTTACTTCGTCCATTTTTCCTCTTATGAATGATACCAGTTCACTCGGGAAGATGTTATTATTACGTTTAGTAATCATAGCGTGTAGTAGTAGACCATGGTTCAGATCAAAGGAATTCTTCATCTCGTAAAACCTAAAAGAGATAAAAATTCAGAATGGAGGGAGAAGACTAGTTCTTTAGGGTCTGCTAGGGAAAGACCATTCAGATTCCATTCTCGAGAACTACACGAAAACAGAATATCTAACTCTAACAGAAATATATATTACTCTTAAAAAATTCGAATCTTCCCACACTTAGTTACAGTGGTGTCGAAATTGTGATTAACTTCATCTTCAACTTCCATTGGATTATCTATGTAATGTTTAACTCTGTGACCATTAACTTTAAATTCAATCCCATTTTAATTTATTAACTCTATTGTTCCGTATGAAAAAACTCTTTTAACTATGAATGGTCCAGACCATCTTGATTTCAATTTTCCAGGAAATAGCTTGAATCGTGAATTGAAAAGAAGAACTTTGTCTCCTTCTTTAATTTCTTTTGAACTTCTGATTCTTTTATCATGCCATTTCTTCGTTCTTTCTTTATAGATTAACGAATTTTCGTATGCTTCATGTCTTAATTCTTCTAATTCGTTTAGTTGACTTAACCGTAGACGTCCAGCTTCATATAAATCAAGATTACATGTCTTTAAAGCCCAAAATGCTTTGTGCTCAATTTCTACTGGAAGGTGACATGCTTTTCCGTAAACGACTCTAAAAGGTGTGGTGCCAATTGGAGTTTTGTAGGCTGTTCTAAAAGCCCAGAGTGCATCCTCCAATTTCATGGACCATTCCTTCGTATTTGATCCTACGGTTTTCTCTAGAATATGTTTTAATGATCGGTTGATATTTTCAACTTGTCCACTTATTTGTAGATGATAAGCAGTTGAGATTTTATGAGTTACTCCATATCTTTTGAGAACTTTCTCAAGTTGATTATTACAAAAATGAGTACCCCGATCACTTATTAAAGCTTTCGGTGTTCCGAACCTTGCAAAAAGACGTTTTAAGAAGTTGACTACAACTCGTGCATCGTTAGTTGGGAGAGCTTGTGCTTCCGCCCATTTAGATACATAATCAATGGCAACGAGAATGTAGAGATTATTATGAGATTTTAGAAATAGACCCATAAAGTCAATACCCCAAACATCAAATACTTCACATACTTGAATGACATTTTGTGGCATTTCAACACGTTGACTTATTTTTCCGGCCCTTTTGCAAGCATCACAGGATTTACAGAGAAGGTGTGCGTCTTTGAAAATTGTAGGACAATAGAATCCAGCGTCGTATACTTTTCTTGCTGTGAGTTGAGGCCCATAATGCCCTCCTGTTGGTCCTGTGTGATAATGGTTTAAGATTTGACTAGCTTCATCTCCGAATACACATCGGAGTATTATTCCATCGGGACAACTTTTAAACAAATGTGGATCTTTCCAGAAATATTGTTTTATATCACTAAATAATTTCTTTCGTATTTGGTATGACAACCCTTTTTCAAGGAATCCACATACTAAGTATTTTGCATAGTCTGCAAACCATAGAATTTCATTATAATCGATCTTCAAAAGATATTCATCAGGAAAGTTATCTTGTATAGCCGATTCATTTAGAACTTCTAATTCAGGATTTTCAAGACGAGAAAGATGATCAGCTACGAGATTCTCTGCTCCCTTTTTGTCTCGAATTCCAATATCGAACTCTTGTAAGAGTAAGATCCAAGGGATCGATTGTGGTTTGGCATCTTGTTTCGAAAATAGGTATCTAAGAGGAGAATAGTCGGTATAGATCACCGTTTTAGCTAGAACGAGATATGAACGAAATTTGTCAAAAGCAAAGACAATAGCAAGGAGTTCTTTTTCAGTAGTTGTGTAATTCGTTTATGCTCCTTGTAACGTCTTACTAGCATAATAAATAGGTTGAAATCGTTTTTCAATCCTTTGTCCTAAAATGGCTCCCATTGTAAAATCACTTGCATCGCACATGAGTTCAAATGGTAGATTCCAATTTGGAGTTATCATGATCGGCGCATTAGTGAGTTTTTCTTTAAGAATATTAAAAGATTTGATGCATTCATCTGAAAAGATGAATGGAGCATCCTCTTCTAGGAGTTTATTCATAGGAGTGGCAATTTTAGAAAAATCTTTTATGAAACGTCGGTAAAAACCGGCATGCCCTAGAAAACTCCTAACTCCTTTAACATTGGTGGGATATGGAAGTTTAACAATTACATCTACTTTAGCTCTATCTACTTCAATTCCTTTTTTTGAAATTTTGTGACCAAGAACGATGCCTTTTCTAACCATGAAATGGCATTTCTCCCAATTAAGAACTAGATTTGATTGCTCGCATCTAATAAGCATTCGTTCAAGATTAACTAGACATGATTCAAATGTATCACTGAAGACTGAAAAGTCATCCATGAAAACTTCCATGCATTCTTCTATCATGTCGTGAAAAATCGCCATCATGCACCTTCGAAAGGTTGCAGGGGTGTTGCAAAGTCTAAATGGCATGTGTTTATAAGCAAAAGTACCATAAGGGCACGTGAAAGTGGTTTTCTCTTGGTCCTCGGGTGCTATTGGAATTTGAAAATATCCGAAAAAACTGTCAAGAAAACAATAGTAACTATTTCTGGCTAATCTTTCTAACATTTGATCAATGAAAGGTAAGGGAAAGTGATCTTTTATGGTGGCGTCATTTAATTTTCTATAATCAATACAAACACGCCATCCTGTTACAGTCCTAGTACGAATAAGCTCATTTTTTTCATTTGTGATGACAGTCATGCCACCCTTCTTAGGTACGCATTGAACTGGGTTTACCCATGGACTATCAGAGATTAGATAAATTAAACCTGCATCTAGCAGTTTAATAATTTCTTTCTTAACAACATCTTGCATATTAGGATTTAGTCTTCGTTGGCGTTACACATACATTTTATGACCTTCTTCCATAAGGATTTTATGTGTGCAATACGAAGGACTTATTCCTTTAATATCATGAATCTTCTATGCAATAGCTGGTTTATGAGCTTTTAACACAGAAATGAGTTGAGATTTTTAATTTTCTGTAAGAGAAGATGATATTATTACAGGTAATTCAGATTCACCATGTAAATAAGCGTATTCCAAATGGTTTGAAAGTGGCTTTAACTCTAATGTCGGTGGTTCTTCTATCGATGATTTGTATCGATATCTGTCTTCCTCTTTTAACATTTGAATTTCTTCTGTTGTTGGTTCATATCCGTTAGCCATAAGTGTAGCTAACATTTCAGCTTCATCAATTGGTTCAGTTCCTTCTCCTAAAGAACATTCTCCTGTTCCTTGTAATTCTGGAAATTCTTCTAACAATTCTGCATGTGAATCTATAGTTTGAATATAATAACATGTATCATCTGCAGATTGCGGTTGTTGCATGGCTCTATCAACAGAAAAGGTAACACTCTCGTCCTCTATACTTAGGGTTAGTTTCTTACCAAATACGTCTATTATTGCTTTAGCCGTGTTTAAAAATGGTCTTCCTAATATGAGAGGAACTCGATAATCTTCTTCCATGTACAGAATAACAAAATCTACTAGAAATACTAAAGTACCAACTTTAACTAGCGTGTTCTCCATTATCCCTCTAGGATATTTTACTGATCGATCTGCTAGTTGTATGCTTATTCGTGTTGGTTTCAATTCTCCAAGGTCTAGTTTAGCGTATAATGAATACGGCATTAAATTTATAATAGTACCTAAGTCTGCCAATGCTTCTATTGAACTAAGACTACCTAGAAAACATGGAATTGTGAAACTTCCTAGATCTGATAATTTTTCTGGTATCTTAATCAACAACACTGCAGAACAATTAGCATTCATAGTAACAGCAGAAAGTTCTTCCATTTTCTTTCTATTTGTGATTAAATCTTTTAGGAATTTGGCATATCTTGGCATTCCTGAAATCACATCAATGAAAGGAAGATTGACATTTATTTGTTTAAACATATCCATGAATTTGGATTGCTTGGCTTCAAGTCTTTCTTTTCTCATTTTACTTGGGTAAGGAAGTGGTGGTTGGTATGGTTTAATATAAGGTTTAGCCTTAACTGTGTTATCTTCATTAACCTTTTCAACTACCAGTTCTGTTTCCTTCTCTTGTTCAGGTTATTGTTCTTGTAGAGTAGGAATAGAATCCTCGGAAATTACAGGTATTTCAAGTGGTTTAAGTGTAATACCACTTCTTGTAGTAATGGCTTTAGCTGTTTCTTTTCGGGGGTTAGCATTTGTATCACTAGGTAGACTTCCCAATTTTCTTTCACCTATCAACCTTGCTAGGTTGCTTACTTCTTGTTTCAGATTTTGGATTGAAGCTTGTTGATTTCTAAATGCTTGAGCATTTTGTTCATTAGTTTGTTTCTGAGATGTGGAAAATTGCATTTGAGATTCAACTAGCTTCGACATCATGTCTTCTAAATTTGGCTTTTTATCATCGGTTTGTGGTGGTTTGTTTTGAAAAATAGGTCTTTGCTAATTGTAAGTATTATTAAATACTTGTTGATTTCTAGGACCTTGTTGGTTGTTGTATGGAACATTTCGGTTATAGTTCTGATTTTGATTGTAGATTGGTCTTGGCGGTAGATAATTATTCTGATAATTATTTCCAGGCCTTTGGTTCATGTAAGAAACATTCTTTCTTTGTTCCATTATTTGTTCAATACTGAAACAATCTTTTGTCAAATGTGGTCCTCCACACTGCTCACAACTAATTCGTATTGAGTGAATATCTTTAGTCATCTTTTCCATTTGTCTCTCGACAGCATCTATCTTTACGGAAATGGAATCAAAGCCATGGCTAGAATCGGCTCTAGCCTGTAACACCCCGCCAAAATCGCCATTGACGCGGATGTTAACTCTGGTCCCAGTGCTCGGCTTGACTTCTATGTAACAACAGAGTTCTACAGCGGAAGCAATATATCTAAGTACCTGAGACAAAACATGCTTAAAAGTGTCAACCAAAATGGTTGAGTGAACAACATAGGTTTAATAATCATAATAAGTTTTTAGACCACAAGATTTAAATAAGCGGTTTAATCAGTTCGGTAGTAGTGCTGGTGTATATGATATCGATACTAACCATTAGTTACCCTAAACACATCACGTTCGTGTCGTTCATTGTTATTATGTATCCATTGACCAGCGGTCATCCGGATAGAGACGTCACCCTCAATAGTGCTATCACAATAACTAAGCTTACCAAATTCCAGTAATTAACGATATCATGGTAGGGATTAAGCATGAATCAAAGCATGTTAGCAAACAGTTTGAACTGATCAAAATAAAGTTTGAGTACTTGTGTCTAAGCGTAAAACTATTTAAAAGCAAGCATGTGTCTCACCCCAAAGTTATAAAACAGTTAAGAAATAGTAAAAGAGGGGCTATGAAGTTCACCTTAATAGCAGATAGATATTCCACGCAAGTTATATGATCGGAGTGTTGAATACAGAGATCTCAACCTAGAGATATTATGTTTGATTAGTTAATGTCTATTAGACATAAGTTTGTTTATTAATATAGTAAACTATATTAACAGTGACCGTTCTAGAGAAAAGTTATATTTATATAAGTGATAATATACTTAGTGTACTTAAGTGTTACTATATAGATAAGTGTATGAGTTATAAGAATAATAATAATAATAGTAGTATTATTCTTTGCTTAATCAAGTATTAAGTAGTCTCATTAATACAAGTGTTATATATATATCCATACCTACATGTTACATATATAATCTTTATTATTATATTATGTATATATTTATAGCCATACTATGTATGTATATCTTTTATGTATGTGTTACATATATATTAGTGTAAAGGTGATACATATATATACATATAACTACTTATCATCTTTGTAATTTCTTATAATATTTACCTAATACATATACACACACTCATACATACATACACACGTACATATACATATATATATATACATATACATATACACCTATGTATATATTCACATATACACACACATATATCTACAATGTATTCATGTACATACGTACGTATGCATGCATGCATGCATGTGTATCATTATTATTATTACTTTCTAATTACCCTCATGCACGTAAAATCATTCCTTATTCATCAACCCTAATCTTAATATTCATAAACAATTCTTTTTTTTCATAATCTATATCATAATCATTCAATCAACCTTAACCATAATCTTTAACTAATTCTTACCCTTTTATCACCACCATTATCTTTATTACTATTAATCAAAATCTTACAACTATTATCACCATCTAGCTTTTTAATAAAAACACTAATCTTTCATTATAACTAATTAATCTCTTAGTTATTCACTTGCATAAAACCTTATAATCATATCCTTTATTATCTTTTAATCACATAAAATCATAACTTTTTAACATTCCATCTAACCACTTTTTAACATTCCATCTAACCATATTTATTAACCTAAACTTTTTAATCAAAATCTTTATCTATTTCAATTATCATCTCTAACCCTATTCATAGACTTCTATCACTAACCATCATCCTTATTCTTAACAATTTATTAGTACTTCATAATCATAATAAATCTTATTACAATTATCACCTTTCAACCCTAACTATAATCTTTTATCCTAACCTAATCAATACTTCATATTCATAATCTCTAACTTATTAATCTAGTTTTATGATCTCCTTAATTATTTATAGTTTATATTTATAACACCTTATTCATAACAATTAATTAGTTCATTATCATCTTAACCATAATACTTGATCTTATTAACATCTTAAATGTAATTTATTTAATCATATAATTAAATTAGGGTTATTAGGTATACCTTAGTAGAAAATTAGAGATTATGGATTGGTGATGATGATGATGATATGCGAACAGAAAGCAGACTGCAGTAGCAGCAACACAGCAACAACTATGCAGCAACAAAGGAAAACTCTTGGACTGTTTTGAAGGTCACGATGTACAGCAGAAAACACAGCAACAATTACGACCCAAACGAAGGGTTTCTTGGGCCTGTTGTGGTCATGCAAACCAGCAGAAAAACAGCAGCAAAGAAGTCTACTTTAGAGGGTTGTTTGATCACGAACTCCAGCAAGAAAAATAGCAGGATGTCGGACTGTTGAGTGGCGACCTTTACAGCAGGAAAGTGGCAGCTGCAGGTGGTTTAGAGGGCTGTCGAATGGAGCTGTTTGGAAGGCTGAACTTGTCGACTAAAAGAGGCTGTGATGGAGAGTTTAAGTCAACTGCAAGAAGCTGCAGATGATGGAGAATTGCAGCTGTATAAACTGACGAATGGGGGCTGATGGTTTACGATTTGCAAGTGGGTTTAGGGGGTGTTTTTAGTCGACAATGAAGAGGATTTTTGAGACCTGTTTTTAGTCGACAAAGAGGAGGGAAAAGCTGCTAAAACTATCAACTAAAATCAGTAGGTTTGCAGGTTTATTTGTGATGCAAAAAATATGGAATAACATGAAGGCTTTTATAGGGAAACAATTCAAGAGTTTGGGATTGATTTAGGATTCATAAAAACTTGGTGTTCAAGGATTAGAATTAGGATTAAACTAAGAGTTGTGAGAGCTTAAGGATCAAGTTAATATCCCTATTTTTTTTACTAGCCGATGCATAAAACTCTAAAACATATTTTTTTTTTCATACGGCATATATTTATTTATGTATTTATATATTTTTTTTCCTTTTTTTTTATCATTATTATTATTAAAGTTACATTCTATTTAAATTACATTTTATTTAATTATTAGTCCCTAACATTATTAATTTATACTTAGTTCTAATTTAGTTTAATTCTTATAAAAGTCACATTTAATTTATTACATATAGTTTATGTTATTAATTTAGTATTAGGGTTAGGTTTTATTATTAATAAGCCTTTAGGGTTAGGGTTTAAATTATTAATTACTATTAGGTTTAGGGTTTCAGGTTTTTAATATCGAGCATTATTTATAAAGCATTTAATATGTCTTGATAACAACCCTAATGATGAGACACAGAACAAGAAAACGAAACCCTAAGGGTAAATATGGAAATTTTAAAATGGAAAAATGAGGGTTGTTATAGTACCTCCCCGTTAATTTAAACTTCGTCCCGAAGTTTCGGGTAGGCTTCTCGGATGCATCAGCGGGTGATAAGAGGTGAGGATATATCTGTTTCTTCTGGTCTTCACGTTCCCAGGTATACTCGGGGCCATCGCGTGAATTCCAGCGGATCCGTTCTATAGAAATATTGCCCCTGTTCTAAGCGTTTGAATCTTTTGACCCATAACTTATACAAGTTCTTCTTTGAAGTGCATCTTATTATCAATGCGAAAGTAATCCAAAGGAATAAAAGGAGTTTCATCCGAATAGATTTCCTCAAAAAGGGAAGATAATGCTATTCATGCATTTCAGTAATTCGAATACGTGAAGTTTTAGAAACATTACTAAGCTCATTTAAAACCTTGAGCGCTTTATACCACAACACTAGAGTAGACAAATGGGTAGGAGTTTGTGGAGATCACAGCCATGAAGTTTGATGCATGGCTTGTGTTTGATATGGTTGGTGTTTAGATTTTTAATTCCGTAAGATTAACCATAAGCATGATACCTTTGGTTTTCAAGAAATATCTAATGTGAATAGACGAAACGACATTCCAGCTGAGGAGTCACTAATCAGGCTTACATGCAAAGCATGCCATAATTACTAAAATCCCCTCAGAATGGTATGAAAGATTAACGAAAGATCATAATACATGCGAACTTACCCTTGGAAAGAGTTTTTGAAAGCACATCTGCTATATGTTGAAACAGAGGTCGAAATTTGACTAGGACAACATCTAGTTGCAACTAGTGAGGAAGAAAGGTTTAGTGTAAACATATAAACACCATAATCATTTAAGGTAACTCTTTTAGAGAGGATAGTGAGGATCATAAGTTATATTTCTAATAGGAAACCGCACGAAAATGCGTGATCTCTTAATGAGAAAGATGTTCTCGCTTAGATGGCGAGTCGATCTATCATTCACTTATGAGTTTAAGTGCGGATGAAAATCAATGTGAATCATTGGCTATAAAAATTATTTCCAACAGGTGAGGAAATCTACGAAAAATACTTTCTTGTGTCAAAAAGATATTAAATCATAGAATTGACATTTTACGAGGTTGTTGTGGTTTAGCCGTGAGATATCGAAAGTAAAATCTTCCCAACGGTCAACCTTACAAGGGAAAAGTTACTGAGAACATAGAGTTTTGAATGATGAACTCAATGGTAAGTTTCGAAGGGCAAAAGGAATTGTGATTAATACGTGGTGTAGAATAATACGAAAATTTTTATATAACA